>NC_056758.1:22072857-22389642 GCF_018687715.1 Carya illinoinensis
ATCAATATGATCAGAATGAAAAAAAAAGGTTACGAACAACAAAAAAGGAGATTAAACTCAAAACATTGTTGAGAGATGACTAAATGTTGTGCAACTCGATTACATCCTTTGAATCAAGCTAAAAGCTTAACAATGCGGTAGATGGGGAACCCTAGGGGAATGTGGCACTTCTCGAAGTTGAGGAAACTAAATTGTAAGGTTTATGTTGGCTTCAAATCGAGGAATGAAACAATAGACGGGATTCCTTGTGTAAATTGGTCCAGTGCAAGAACTAAACAAGTATGGTCAAGGTGGGGCGTAAACGATTAAATTTTCCTTATGATAATGGTCTAAAAGCCTACGGGTAGGGGCCAACTTGTTGCAACGGCCATGAAGGATCGCCTTGGTGCCGATTCGCGGTGATTCGAGCATTATTGACATGGAAGTGTGTCATGTCTTTGATAAAGCCTAATCATCTAATTCAATCTCAGAATGTTGGAAAACGACAAGAAAATCAATATGATCAGAATGAAAGAAATGGTTACGAACAACAGAAAAGGAAATTAAAATCAAAACATTGTTGAGAGATGACTAAATCTTGCGCAACTCGATTACATCCTTTGAATCAAGCTAAGAACTTAACGATGCGGTAGATGGGGGGAATCTTACGGGAATGTGGCATTTCTTGAAGTTGAGGAAACTAAATTGTAAGGTTTATGTTTCCTTCAACTCGAAGAATGAAACAAAATATTGGTTTCTTGTTGTAAATTCGTTCAATGCCAGAACTGAACTAGTACGGTTGAGGTGGGGTGCAAACGATGACATTCCGAATGAGGAAATGGTGTGAATGGCATGGGCTTGGGGTGGACTTGTCGCAATGCACAAGAAGGAGAACCTAGTTCGGATTGGCGGTGATTTCAGCATTATTCACATGGCCTTTCTTTTATTGATTGGTTTTGGATCCAGCCTAAGCTTCTAAGTCAATCTTAGAATGATAAGAAACAACAAAGAATGTAATAAGATCCGTATAAAAAATGTTATCAAGAACAAAAAAGAAAATTAGGCCAAAAACATTGTTGAGAGACTACTAATCTTGTGTAAGTCAATTACTTCCCTCAATTCAACCTAAAAGGATAACCACGGGTAGATTGGGAACGTTAGAGGCGTGTGGCACTTGTTGGACCAAAGGGAAACTAAATGTAAGGTTTATGTGGGCATCCAGATCGAGGAATGTAAAAATAGACGGGTTTCCTTGTGTAAATTGGTCCAGTGCAAGAACTAAACAAGTATGGTCAAGGGGGGGTGTAAACGATGAAATTTTCCTTGTGAAAATGGTCTAAAAGGCTTCGGCTAGGGGCCAACTCGTCGCAACGGCCATGAAGGATCGCCTTGGTGCCGATTCGTGGTGATCTGAGCATTATCGACAAGGAAGTATGTCATGTCTTTGATAAAGCCTAATCTTCTAATTCAAACTTAGAATGTTGGAAAACGACAAGAAAATCAATATGATCAGAATGAAAAAAAAAGGTTACGAACAACAAAAAAGGAGATTAAACTCAAAACATTGTTGAGAGATGACTAAATCTTGTGCAACTCGATTACATCCTTTGAATCAAGCAAAAAGCTTAACAATGCGGTAGATGGGGAACCCTAGGGGAATGTGGCACTTCTCGAGGTTGAGGAAACTAAATTGTAAGGTTTATGTTGGCTTCAAATCGAGGAATGAAACAATAGACGGGTTTCCTTGTGTAAATTTGTCCAGTGCAAGAACTAAACAAGTATGGTCAAGGTGGGGCGTAAACGATTAAATTTTCCTTATGAAAATGGTCTAAAAGCCTTCAGGTAGGGGCCAACTTGTTGCAACGGCCATGAAGGATCGCCTTGGTGCCGATTCGCGGTGATTCGAGCATTATTGACATGGAAGTGTGTCATGTCTTTGATAAAGCCTAATCATCTAATTCGATCTCAGAATGTTGGAAAACGACAAGAAAATCAATATGATCAGAATGAAAGAAATGGTTACAAACAACAGAAAAGGAAATTAAAATCAAAACATTGTTGAGAGATGACTAAATCTTGCGCGACTCGATTACATCCTTTGAATCAAGCTAAAAACTTAACGATGCGGTAGATGGGGGGAATCTTACGGGAATGTGGCATTTCTTGAAGTTGAGGAAACTAAATTGAAAGGTTTATGTTTCCTTCAACTCGAAGAATGAAACAAAATATTGGTTTCTTGTTGTAAATTCGTTCAATGCCAGAACTAAACTAGTACGGTTGAGGTGGGGTGCAAACGATGACATTCCGAATGACGAAATGGTGTGAATGGCATGGGCTTGGGGTGGACTTGTCGCAATGCACAAGAAGGAGAACCTAGTTCGGATTGGCGGTGATTTCAGCATTATTCACATGGCCTTTCTTTTATTGATTGGGTTTTGGATCCAGCCTAAGCTTCTAAGTCAATCTTAGAATGATAAGAAACAACAAAGAATGTAATAAGATCCGTATAAAAAATGTTATAAAGAACAAAAAAGAAAATTAGGCCAAAAACATTGTTGAGAGACTACTAATCTTGTGTAAGTCAATTACTTCCCTTAATTCAACCTAAAAGGATAACCACGGGTAGATTGGGAACGTTAGATGCGTGTGGCACTTGTTGGACCTGAGGGAAACTAAATGTAAGGTTGATGTGTGCATCCAGATCGAGGAATGTAACAATAGACGGGTTTCCTTGTGTAAATTGGTCCAGTGCAAGAACTAAACAAGTATGGTCAAGGGGGGGTGTAAACGATGAAATTTTCCTTGTGAAAATGGTCTAAAAGGCTTCGGCTAGGGGCCAACTCGTCGCAACGGCCATGAAGGATCGCCTTGGTGCCGATTCGCGGTGATTCGAGCATTATCGACAAGGAAGTATATGTCATGTCTTTGATAAAGCCTAATCTTCTAATTCAAACTTAGAATGTTTGAAAACGACAAGAAAATCAATATGATCAGAATGAAAAAAAAAGGTTACGAACAACAAAAAAGGAGATTAAACTCAAAACATTGTTGAGAGATGACTAAATGTTGTGCAACTCGATTACATCCTTTGAATCAAGCTAAAAGCTTAACAATGCGGTAGATGGGGAACCCTAGGGGAATGTGGCACTTCTCGAAGTTGAGGAAACTAAATTGTAAGGTTTATGTTGGCTTCAAATCGAGGAATGAAACAATAGACGGGTTTCCTTGTGTAAATTGGTCCAGTGCAAGAACTAAACAAGTATGGTCAAGGTGGGGCGTAAACGATTAAATTTTCCTTATGAAAATGGTCTAAAAGCCTTCGGGTAGGCGCCAACTTGTTGCAACGGCCATGAAGGATCGCCTTGGTGCCGATTCGCGGTGAGTCGAGCATTATTGACATGGAAGTGTGTCATGTCTTTGATAAAGCCTAATCATCTAATTCAATCTCAGAATGTTGAAAAACGACAAGAAAATCAATATGATCAGAATGAAAGAAATGGTTACGAACAACAGAAAAGGAAATTAAAATCAAAACATTGTTAAGAGATGACTAAATCTTGCGCAACTCGATTACATCCTTTGAATCAAGCTAAAAACTTAACGATGCGGTAGATGGGGGGAATCTTACGGGAATGTGGCATTTCTTGAAGTTGAGGAAACTAAATTGTAAGGTTTATGTTTCCTTCAATTCGAAGAATGAAACAAAATATTGGTTTCTTGTTGTAAATTCGTTCAATGCCAGAATTGAACTAGTACGGTTGAGGTGGGGTGCAAACGATGACATTCCGAATGAGGAAATGGTGTGAATGGCATGGGCTTGGGGTGGACTTGTCGCAATGCACGAGAAGGAGAATCTAGTTCGGATTGGCGGTGATTTCAGCATTATTCACATGCCCTTTCTTTTATTGATTGGTTTTGGATCCAGCCTAAGCTTCTAAGTCAATCTTAGAATGATAAGAAACAACAAAGAATGTAATAAGATCCGTATAAAAAATGTTATAAAGAACAAAAAAGAAAATTAGGCCAAAAACATTGTTGAGAGACTACTAATCTTGTGTAAGTCAATTACTTCCCTTAATTCAACCTAAAAGGATAACCACGGGTAGATTGGGAACGTTAGAGGCGTGTGGCACTTGTTGGACCTGAGGGAAACTAAATGTAAGGTTTATGTGGGCATCCAGATCGAGGAATGTAACAATAGACAGGTTTCCTTGTGTAAATTGGTCCAGTGCAAGAACTAAACAAGTATGGTCAAGGTGGGGCGTAAACGATTAAATTTTCCTTATGAAAATGGTCTAAAAGCCTTCGGGTAGGGGCCAACTTGTTGCAACGGCCATGAAGGATCCCCTTGGTGCCGATTCGCGGTGATTCGAGCATTATTGACATGGAAGTGTGTCATGTCTTTGATAAAGCCTAATCATCTAATTCAATCTCAGAATGTTGAAAAACGACAAGAAAACCAATATGATCAGAATGAAAGAAATGGTTACGAACAACAGAAAAGGAAATTAAAATCAAAACATTGTTGAGAGATGACTAAATCTTGCGCAACTCGATTACATCCTTTGAATCAAGCTAAAAACTTAACGATGCGGTAGATGGGGGGAATCTTACGGGAATGTGGCATTTCTTGAAGTTGAGGAAACTAAATTGTAAGGTTTATGTTTCCTTCAACTCGAAGAATGAAACAAAATATTGGTTTCTTGTTGTAAATTCGTTCAATGCCAGAACTGAACTAGTACGGTTGAGGTGGGGTGCAAACGATGACAATGCGAATGAGGAAATGGTGTGAATGGCATGGGCTTGGGGTGGACTTGTCGCAATGCACAAGAAGGAGAACCTAGTTCGGATTGGCGGTGATTTCAGCATTATTCACATGGCCATTCTTTTATTGACAGGTTTTGGATCCAGCCTAAGCTTCTAAGTCAATCTTAGAATGATAAGAAACAACAAAGAATGTAATAAGATCCGTATAAAAAATGTTATAAAGAACAAAAAAGAAAATTAGGCCAAAAACATTGTTGAGAGACTACTAATCTTGTGTAAGTCAATTACTTCCCTCAATTCAACCTAAAAGGATAACCACGGGTAAATTGGGAACGTTAGAGGCGTGTGGCACTTGTTGGACCTGAGGGAAACTAAATGTAAGGTTTATGTGGGCATCCAGATCGAGGAATGTAACAATAGACGGGTTTCCTTGTGTAAATTGGTCCAGTGCAAGAACTAAACAAGTATGGTCAAGGGGGGGTGTAAACGATGAAATTTTCCTTGTGAAAATGGTCTAAAAGGCTTCGGCTAGGGGCCAACTCGTCGCAACGGCCATGAAGGATCGCCTTGGTGCCGATTCGCGGTGATTCGAGCATTATCGACAAGGAAGTATGTCATGTCTTTGATAAAGCCTAATCTTCTAATTCAAACTTAGAATGTTGGAAAACGACAAGAAAATCAATATGATCAGAATGAAAAAAAAAGGTTACGATAAACAAAAAAGGAGATTAAGCTCAAAACATTGTTGAGAGATGACTAAATCTTGTGCAACTCGATTACATCCTTTGAATCAAGCAAAAAGCTTAACAATGCGGTAGATGGGAAACCCTAGGGGAATGTGGCACTTCTCGAGGTTGAGGAAACTAAATTGTAAGGTTTATGTTGGCTTCAAATCGAGGAATTAAACAATAGACGGGTTTCCTTGTGTAAATTGGTCTAGTGCAAGAACTAAACAAGTATGGTCAAGGTGGGGCGTAAACGATTAAATTTTCCTTATGAAAATGGTCTAAAAGCCTTCGGGTAGGGGCCAACTTGTTGCAACGGCCATGAAGGATCCCCTTGGTGCCGATTCGCGGTGATTCGAGCATTATTGACATGGAAGTGTGTCATGTCTTTGATAAAGCCTAATCATCTAATTCAATCTCAGAATGTTGAAAAACGACAAGAAAATCAATATGATCAGAATGAAAGAAATGGTTACGAACAACAGAAAAGGAAATTAAAATCAAAACATTGTTGAGAGATGACTAAATCTTGCGCAACTCGATTACATCCTTTGAATCAAGCTAAAAACTTAACGATGCGGTAGATGGGGGGAATCTTACGGGAATGTGGCATTTCTTGAAGTTGAGGAAACTAAATTGTAAGGTTTATGTTTCCTTCAACTCGAAGAATGAAACAAAATATTGGTTTCTTGTTGTAAATTCGTTCAATGCCAGAACTGAACTAGTACGGTTGAGGTGGGGTGCAAACGATGACATTCCGAATGAGGAAATGGTGTGAATGGCATGGGCTTGGGGTGGACTTGTCGCAATGCACAAGAAGGAGAATTTACGTCGGATTGGCGGTGATTTCAGCAGTATTCACATGGCCATTCTTTTATTGACAGGTTTTGGATCCAGCCTAATCTTCTAAGTCAATGTTAGAATGATGAGAAACAACAAAGAAAGTAATAAGATCCGTATAAAAAATGATATAAACAACAAAAAATAAAATTAGGCCAAAAACATTGTTGAGAGACTACTAATCTTGTGTAAGTCAATTACTTCCCTTAATTGGTTGCTAAAAGGATAACCGCGGGTAGATGGGGAACGTTAGAGGCGTGTGGCACTTGTTCGACCTGAGGGAAACTAAATGTAAGGTTTATGTGGGCATCCAGATCGAGGAATGTAACAATAGATGAGTTTCCTTGTGTAAATTGGTCTAGTGCAAGAACTAAACAAGTATGGTCAAGGGGGGGTGTAAACGATGAAATTTTCCTTGTGAAAATGGTCTAAAAGGCTTCGGCTAGGGGCCAACTCGTCGTAACGGCCATGAAGGATCGCCTTGGTGCCGATTCGCGGTGATTCGAGCATTATCGACATGAAAGTATGTCATGTCTTTGATAAAGCCTAATCTTCTAATTCAAACTTAGAATGTTGGAAAACGACAAGAAAATCAATATGATCAGAATGAAAAAAAATGGTTACGAACAACAAAAAAGAAGATTAAACTCAAAACATTGTTGAGAGATGACTAAATGTTGTGCAACTCGATTACATCCTTTGAATCAAGCTAATAGCTTAACAATGCGGTAGATGGGGCACCCTAGGGGAATGTGGCACTTCTCGAAGTTGAGGAAACTAAATTGTAAGGTTTATGTTGGCTTCAAATCGAGGAATGAAACAATAGACGGGTTTCCTTGTGTAAATTGGTCCAGTGCAAGAACTAAACAAGTATGGTCAAGGTGGGGCGTAAACGATTAAATTTTCCTTATGATAATGGTCTAAAAGCCTTCGGGTAGGGGCCAACTTCTTGCAACGGCCATGAAGGATCGCCTTGGTGCCGATTCGCGGTGATTCGAGCATTATTGACATGGAAGTGTGTCATGTCTTTGATAAAGCCTAATCATCTAATTCAATCACAGAATGTTGGAAAACGACAAGAAAATCAATATGATCAGAATGAAAGAAATGGTTACGAACAACAGAAAAGGAAATTAAAATCAAAACATTGTTGAGAGATGACTAAATCTTGCGCAACTCGATTACATCCTTTGAATCAAGCTAAAAACTTAACGATGCGGTAGATGGGGGGAATCTTACGGGAATGTGGCATTTCTTGAAGTTGAGGAAACTAAATTGTAAGGTTTATGTTTCCTTCAACTCGAAGAATGAAACAAAATATTGGTTTCTTGTTGTAAATTCGTTCAATGCCAGAACTGAACTAGTACGGTTGAGGTGGGGTGCAAACGATGACATTCCGAATGAGGAAATGGTGTGAATGGCATGGGCTTGGGGTGGACTTGTCGCAATGCACAAGAAGGAGAACCTAGTTCGGATTGGCGGTGATTTCAGCATTATTCACATGGCCTTTCTTTTATTGATTGGTTTTGGATCCAGCCTAAGCTTCTAAGTCAATCTTAGAATGATAAGAAACAACAAAGAATGTAATAAGATCCGTATAAAAAATGTTATAAAGAACAAAAAAGAAAATTAGGCCAAAAACATTGTTGAGAGACTACTAATCTTGTGTAAGTCAATTACTTCCCTTAATTCAACCTAAAAGGATAACCACGGGTAGATTGGGAACGTTAGAGGCATGTGGCACTTGTTGGACCTGAGGGAAACTAAATGTAAGGTTTATGTGGGCATCCAGATCGAGGAATGTAACAATAGACGGGTTTCCTTGTGTAAATTGGTCCAGTGGAAGAACTAAACAAGTATGGTCAAGGGGGGGTGTAAACGATGAAATTTTACTTGTGAAATGGTCTAAAAGGCTTCGGCTAGGGGCCAACTCGTCGCAACGGCCATGAAGGATCGCCTTGGTGCCGATTCGCGGTGATTCGAGCATTATCGAGAAGGAAGTATATGTCATGTCTTTGATAAAGCCTAATCTTCTAATTCAAACTTAGAATGTTGGAAAACGACAAGAAAATCAATATGATCAGAATGAAAAAAAAAGGTCACGAACAACAAAAAATGAGATTAAACTCAAAACATTGTTGAGAGATGACTAAATGTTGTGCAACTCGATTACATCCTTTGAATCAAGCTAAAAGCTTAACAATGCGGTAGATGGGGAACCCTAGGGGAATGTGGCACTTCTCAAAGTTGAGGAAACTAAATTGTAAGGTTTATGTTGGCTTCAAATCGAGGAATGAAACAATAGACGGGTTTCCTTGTGTAAATTGGTCCAGTGCAAGAACTGAACAAGTATGGTCAAGGTGGGGCGTAAACGATTAAATTTTCCTTATGAAAATGGTCTAAAAGCCTTCGGGTAGGCGCCAACTTGTTGCAACGGCCATGAAGGATCGCCTTGGTGCCGATTCGCGGTGATTCGAGCATTATTCACATGGAAGTGTGTCATGTCTTTGATAAAGCCTAATCATCTAATTCAATCTCAGAATGTTGAAAAACGACAAGAAAATCAATATGATCAGAATGAAAGAAATGGTTACGAACAACAGAAAAGGAAATTAAAATCAAAACATTGTTAAGAGATGACTAAATCTTGCGCAACTCGATTACATCCTTTGAATCAAGCTAAAAACTTAACGATGCGGTAGATGGGGGGAATCTTACGGGAATGTGGCATTTCTTGAAGTTGAGGAAACTAAATTGTAAGGTTTATGTTTCCTTCAATTCGAAGAATGAAACAACATATTGGTTTCTTGTTGTAAATTCGTTCAATGCCAGAACTGAACTAGTACGGTTGAGGTAGGGTGCAAACGATGACATTCCGAATGAGGAAATGGTGTGAATGGCATGGCCTTGGGGCGGACTTGTCGCAATGCACAAGAAGGAGAATCTAGTTCGGATTGGCGGTGATTTCAGCATTATTCACATGGCCTTTCTTTTATTGATTGGTTTTGGATCTTAGAATGATAAGAAACAACAAAGAATGTAATAAGATCCGTATAAAAAATGTTATAAAGAACAAAAAAGAAAATTAGGCCAAAAACATTGTTGAGAGACTACTAATCTTGTGTAAGTCAATTACTTCCCTTAATTCAACCTAAAAGCATAACCACGGGTAGATTGGGAACGTTAGAGGCGTGTGGCACTTGTTGGACCTGAGGGAAACTAAATGTAAGGTTTATGTGGGCATCCAGATCGAGGAATGTAACAATAGACGGGTTTCCTTGTGTAAATTGGTCCAGTGCAAGAACTAAACAAGTATGGTCAAGGGGGGGTGTAAACGATGAAATTTTCCTTGTGAAAATGGTCTAAAAGGCTTCGGCTAGGGGCCAACTCGTCGCAACGGCCATGAAGGATCGCCTTGGTGCCGATTCGCGGTGATTCGAGCATTATCGACAAGGAAGTATGTCATGTCTTTGATAAAGCCTAATCTTCTAATTCAAACTTAGAATGTTGGAAAACGACAAGAAAATCAATATGATCAGAATGAAAAAAAAAGGTTACGAAAAACAAAAAAGGAGATTAAACTCAAAACATTGTTGAGAGATGACTAAATCTTGTGCAACTCGATTACATCCTTTGAATCAAGCAAAAAGCTTAACAATGCGGTAGATGGGGAACCCTAGGGGAATGTGGCACTTCTCGAGGTTGAGGAAACTAAATTGTAAAGTTTATGTTGGCTTCAAATCGAGGAATGAAACAATAGACGGGTTTCCTTGTGTAAATTGGTCTAGTGCAAGAACTCAACAAGTATGGTCAAGGTGGGGCGTAAACGATTAAATTTTCCTTATGAAAATGGTCTAAAAGCCTTCGGGTAGGGGCCAACTTGTTGCAACGGCCATGAAGGATCCCCTTGGTGCCGATTCGCGGTGATTCGAGCATTATTGACATGGAAGTGTGTCATGTCTTTGATAAAGCCTAATCTTCTAATTCAAACTGAGAATGTTGGAAAACGACAAGAAAATCAATATGATCAGAATGAAAAAAAAAGGTTACGAACAACAAAAAAGGAGATTAAACTCAAAACATTGTTGAGAGATGACTAAATGTTGTGCAACTCGATTACATCCTTTAAATCAAGCTAAAAGCTTAACAATGCGGTAGATGGGGAACCCTATGGGAATGTGGCACTTCTCGAAGTTGAGGAAACTAAATTGTAAGGTTTATGTTGGCTTCAAATCGAGGAATGAAACAATAGACGGGTTTCCTTGTGTAAATTGGTCCAGTACAAGAACTAAACAAGTATGGTCAAGGTGGGGCGTAAACGATTAAATTTTCCTTATGAAAATGGTCTAAAAGCCTTCGGGTAGGGGCCAACTTGTTGCAACGGCCATGAAGGATCGCCTTGGTGCCGATTTGCAGTGATTCGAGCATTATTGACATGGAAATGTGTCATGTCTTTGATAAAGCCAAATCATCAAATTCGAACTTAGAATGTTGGAAAACGACAAGAAAATCAATATGATCAGAATGAAAAAAATGGTTACGAAGAACAAAAAAGGAAATTAAACTCCAAACATTACTGAGAGATGACTAAATCTTGGGCAACTGGATTACATCTTTTGAATCAAGCTAAAAGCTTAAGGATGCGCTAGATGGGGAACCTTAGGGGAATGTGGCAATTCTTGAAGTTGGGGAAACTAAATTGTAAGGTTTATGTTTGCTTCAAATCGAAGAATGAAACAAACGGTTGGTTTCTTGTTGTAAATTCGTTCAATGCCAGAACTGAACTAGTATGGTAGAGGTGGGGTGGAAACGATGACATTACGGATTAGGAAATGGTGTGAATGGCATGGGCTAGGCGCGGACTTGTCGCAACGCACAAGAAGGAGAATTTAGGTCGGATTGGCGGTGATTTCAGCATTAACCACATGGCCTTTCTTTTGTTACCAGGTTTTGGATCCAGCCTAATCTTCTAAGTCAATCTAGATTGATGAGAAACAACAAAGAAAGTAATAAGATCCGTATAAAAAATGTTATAAAGAACTAAAAAGAAAATTACTCCCAAAACATTGTTGAGAGATTACTAATCTCGTGTAAGTCAATTACTTCCCCTAATTCAACCTAAAAGGATAACCACGGGTAGATGGGGAACGTTAGAGGCATGTGGCACTTGTTGGACCTGAGGGAAACTAAATCTAAGGTTTATGTGGGCATCCAAATCGAGGAATGAATCAATAGATGGGTTTCCTTGTGTAAATTGTTCCAGTGCAAGCACTAGACAATTAAGGTCAAGGTGGGGTGTAAACGATGAAATTTTCATTGTGAAAATGCTCTAAAAGGCTTCAGCTAGGGGCCAACTTGTCGCAACGGCCATGAAGGATAGCCTTGGTGCCGATTGGCAGTGATTCGAGCATTATCGACATGGAAGTATGTCATGTCTTTGATAAAGCCTAATCATCAAATTCAATCTCAGAATGTTGAAAAACGACAAGAAAATCAATATGATCAGAATGAAAGAAATGGTTACGAACAACAGAAAAGGAAATTAAAATCAAAACATTGTTGAGAGATGACTAAATCTTGCGCAACTCGATTACATCCTTTGAATCAAGCTAAAAACTTAACGATGCGGTAGATGGGGGGAATCTTACGGGAATGTGGCATTTCTTGAAGTTGAGGAAACTAAATTGTAAGGTTTATGTTTCCTTCAGCTCGAAGAATGAAACAAAATATTGGTTTCTTGTTGCAAATTCGTTCAATGCCAGAACGGAACTAGTACGGTTGAGGTGGGGTGCAAACGATGACATTCCGAATGAGGAAATGCTGTGAATGGCATGGGCTTGGGGTGGACTTGTCGCAATGCACAAGAAGGAGAACCTAGTTCGGATTGGCGGTGATTTCAGCATTATTCACATGGCCTTTCTTTTATTGATTGGTTTGGGATCCAGCCTAAACTTCTAAGTCAATCTTAGAATGATAAGAAACAACAAAGAATGTAATAAGATCCGTATAAAAAATGTTATAAAGAACAAAAAAGAAAATTAGGCCAAAAACATTGTTGAGAGACTACTAATCTTGTGTAAGTCAATTACTTCCCTTAATTCAACCTAAAAGGATAACCACGGGTAGATGGGGAACGTTAGAGGCGTGTGGCACTTGTTGGACCTGAGGGAAACTAAATGTAAGGTTTATGTGGGCATCCAGATCGAGGAATGTAACAATAGACGGGTTTCCTTGTGTAAATTGGTCCAGTGCAAGAACTAAACAAGTATGGTCAAGGGGGGGTGTAAACGATGAAATTTTCCTTATGAAAATGGTCTAAAAGGCTTCGGCTAGGGGCCAACTCGTCGCAACGGCCATGAAGGATCACCTTGGTGCCGATTCGCGGTGATTCGAGCATTATCGACATGGAAGTATGTCATGTCTTTGATAAAGCCTAATCTTCTAATTCAGACTTAGAATGTTGGAAAACGACAAGAAAATCAATATGATCAGAATGAAAAAAAAAAGGTTACGAACAACAAAAAAGAAGATTAAACTCAAAACATTGTTGAGAGATGACTAAATGTTGTGCAACTCGATTACATCCTTTGAATCAAGCTAAAAGCTTAACAATGCGGTAGATGGGGAACCCTAGGGGAATGTGGCACTTCTCAAAGTTGAGGAAACTAAATTGTAAGGTTTATGTTGGCTTCAAATCGAGGAATGAAACAATAGACGGGTTTCCTTGTGTAAATTGGTCCAGTGCAAGAACTGAACAAGTATGGTCAAGGTGGGGCGTAAACGATTAAATTTTCCTTATGAAAATGGTCTAAAAGCCTTCGGGTAGGGGCCAACTTGTTGCAACGGCCATGAAGGATCGCCTTGGTGCCGATTCGCGGTGATTCGAGCATTATTCACATGGAAGTGTGTCACGTCTCCGATAAAGCCTAATCACCTAATTCAATCTCAGAATGCTGAAAAACGACAAGAAAATAAATATGATCAGAATGAAAGAAATGGTTACGAACAACAGAAAAGGAAATTAAAATCAAAACATTGTTGAGAGATGACTAAATCTTGCGCAACTCGATTACATCCTTTGAATCAAGCTAAAAGCTTAACGATGCGGTAGATGGGGGGAATCTTACGGGAATGTGGCATTTCTTGAAGTTGAGGAGACTAAATTGTAAGGTTTATGTTTCCTTCAGCTCGAAGAATGAAACAAAATATTGGTTTCTTGTTGTAAATTCGTTCAATGCCAGAACTGAACTAGTACGGTTGAGGTGGGGTGCAAACGATGACATTCCGAATGAGGAAATGGTGTGAATGGCATGGGCTTGGGGTGGACTTGTCGCAATGCACAAGAAGGAGAACCTAGTTCGGATTGGCGGTGATTTCAGCATTATTCACATGGCCTTTCTTTTATTGATTGGTTTGGGATCCGGCCTAAACTTCTAAGTCAATCTTAGAATGATAAGAAACAACAAAGAATGTAATAAGATCCGTATAAAAAATGTTATAAACAACAAAAAAGAAAATTAGGCCAAAAACATTGTTGAGAGACTACTAATCTTGTGTAAGTCAATTACTTCCCTTAATTCAACCTAAAAGGATAACCACAGGTAGATGGGGAACGTTAGAGGCGTGTGGCACTTGTTGGACCTGAGGGAAACTAAATGTAAGGTTTATGTGGGCATCCAGATCGAGGAATGTAACAATAGACGGGTTTCCTTGTGTAAATTGGTCCAGTGCAAGAACTAAACAAGTATGGTCAAGGGGGGGTGTAAACGATGAAATTTTCCTTGTGAAAATGGTCTAAAAGGCTTCGGCTAGGGGCCAACTCGTCGTAACGGCCATGAAGGATCGCCTTGGTGCCGATTCGCGGTGATTCGAGCATTATCGACATGGAAGTATGTCATGTCTTTGATAAAGCCTAATCTTCTAATTCAGACTTAGAATGTTGGAAAACGACAAGAAAATCAATATGATCAGAATGAAAAAAAAAAAGGTTACGAACAACAAAAAAGAAGATTAAACTCAAAACATTGTTGAGAGATGACTAAATGTTGTGCAACTCGATTACATCCTTTGAATCAAGCTAAAAGCTTAACAATGCGGTAGATGGGGAACCCTAGGGGAATGTGGCACTTCTCGAAGTTGAGGAAACTAAATTGTAAGGTTTATGTTGGCTTCAAATCGAGGAATGAAACAATAGACGGGTTTCCTTGTGTAAATTGGTCCAGTGCAAGAACTAAACAAGTATGGTCAAGGTGGGGCGTAAACGATTAAATTTTCCTTATGAAAATGGTCTAAAAGCCTTCGGGTAGGGGCCAACTTGTTGCAACGGCCATGAAGGATCGCCTTGGTGCCGATTCGCGGTGATTCGAGCATTATTGACATGGAAGTGTGTCACGTCTCCGATAAAGCCTAATCACCTAATTCAATCTCAGAATGCTGAAAAACGACAAGAAAATAAATATGATCAGAATGAAAGAAATGGTTACGAACAACAGAAAAGGAAATTAAAATCAAAACATTGTTGAGAGATGACTAAATCTTGCGCAACTCGATTACATCCTTTGAATCAAGCTAAAAGCTTAACGATGCGGTAGATGGGGGGAATCTTACGGGAATGTGGCATTTCTTGAAGTTGAGGAGACTAAATTGTAAGGTTTATGTTTCCTTCAACTCGAAGAATGAAACAAAATATTGGTTTCTTGTTGTAAATTCGTTCAATGCCAGAACTGAACTAGTACGGTTGAGGTGGGGTGCAAACGATGACATTCCGAATGAGGAAATGGTGTGAATGGCATGGGCTTGGGGTGGACTTGTCGCAATGCACAAGAAGGAGAATTTAGGTCGGATTGGCGGTGATTTCAGCATTATTCACATGGCCATTCTTTTTTTGACAAGTTTTGGATCCAGCCTAATCTTCTAAGTCAATGTTAGAATGATGAGAAACAACAAAGAAAGTAATAAGATCCGTATAAAAAATGATATAAAGAACTGACTCGTCTCGAGAATGTGCTTCCAAGTGCAGAAGTGTCAAGTTGTATCAAGGATAAGTCCAGGATCGTATTCCACAGGGACAATGGGTTATCAAAGCATTTATGAGATTTTTTTGGTTTTTGGGTAACATGGTGTCAATTATAAGAGGTGAAAATAAAATTAAAAAGAAATGCAAAAAGACAATCGAAACTGAAATTGGAGTTTCTGAAAAACAAATTAACAAACACTTGGGTTGGGTTTGAGATTCTCTTTATTTCGGATTCTAGATAAATTTTCTCGATTACCAATCCAGTCAAGGCATTGATAAACGGAAGATAAAACGGTTAAGCTCAAGTTGTGCAATATTTTCCTAAGGGATTTTCTATTTTTACTAGCCGAACACACATTAACAAACGAGAGAAGCCTTGATAATTTTCAAGCTTTTGTTGTGCCTTACGTCAACAACAAAACAAGAGCAAGAGCTTCAATCTTGGTTCAATTTAAATCCAACTAGTAACTTAGTGAAATCAACATTCAACCATAAAATATTGCTTTGATCTAGAATCTAAAATAAATTAAGTCTCATTCCACAACCCAAGTTTTAGAATTTAGCTACACATCATGTTTTTAACAAAAATTAATCTTAACAAAGCCATATTAAAATCTGTGAGAACGTATTCAAATGAGATGAAAAATAATATTAACCGGACGAAAGATAAAGGAACAAGTATAAAAACTACAATAAGCAACGTAAACGAAAAGGTAAAGGTAACAGAAAAGAAATTCCAGCCATCTCTTAAACTCTAAACTAACAAGAACGAAAAGAAAACATAACCAAAGCTAAGAACAAAATTCTGCTGCTGCCACTTGAAAACAGAAAACAAAAAGAAAACAACTGAAAATAAACTGCCCGACTCAAGGTCTAAACGAAAACAAAATAAGAAAACAAAGACTTCAAGCTCCTACTGCTCCTATGCCGAACGAGAATACAAAGCAACTGAAAAACAACAAAACTTAGCTAGTAGCCGAATGAGAATAAAATAAAAAAAACAACAAATTCAACTACTACTAAACTCCTACAGCTATCCCGAAGGATTCAACCAAAAGCCCTACAGCCTTCCTCCTCCGGGTTCCAGCCCTTCCTTAAATCCAAAACAGCACTCCCTTTAACTCATTTGTGCCTCCGTATGAAAGCAAGGCCAGCCCCCACTCGGTCTCCACTTCAAGCGAAAAAGAATTCCACTCAAAGCAAAGCAAGCCATCATTCGGTCCACTCAAGGTAAGCATCATTTCTCCACTCAAAAGTAAAGTCCACCATCAAAGCAAAAGCAAGCTCCACCCAAGCTGTCCGAAGTTCCATCTCGGCTGCACACTTTATTCTCCCTCTCTACTCATTACTCTCCCTCTTGATGAGCCGAAGCTACTCATTACTCTCCTTGATGAGCCGAAGCTACTCATTACTCTCCTTAATGAGCTGCTTTCTTTTCTTTAATGCGAAAAGTATGTGGTTTGTGTGAGTGGTTGTCCATGCAAGTTGAATGAGTAACCGGAACCCTTGCGGACCCGAAAGCTGTGTAGGGCAGACTCCTTTAGAGGAAAGTGCTGCTTCAAGGAATTCCATGTTTCCAGAAGTAAACAGCCGATACTTGATCGGATGGTTATTAAGAAAGCACGCCAACAAAAGAGTGGAGGGAGAAATTGCCTCGGGATCCAAGAGAAAGCAAGAATGGACCCAAGGAAGCATTGGTGAGTGGAGTGTAGTCGATAATGCTAAATTCCTCAATTCCGAACACCCCTTCATCTCGGCTCCTTTATTCCTTTTCTTTACTTCCACTCATTACTCTTCTCACCCTTTCTATATTCAATGGTTCTCCTCCTCAACGGTCAGCTAATTCCAGCCCCCACTTCTTTATCCAACTCCCCACTACGTAACCATCACCAGCCCCACTCTCTCCACTTCGAAAGTAAAGCAAGCCCTCTCCACTCAAGGGAAGATTCGGTCTTTCCACTTTCCACTCAAATCCACTCAAGCCATGGCCCCATGTCTGAATTGGAATTGCTATCATCCATGTATGGTGTGAGTCATGTGTGCTGTCCGAGTGAATGTGATGCATGGTCCGAATGATCTCATTGCATGTGTGTGGTTTTGGCATGTTTGCTTCGTGTGAGTTGCATTTGGCATGTGCATGGTCTAGGTTGCTGCACTTTGTCATTCTCTTATTCAATTTCTCTATCTCTTTCAATTTCAGATATCTTTCCGTCCTTTCCGGCTATAGTCTTCTCCAAAGTCTCAACAACCGAAGCCTTCTTTGCAACTTCTTCCCTCAACCCATTCATCATTGCTTCAAGCTGAGAAACCTCAATGACAATCTCATAATTCCTCTGCTCCATCTATTTGATGTGGAGTAAACTCTAGCTCAAAATCAGCATCATTATCTTCATCTTCATCATCAAAATTTTCGTTCTCTTGATTTGGCTGATCATCACCATCTCCACCATGTAGAACAGAAGCAAGAAATTGTCAACAGTTCCAATTGGATTTATTTGAACTGAAAATAAAAATAACACTCAAAAAAATAAATTAAAAGAAAAATAGATTATCACAAATAAACTATATATGTGAGGAAATATTGTCCCATTAAATTATAGTTATAAAATTAAGCATAAACTCATGCTTTTAATCAATTTAAATCATAACTCGTATTTATGCTTATTAACTATTTTTCCATCTAAAACCAATAATAATGTCATGATGAATTTAAAAAACATTGGTTTTAAATAGCTAAAATATGCAATATTCTAGCTCAATCAAGAACAAAAAAGAAAATTAGGCCAAAAACATTGTTGAGAGACTACTAATCTTGTGTAAGTCAATTACTTCCCTTAATTCAACCTAAAAGGATAACCACGGGTAGATGGAGAACGTTAGAGGCGTGTGGCACTTGTTGGACCTGAGGGAAACTAAATGTAAGGTTTATGTGGGCATCCAGATCGAGGAATGTAACAATAGACGGGTTTCCTTGTGTAAATTGGTCCAGTGCAAGAACTAAACAAGTATGGTCAAGGGGGGGTGTAAACGATGAAATTTTCCTTGTGAAAATGGTCTAAAAGGCTTCGGCTAGGGCCCAACTCGTCGCAACGGCCATGAAGGATCGCCTTGGTGCCGATTCGCGGTGATTCGAGCATTATCGACATGGAAGTATGTCATGTCTTTGATAAAGCCTAATCTTGTAATTCAAACTTAGAATGTTGGAAAACGACAACAAAATCAATATGATCAGAATGAAAAAAAAAGGTTACGAACAACAAAAAAGGAGATTAAACTCAAAACATTGTTGAGAGATGACTAAATGTTGTGCAACTCGATTACATCCTTTGAATCAAACTTAAAGCTTAACTATGCGGTAGATGGGGATCCCTAGGGGAATGTGGCACTTCTCGAAGTTGAGGAAACTAAATTGTAAGGTTTATGTTTGCTTCAAATCAAAGAATGAAACAAACGATTGGTTTCTTGTTGTAAATTTGTTCAATGCCAGAACTGAACTAGTATGGTAGAGGTGGGGTGCAAACGATGACATTACGGATGAGGAAATGGTGTGAATGGCATGGGCTAGGGGCGGACTTGTCGCAATGCACAAGAAGGAGAATTTAGGTCGGATTGGCGGTGATTTCAGCATTATTCACATGGCCTTTCTTTTCTTGACAGGTTTTGGATCCAGCCTAATCTTCTAAGTCAATCTTAGAATGATGAGAAACAACAAAGAAAGTAATAAGATCCGTATAAAAAATGTTATAAAGAACTAAAACGAAAATTACGCCCAAAACAATGTTGAGAGATTACTAATCTCGTGTAGGTCAATTACATCCCTTAATTCAACCTAAAAGGATAACCACGGGCAGATGGGGAACGTTAGAGGCGTGTGGCACTTGTTGGACCTGAGGGAAACTAAATCTAAGGTTTATGTGGGCATCCAAATCGAGGAATGAATCAATAGACGGGTTTCCTTGTGTAAATTGTTCCAGTGGAAGAACTAGACAAGTAAGGTCACGGTGGGGTGTAAACGATGAAATTTTCATTGTGAAAATGCTCTAAAAGGCTTTGGCTAGGGGCCAACTTGTCGCAACGGCCATGAAGGATCGCCTTGGTGCCGATTGGCAGTGATTCGAGCATTATCGACATGGAAGTGTGTCATGTCTTTGATAAAGCCTAATCATCAAACTCAATCTCAGAATGTTGGAAAACGACAAGAAAATCAATATGATCAGAATGAAAAAAATGGTTACGAAGAACAAAAAAGGAAATTAAACTCAAAACATTGTTGAGAGATGACTAAATGTTGTGCAACTCGATTACATCCTTTGAATCAAGCAAAAAGCTTAACAATGCGGTAGATGGGAAACCCTAGGGGAATGTGGCACTTCTCGAAGTCGAGGAAACTAAATTGTAAGGTTTATGTTGGCTTCAAATCAAGGAATGAAACAATAGACGGGTTTCCTTGTGTAAATTGGTCCAGTGCAAGAACTAAACAAGTATGGTCAAGGTGGGGCGTAAACGATTAAATTTTCCTTATGAAAATGGTCTAAAAGCCTTCGGGTAGGGGCCAACTTGTTGCAACGGCGATGAAGGATCGCCTTGGTGCCGATTCGCGGTGATTCGAGCATTATTGA
This sequence comes from Carya illinoinensis, assembly GCF_018687715.1. NCBI lineage: Eukaryota > Viridiplantae > Streptophyta > Magnoliopsida > Fagales > Juglandaceae > Carya > Carya illinoinensis. The sequence continues at coordinate 22,092,804 of NC_056758.1, forward strand.
CATGGAAGTGTGTCATGTCTTTGATAAAGCCTAATCATCTAATTCAATCTCAGAATGTTGAAAAACGACAAGAAAATCAATATGATCAGAATGAAAGAAATGGTTACGAACGACAGAAAAGGAAATTAAAATCAAAACATTGTTGAGAGATGACTAAATCTTGCGCAACTCGATTACATCCTTTGAATCAAGCTAAAAACTTAACGATGCGGTAGATGGGGGGAATCTTACGGGAATGTGGCATTTCTTGAAGTTGAGGAAACTAAATTGTAAGGTTTATGTTTCCTTCAACTCGAAGAATGAAAATAAATATTGGTTTCTTGTTGTAAATTCGTTCAATGCCAGAACTGAACTAGTACGGTTGAGGTGGGGTGCAAACGATGACATTCCGAATGAGGAAATGGTGTGAATGGCATGGGCTTGGGGTGGACTTGTCGCAATGCACAAGAAGGAGAACCTAGTTCGGATTGGCGGTGATTTCAGCATTATTCACATGGCCTTTCTTTTATTGATTGGTGTTGGATCCAGCCTAAGCTTCTAAGTCAATCTTAGAATGATAAGAAACAACAAAGAATGTAATAAGATCCATATAAAAAATGTTATAAAGAACAAAAAAGAAAATTAGGCCAAAAACATTGTTGAGAGACTACTAATCTTGTGTAAGTCAATTACTTCCCTTAATTCAACCTAAAAGGATAACCACGGGTAGATGGGGAACGTTAGAGGCGTGTGGCACTTGTTGGACCTGGGGGAAACTAAATGTAAGGTTTATGTGGGCATCCAGATCGAGGAATGTAACAATAGACGGGTTTCCTTGTGTAAATTGGTCTAGTGCAAGAACTAAACAAGTATGGTCAAGGGGGGGTGTAAACGATGAAATTTTCCTTGTGAAAATGGTCTAAAAGGCTTCGGCTAGGGGCCAACTCGTCGCAACAGCCATGAAGGATCGCCTTGGTGCCGATTCGCGGTGATTCGAGCATTATCGACATGGAAGTATGTCATGTCTTCGATAAAGCCTAATCTTCTAATTCAGACTTAGAATGTTGGAAAACGACAAGAAAATCAATATGATCAGAATGAAAAAAAAAGGTTACGAACAACAAAAAAGGAGATTAAACTCAAAACATTGTTGAGAGATGACTAAATGTTGTGCAACTCGATTACATCCTTTGAATCAAGCTAAAAGCCTAACAATGCGGTAGATGGGGAACCCTAGGGGAATGTGGCACTTCTCGAAGTTGAGGAAACTAAATTGTAAGGTTTATGTTGGCTTCAAATCGAGGAATGAAACAATAGACGGGTTTCCTTGTGTAAATTGGTCCAGTGCAAGAAGTAAACAAGTATGGTCAAGGTGGGGCGTAAACGATTAAATTTTCCTTATGAAAATGGTCTAAAAGCCTTCGGGTAGGGGCCAACTTGTTGCAACGGCCATGAAGGATCGCCTTGGTGCCGATTCGCGGTGATTCGAGCATTATTGACAATGAAGTGTGTCATGTCTTTGATAAAGCCTAATCACCTAATTCAATCTCAGAATGTTGAAAAACGACAAGAAAATAAATATGATCAGAATGAAAGAAATGGTTACGAACAACAGAAAAGGAAATTAAAATCAAAACATTGTTGAGAGATGACTAAATCTTGCGCAACTCGATTACATCCTTTGAATCAACCTAAAAACTTAACGATGCGGTAGATGGGGGGAATCTTACGGGAATGTGGCATTTCTTGAAGTTGAGGAAACTAAATTGTAAGGTTTATGTTTCCTTCAACTCGAAGAATGAAACAAAATATTGGTTTCTTGTTGTAAATTCGTTCAATGCCAGAACTGAACTAGTACGGTTGAGGTGGGGTGCAAACGATGACATTCCGAATGAGGAAATGGTGTGAATGGCGTGGGCTTGGGGTGGACTTGTCGCAATGCACAAGAAGGAGAACCTAGTTCGGATTGGCGGTGATTTCAGCATTATTCACATGGCCTTTCTTTTATTTATTGGTTTTGGATCCAGCCTAAGCTTCTAAGTCAATCTTAGAATGATAAGAAACAACAAAGAATGTAATAAGATCCGTATAAAAAATGTTATAAAGAACAAAAAAGAAAATTAGGCCAAAAATATTGTTGAGAGACTACTAATCTTGTGTAAGTCAATTACTTCCCTTAATTCAACCTAAAAGGATAACCACGGGTAGATGGGGAACGTTAGAGGCGTGTGGCACTTGTTGGACCTGAGGGAAACTAAATGTAAGGTTTATGTGGGCATCCAGATCGAGAAATGTAACAATAGACGGGTTTCCTTGTGTAAATTGGTCCAGTGCAAGAACTAAACAAGTATGGTCAAGGGGGGGTGTAAACGATGAAATTTTCCTTGTGAAAATGGTCTAAAAGGCTTCGGCTAGGGGCCAACTCGTCGCAACAGCCATGAAGGATCGCCTTGGTGCCGATTCGCGGTGATTCGAGCATTATCGACATGGAAGTATGTCATGTCTTTGATAAAGCCTAATCTTCTAATTCAGACTTAGAATGTTGGAAAACGACAAGAAAATCAATATGATCAGAATGAAAAAAAAAGGTTACGAACAACAAAAAAGGATATTAAACTCAAAACATTGTTGAGAGATGACTAAATGTTGTGCAACTCGATTACATCCTTTGAATCAAGCTAAAAGCTTAACAATGCGGTAGATGGGGAACCCTAGGGGAATGTGGCACTTCTCGAAGTTGAGGAAACTAAATTGTCAGGTTTATGTTGGCTTCAAATCGAGGAATGAAACAATAGACGGGTTTCCTTGTGTAAATTGGTCCAGTGCAAGAAGTAAACAAGTATGGTCAAGGTGGGGCGTAAACGATTAAATTTTCCTTATGAAAATGGTCTAAAAGCCTTCGGGTAGGGGCCAACTTGTTGCAACGGCCATGAAGGATCGCCTTGGTGCCGATTCGCGGTGATTCGAGCATTATTGACAATGAAGTGTGTCATGTCTTTGATAAAGCCTAATCACCTAATTCAATCTCAGAATGTTGAAAAACGACAAGAAAATAAATATGATCAGAATGAAAGAAATGGTTACGAACAACAGAAAAGGAAATTAAAATCAAAACATTGTTGAGAGATGACTAAATCTTGCGCAACTCGATTACATCCTTTGAATCAAGCTAAAAACTTAACGATGCGGTAGATGGGGGGAATCTTACGGGAATGTGGCATTTCTTGAAGTTGAGGAGACTAAATTGTAGGGTTTATGTTTCCTTCAACTCGAAGAATGAAACAAAATATTGGTTTCTTGTTGTAAATTCGTTCAATGCCAGAACTGAACTAGTACGGTTGAGGTGGGGTGCAAACGATGACATTCCGAATGAGGAAATGGTGTGAATGGCATGGGCTTGGGGTGGACTTGTCGCAATGCACAAGAAGGAGAATTTAGGTCGGATTGGCGGTGATTTCAGCATTATTCACATGGCCATTCTTTTATTGACAAGTTTTGGATCAAGCCTAATCTTCTAAGTCAATGTTAGAATGATGAGAAACAACAAAGAAAGTAATAAGATCCGCATAAAAAATGATATAAAGAACAAAAAAGAAAATTAGGCCAAAAACATTGTTGAGAGACTACTAATCTTGTGTAAGTCAATTACTTCCCTTAATTCAACCTAAAAGGATAACCACGGGTAGATGGGGAACGTTAGAGGCGTGTGGCACTTGTTGGACCTGAGGGAGACTAAATCTAAGGTTTATGTGGGCGTCTAAATCGAGGAATGAATCAATAGACGGGTTTCCTTGTGTAAATTGTTCCAGTGGAAGAACTAGACAAGTAAGGTCAAGGTGGGGTGCAAACGATGAAATTTTCATTGTGAAAATGCTCTAAAAGGCTTTGGCTAGGGGCCAACTTGTCGCAACGGCCATGAAGGATCGCCTTGGTGCCGATTGGCAGTGATTCGAGCATTTTCGACATGGAAGTGTGTCATGTCTTTGATAAAGCCTAATCATCAAATTCAATCTCAGAATGTTGGAAAACGACAAGAAAATCAATATGATCAGAATGAAAAAAATGGTTACGAAGAACAGAATAGGAAATTAAAATCAAAACATTGTTGAGAGATGACTAAATCTTGCGCAACTCGATTACATCATTTGAATCAAGCTAAAAGCTTAACGATGCGCTAGATGGGGTTCCCCTCACGGGAATGTGGCACTTCTTGAAGTTGAGGAAACTAAATTGTAAGGTTTATGTTTCCTTCAACTCGAAGAATGAAACAAAATCCTGGTTTCTTGTTGTAAATTCGTTCAATGCCAGAACTGAACTAGTACGGTTGAGGTGGGTTGCAAACGATGACATTCCGAATGAGGAAATGGTGTGAATGGCATGGGCTTGGGGTGGACTTGTCGCAATGCACAAGAAGGAGAATTTAGGTCGGATTGGCGGTGATTTCAGCATTATTCACATGGCCATTCTTTTATTGACAGGTTTTGGATCCAGCCTAATCTTCTATGTCAATGTTAGAATGATGAGAAACAACAAAGAAAGTAATAAGATCCGTATAAAAAATGATCTAATGAACAAAAAAGAAAATTAGGCCACAAACATTGTTGAGAGACTACTAATCTTGTCTAAGTCAATTACTTCCCTTAATTCAACCTAAAAGGATAACCACGGGTAGATGGGGAACGTTAGAGGCGTGTGGCACTTGTTGGACCTGAGGGAAACTAAATGTAAGGTTTATGTGGGCATCCAGATCGAGGAATGTAACAATAGACGGGTTTCCCTGTGTAAATTGGTCCAGTGCAAGAACTAAACAAGTATGGTCAAGGGGGGGTGTAAACGATGAAATTTTCCTTGTGAAAATGGTCTAAAAGGCTTCGGCTAGGGGCCAACTCGTCGCAACGGCCATGAAGGATCGCCTCGGTGCCGATTCGCGGTGATTCGAGCATTATCGACATGGAAGTATGTCATGTCTTTGATAAAGCCTAATCTTCTAATTCAAACTTAGAATGTTGGAAAACGACAAGAAAATCAATATGATCAGAATGAAAAAAAAAGGTTACGAACAACAAAAATGGAGATTAAACTCAAAACATTGTTGAGAGATGACTACATGTTGTGCAACTCGATTACATCCTTTGAATCAAGCTAAAAGCTTAACAATGCGGTAGATGGGGAACCCTAGGGGAATGTGGCACTTCTCGAAGTTGAGGAAACTAAATTGTAAGGTTTATGTTGGCTTCAAATCGAGGAATGAAACAATAGATGGGTTTCCTTGTGTAAATCGGTCCAGAGCAACAACTAAACAAGTATGGTCAAGGTGGGGCGTAAACGATTAAATTTTCCTTATGAAAATGGTCTAAAAGCCTTCGGGTCGGGGCCAACTTGTTGCAACGGCCATGAAGGATCGCCTTGGTGCCGATTCGCGGTGATTCGAGCATTATTGACATGGAAGTGTGTCATGTCTTTGATAAAGCCTAATCATCTAATTCAATCTCAGAATGTTGAAAAACGACAAGAAAATCAATATGATCAGAATGAAAGAAATGGTTACGAACAACAGAAAAGGAAATTAAAATCAAAACATTGTTGAGAGATGACTAAATCTTGCGCAACTCGATTACATCCTTTGAATCAAGCTAAAAACTTAACGATGCGGTAGATGGGGGGAATCTTACGGGAATGTGGCATTTCTTGAAGTTGAGGAAACTAAATTGTAAGGTTTATGTTTCCTTCAACTCGAAGAATGAAACAAAATATTGGTTTCTTGTTGTAAATTCGTTCAATGCCAGAACTGAACTAGTACGGTTGAGGTGGGGTGCAAACGATGACATTTCGAATGAGGAAATGGTGTGAATGGCATGGGCTTGGGGTGGACTTGTCGCAATGCACGAGAAGGAGAACCTAGTTCGGATTGGCGGTGATTTCAGCATTATTCACATGGCCTTTCTTTTATTGATTGGTTTTGGATCCAGCCTAAGCTTCTAAGTCAATCTTAGAATGATAAGAAACAACAAAGAATGAAATAAGATCCGTATAAAAAATGTTATAAAGAACAAAAAAGAAAATTCGGCCAAAAACATTGTTGAGAGACTACTAATCTTGTGTAAGTCAATTACTTCCCTTAATTCAACCTAAAAGGATAACCACAGGTAGATGGGGAACGTTAGAGGCGTGTGGCACTTGTTGGACCTGAGGGAAACTAAATGTAAGGTTTATGTGGGTATCCAGATCGAGGAATGTGACTATAGACGGGTTTCCTTGTGTAAATTGGTCCAGTGCAAGAACTAAACAAGTATGGTCAAGGGGGGGTGTAAACGATGAAATTTTCCTTGTGAAAATGGTCTAAACGGCTTCGGCTAGGGGCCAACTCGTCGCAACGGCCATGAAGGATCGCCTTGGTGCCGATTCGCTGTGATTCGAGCATTATCGACAAGGAAGTATGTCCTGTCTTTGATAAAGCCTAATCTTCTAATTCAAACTTAGAATGTTGGAAAACGACAAGAAAATCAATATGATCAGAACGAAAAAAAAAGGTTACGAACAACAAAAAAGGAGATTAAACTCAAAACATTGTTGAGAGATGACTAAATGTTGTGCAACTCGATTACATCCTTTGAATCAAGCTAAAAGCTTAACAATGCGGTAGATGGGGAACCCTAGGGGAATGTGGCACTTCTCGAAGTTGAGGAAACTAAATTGTAAGGTTTATGTTTGCTTCAAATCGAAGAATGAAACAAACGATTGGTTTCTTGTTGTAAATTAGTTCAATGCCAGAACTGAACTAGTATGGTAGAGGTGGGGTGCAAACGATGACATTACGGATGAAGAAATGGTGTGAATGGCATGGGCTAGGGGCGGACTTGTCGCAATGCACAAGAAGGAGAATTTAGGTCGGATTGGCGGTGATTTCAGCATTATTCACATGGCCTTTCTTTTGTTGACAGGTTTTGGATCCAGCCTAATCTTCTAAGTCAATCTTAGAATGATGAGAAACAACAAAGTAAGTAATAAGATCCGTATAAAAAATGTGATAAAGAACTAAAAAGAAAATTACGCCCAAACATTGTTGAGAGATTACTAATCTCGTGTAAGTCAATTACTTCCCTTAATTCAACCTAAAAGGATTACCACGGGCAGATGGGGAACGTTAGAGGCATGTGGCACTTGTTGGACCTGAGGGAAACTAAATCTAAGGTTTATGTGGGCATCTAAATCGAGGAATGAATCAATAGACGGGTTTCCTTGTGTAAATTGTTCCAGTGGAAGAACTAGACAAGTAAGGTCAAGGTGGGGTGCAAACGATGAAATTTTCATTGTGAAAATGCTCTAAAAGGCTTTGGCTAGGGGCCAACTTGTCGCAACGGCCATGAAGGATCGCCTTGGTGCCGATTGGCAGTGATTCGAGCATTATCGACATGGAAGTGTGTCATGTCTTTGATAAAGCCTAATCAGCAAATTCAATCTCAGAATGTTGGAAAACGACAAGAAAATCAATATGATCAGAATGAAAAAAATGGTTACGAAGAACAGAATAGGAAATTAAAATCAAAACATTGTTGAGAGATGACTAAATCTTGCGCAACTCGATTACATCATTTGAATCAAGCTAAAAGCTTAACGATGCGCTAGATGGGGTTCCCCTCACGGGAATGTGGCACTTCTTGAAGTTGAGGAAACTAAATTGTAAGGTTTATGTTTCCTTCAACTCGAAGAATGAAACAAAATCCTGGTTTCTTGTTGTAAATTCGTTCAATGCCAGAACTGAACTAGTACGGTTGAGGTGGGGTGCAAACGATGACATTCCGAATGAGGAAATGGTGTGAATGGCATGGGCTTGGGGTGGACTTGTCGCAATGCACAAGAAGGAGAATTTAGGTCGGATTGGCGGTGATTTCAGCATTATTCACATGGCCATTCTTTTATTGACAGGTTTTGGATCCAGCCTAATCTTCTATGTCAATGTTAGAATGATGAGAAACAACAAAGAAAGTAATAAGATCCGTATAAAAAATGATCTAATGAACAAAAAAGAAAATTAGGCCACAAACATTGTTGAGAGACTACTAATCTTGTGTAAGTCAATTACTTCCCTTAATTCAACCTAAAAGGATAACCACGGGTAGATGGGGAACGTTAGAGGCGTGTGGCACTTGTTGGACCTGAGGGAAACTAAATGTAAGGTTTATGTGGGCATCCAGATCGGGGAATGTAACAATAGACGGGTTTCCCTGTGTAAATTGGTCCAGTGCAAGAACTAAACAAGTATGGTCAAGGGGGGGTGTAAACGATGAAATTTTCCTTGTGAAAATGGTCTAAAAGGCTTCGGCTAGGGGCCAACTCGTCGCAACGGCCATGAAGGATCGCCTCGGTGCCGATTCGCGGTGATTCGAGCATTATCGACATGGAAGTATGTCATGTCTTTGATAAAGCCTAATCTTCTAATTCAAACTTAGAATGTTGGAAAACGACAAGAAAATCAATATGATCAGAATGAAAAAAAAAGGTTACGAACAACAAAAATGGAGATTAAACTCAAAACATTGTTGAGAGATGACTACATGTTGTGCAACTCGATTACATCCTTTGAATCAAGCTAAAAGCTTAACAATGCGGTAGATGGGGAACCCTAGGGGAATGTGGCACTTCTCGAAGTTGAGGAAACTAAATTGTAAGGTTTATGTTGGCTTCAAATCGAGGAATGAAACAATAGACGGGTTTCCTTGTGTAAATCGGTCCAGAGCAACAACTAAACAAGTATGGTCAAGGTGGGGCGTAAACGATTAAATTTTCCTTATGAAAATGGTCTAAAAGCCTTCGGGTCGGGGCCAACTTGTTGCAACGGCCATGAAGGATCGCCTTGGTGCCGATTCGCGGTGATTCGAGCATTATTGACATGGAAGTGTGTCATGTCTTTGATAAAGCCTAATCATCTAATTCAATCTCAGAATGTTGAAAAACGACAAGAAAATCAATATGATCAGAATGAAAGAAATGGTTACGAACAACAGAAAAGGAAATTAAAATCAAAACATTGTTGAGAGATGACTAAATCTTGCACAACTCGATTACATCCTTTGAATCAAGCTAAAAACTTAACGATGCGGTAGATGGGGGGAATCTTACGGGAATGTGGCATTTCTTGAAGTTGAGGAAACTAAATTGTAAGGTTTATGTTTCCTTCAACTCGAAGAATGAAACAAAATATTGGTTTCTTGTTGTAAATTCGTTCAATGCCAGAACTGAACTAGTACGGTTGAGGTGGGGTGCAAACGATGACATTTCGAATGAGGAAATGGTGTGAATGGCATGGGCTTGGGGTGGACTTGTCGCAATGCACGAGAAGGAGAACCTAGTTCGGATTGGCGGTGATTTCAGCATTATTCACATGGCCTTTCTTTTATTGATTGGTTTTGGATCCAGCCTAAGCTTCTAAGTCAATCTTAGAATGATAAGAAACAACAAAGAATGAAATAAGATCCGTATAAAAAATGTTATAAAGAACAAAAAAGAAAATTCGGCCAAAAACATTGTTGAGAGACTACTAATCTTGTGTAAGTCAATTACTTCCCTTAATTCAACCTAAAAGGATAACCACAGGTAGATGGGGAACGTTAGAGGCGTGTGGCACTTGTTGGACCTGAGGGAAACTAAATGTAAGGTTTATGTGGCTATCCAGATCGAGGAATGTGACTATAGACGGGTTTCCTTGTGTAAATTGGTCCAGTGCAAGAACTAAACAAGTATGGTCAAGGGGGGGTGTAAACGATGAAATTTTCCTTGTGAAAATGGTCTAAACGGCTTCGGCTAGGGGCCAACTCGTCGCAACGGCCATGAAGGATCGCCTTGGTGCCGATTCGCTGTGATTCGAGCATTATCGACAAGGAAGTATGTCATGTCTTTGATAAAGCCTAATCTTCTAATTCAAACTTAGAATGTTGGAAAACGACAAGAAAATCAATATGATCAGAACGAAAAAAAAAGGTTACGAACAACAAAAAAGGAGATTAAACTCAAAACATTGTTGAGAGATGACTAAATGTTGTGCAACTCGATTACATCCTTTGAATCAAGCTAAAAGCTTAACAATGCGGTAGATGGGGAACCCTAGGGGAATGTGGCACTTCTCGAAGTTGAGGAAACTAAATTGTAAGGTTTATGTTTGCTTCAAATCGAAGAATGAAACAAACGATTGGTTTCTTGTTGTAAATTAGTTCAATGCCAGAACTGAACTAGTATGGTAGAGGTGGGGTGCAAACGATGACATTACGGATGAAGAAATGGTGTGAATGGCATGGGCTAGGGGCGGACTTGTCGCAATGCACAAGAAGGAGAATTTAGGTCGGATTGGCGGTGATTTCAGCATTATTCACATGGCCTTTCTTTTGTTGACAGGTTTTGGATCCAGCCTAATCTTCTAAGTCAATCTTAGAATGATGAGAAACAACAAAGTAAGTAATAAGATCCGTATAAAACATGTTATAAAGAACTAAAAAGAAAATTACGCCCAAACATTGTTGAGAGATTACTAATCTCGTGTAAGTCAATTACTTCCCTTAATTCAACCTAAAAGGATTACCACGGGCAGATGGGGAACGTTAGAGGCATGTGGCACTTGTTGGACCTGAGGGAAACTAAATCTAAGGTTTATGTGGGCATCTAAATCGAGGAATGAATCAATAGACGGGTTTCCTTGTGTAAATTGTTCCAGTGGAAGAACTAGACAAGTAAGGTCAAGGTGGGGTGCAAACGATGAAATTTTCATTGTGAAAATGCTCTTAAAGGCTTTGGCTAGGGGCCAACTTGTCGCAACGGCCATGAAGGATCGCCTTGGTGCCGATTGGCAGTGATTCGAGCATTATCGACATGGAAGTGTGTCATGTCTTTGATAAAGCCTAATCATCAAATTCAATCTCAGAATGTTGGAAAACGACAAGAAAATCAATATGATCAGAATGAAAAAAATGGTTACGAAGAACAGAATAGGAAATTAAAATCAAAACATTGTTGAGAGATGACTAAATCTTGCGCAACTCGATTACATCATTTGAATCAAGCTAAAAGCTTAACGATGCGCTAGATGGGGTTCCCCTCACGGGAATGTGGCACTTCTTGAAGTTGAGGAAACTAAATTGTAAGGTTTATGTTTCCTTCAACTCGAAGAATGAAACAAAATCCTGGTTTCTTGTTGTAAATTCGTTCAATGCCAGAACTGAACTAGTACGGTTGAGGTGGGGTGCAAACGATGACATTCCGAATGAGGAAATGGTGTGAATGGCATGGGCTTGGGGTGGACTTGTCGCAATGCACAAGAAGGAGAATTTAGGTCGGATTGGCGGTGATTTCAGCATTATTCACATGGCCATTCTTTTATTGACAGGTTTTGGATCCAGCCTAATCTTCTATGTCAATGTTAGAATGATGAGAAACAACAAAGAAAGTAATAAGATCCGTATAAAAAATGATCTAATGAACAAAAAAGAAAATTAGGCCACAAACATTGTTGAGAGACTACTAATCTTGTGTAAGTCAATTACTTCCCTTAATTCAACCTAAAAGGATAACCACGGGTAGATGGGGAACGTTAGAGGCGTGTGGCACTTGTTGGACCTGAGGGAAACTAAATGTAAGGTTTATGTGGGCATCCAGATCGAGGAATGTAACAATAGACGGGTTTCCCTGTGTAAATTGGTCCAGTGCAAGAACTAAACAAGTATGGTCAAGGGGGGGTGTAAACGATGAAATTTTCCTTGTGAAAATGGTCTAAACGGCTTCGGCTAGGGGCCAACTCATCGCAACGGCCATGAAGGATCGCCTTGGTGCCGATTCGCTGTGATTCGAGCATTATCGACAAGGAAGTATGTCATGTCTTTGATAAAGCCTAATCTTCTAATTCAAACTTAGAATGTTGGAAAACGACAAGAAAATCAATATGATCAGAACGAAAAAAAAAGGTTACGAACAACAAAAAAGGAGATTAAACTCAAAACATTGTTGAGAGATGACTAAATGTTGTGCAACTCGATTACATCCTTTGAATCAAGCTAAAGGCTTAACAATGCGGTAGATGGGGAACCCTAGGGGAATGTGGCACTTCTCGAAGTTGAGGAAACTAAATTGTAAGGTTTATGTTTGCTTCAAATCGAAGAATGAAACAAACGATTGGTTTCTTGTTCTAAATTAGTTCAATGCCAGAACTGAACTAGTATGGTAGAGGTGGGGTGCAAACGATGACATTACGGATGAAGAAATGGTGTGAATGGCATGGGCTAGGGGCGGACTTGTCGCAATGCACAAGAAGGAGAATTTAGGTCGGATTGGCGGTGATTTCAGCATTATTCACATGGCCTTTCTTTTGTTGACAGGTTTTGGATCCAGCCTAATCTTCTAAGTCAATCTTAGAATGATGAGAAACAACAAAGTACGTAATAAGATCCGTATAAAAAATGTTATAAAGAACTAAAAAGAAAATTACGCCCAAACATTGTTGAGAGATTACTAATCTCGTGTAAGTCAATTACTTCCCTTAATTCAACCTAAAAGGATTACCACGGGCAGATGGGGAACGTTAGAGGCATGTGGCACTTGTTGGACCTGAGGGAAACTAAATCTAAGGTTTATGTGGGCATCTAAATCGAGGAATGAATCAATAGATGGGTTTCCTTGTGTAAATTGTTCCAGTGGAAGAACTAGACAAGTAAGGTCAAGGTGGGGTGCAAACGATGAAATTTTCATTGTGAAAATGCTCTAAAAGGCTTTGGCTAGGGGCCAACTTGTCGCAACGGCCATGAAGGATCGCCTTGGTGCCGATTGGCAGTGATTCGAGCATTATCGACATGGAAGTGTGTCATGTCTTTGATAAAGCCTAATCATCAAATTCAATCTCAGAATGTTGGAAAACGACAAGAAAATCAATATGATCAGAATGAAAAAAATGGTTACGAAGAACAGAATAGGAAATTAAAATCAAAACATTGTTGAGAGATGACTAAATCTTGCGCAACTCGATTACATCATTTGAATCAAGCTAAAAGCTTAACGATGCGCTAGATGGGGTTCCCCTCACGGGAATGTGGCACTTCTTGAAGTTGAGGAAACTAAATTGTAAGGTTTATGTTTCCTTCAACTCGAAGAATGAAACAAAATCCTGGTTTCTTGTTGTAAATTCGTTCAATGCCAGAACTGAACTAGTACGGTTGAGGTGGGGTGCAAACGATGACATTCCGAATGAGGAAATGGTGTGAATGGCATGGGCTTGGGGTGGACTTGTCGCAATGCACAAGAAGGAGAATTTAGGTCGGATTGGCGGTGATTTCAGCATTATTCACATGGCCATTCTTTTATTGACAGGTTTTGGATCCAGCCTAATCTTCTATGTCAATGTTAGAATGATGAGAAACAACAATGAAAGTAATAAGATCCGTATAAAAAATGATCTAATGAACAAAAAAGAAAATTAGGCCACAAACATTGTTGAGAGACTACTAATCTTGTGTAAGTCAATTACTTCCCTTAATTCAACCTAAAAGGATAACCACGGGTAGATGGGGAACGTTAGAGGCGTGTGGCACTTGTTGGACCTGAGGGAAACTAAATGTAAGGTTTATGTGGGCATCCAGATCGAGGAATGTAACAATAGACGGGTTTCCCTGTGTAAATTGGTCCAGTGCAAGAACTAAACAAGTATGGTCAAGGGGGGGTGTAAACGATGAAATTTTCCTTGTGAAAATGGTCTAAAAGGCTTCGGCTAGGGGCCAACTCGTCGCAACGGCCATGAAGGATCGCCTCGGTGCCGATTCGCGGTGATTCGAGCATTATCGACATGGAAGTATGTCATGTCTTTGATAAAGCCTAATCTTCTAATTCAAACTTAGAATGTTGGAAAACGACAAGAAAATCAATATGATCAGAAGGAAAAAAAAAGGTTACGAACAACAAAAATGGAGATTAAACTCAAAACATTGTTGAGAGATGACTACATGTTGTGCAACTCGATTACATCCTTTGAATCAAGCTAAAAGCTTAACAATGCGGTAGATGGGGAACCCTAGGGGAATGTGGCACTTCTCGAAGTTGAGGAAACTAAATTGTAAGGTTTATGTTGGCTTCAAATCGAGGAATGAAACAATAGACGGGTTTCCTTGTGTAAATCGGTCCAGAGCAACAACTAAACAAGTATGGTCAAGGTGGGGCGTAAACTATTAAATTTTCCTTATGAAAATGGTCTAAAAGCCTTCGGGTCAGGGCCAACTTGTTGCAACGGCCATGAAGGATCGCCTTGGTGCCGATTCGCGGTGATTCGAGCATTATTGACATGGAAGTGTGTCATGTCTTTGATAAAGCCTAATCATCTAATTCAATCTCAGAATGTTGAAAAACGACAAGAAAATCAATATGATCAGAATGAAAGAAATGGTTACGAACAACAGAAAAGGAAATTAAAATCAAAACATTGTTGAGAGATGACTAAATCTTGCACAACTCGATTACATCCTTTGAATCAAGCTAAAAACTTAACGATGCGGTAGATGGGGGGAATCTTACGGGAATGTGGCATTTCTTGAAGTTGAGGAAACTAAATTGTAAGGTTTATGTTTCCTTCAACTCGAAGAATGAAACAAAATATTGGTTTCTTGTTGTAAATTCGTTCAATGCCAGAACTGAACTAGTACGGTTGAGGTGGGGTGCAAACGATGACATTTCGAATGAGGAAATGGTGTGAATGGCATGGGCTTGGGGTGGACTTGTCGCAATGCACGAGAAGGAGAACCTAGTTCGGATTGGCGGTGATTTCAGCATTATTCACATGGCCTTTCTTTTATTGATTGGTTTTGGATCCAGCCTAAGCTTCTAAGTCAATCTTAGAATGATAAGAAACAACAAAGAATGAAATAAGATCCGTATAAAAAATGTTATAAAGAACAAAAAAGAAAATTCGGCCAAAAACATTGTTGAGAGACTACTAATCTTGTGTAAGTCAATTACTTCCCTTAATTCAACCTAAAAGGATAACCACAGGTAGATGGGGAACGTTAGAGGCGTGTGGCACTTGTTGGACCTGAGGGAAACTAAATGTAAGGTTTATGTGGCTATCCAGATCGAGGAATGTGACTATAGACGGGTTTCCTTGTGTAAATTGGTCCAGTGCAAGAACTAAACAAGTATGGTCAAGGGGGGGTGTAAACGATGAAATTTTCCTTGTGAAAATGGTCTAAACGGCTTCGGCTAGGGGCCAACTCGTCGCAACGGCCATGAAGGATCGCCTTGGTGCCGATTCGCTGTGATTCGAGCATTATCGACAAGGAAGTATGTCATGTCTTTGATAAAGCCTAATCTTCTAATTCAAACTTAGAATGTTGGAAAACGACAAGAAAATCAATATGATCAGAACGAAAAAAAAAGGTTACGAACAACAAAAAAGGAGATTAAACTCAAAACATTGTTGAGAGATGACTAAATGTTGTGCAACTCGATTACATCCTTTGAATCAAGCTAAAAGCTTAACAATGCGGTAGATGGGGAACCCTAGGGGAATGTGGCACTTCTCGAAGTTGAGGAAACTAAATTGTAAGGTTTATGTTTGCTTCAAATCGAAGAATGAAACAAACGATTGGTTTCTTGTTGTAAATTAGTTCAATGCCAGAACTGAACTAGTATGGTAGAGGTGGGGTGCAAACGATGACATTACGGATGAAGAAATGGTGTGAATGGCATGGGCTAGGGGCGGACTTGTCGCAATGCACAAGAAGGAGAATTTAGGTCGGATTGGCGGTGATTTCAGCATTATTCACATGGCCTTTCTTTTGTTGACAGGTTTTGGATCCAGCCTAATCTTCTAAGTCAATCTTAGAATGATGAGAAACAACAAAGTAAGTAATAAGATCCGTATAAAACATGTTATAAAGAACTAAAAAGAAAATTACGCCCAAACATTGTTGAGAGATTACTAATCTCGTGTAAGTCAATTACTTCCCTTAATTCAACCTAAAAGGATTACCACGGGCAGATGGGGAACGTTAGAGGCATGTGGCACTTGTTGGACCTGAGGGAAACTAAATCTAAGGTTTATGTGGGCATCTAAATCGAGGAATGAATCAATAGACGGGTTTCCTTGTGTAAATTGTTCCAGTGGAAGAACTAGACAAGTAAGGTCAAGGTGGGGTGCAAACGATGAAATTTTCATTGTGAAAATGCTCTTAAAGGCTTTGGCTAGGGGCCAACTTGTCGCAACGGCCATGAAGGATCGCCTTGGTGCCGATTGGCAGTGATTCGAGCATTATCGACATGGAAGTGTGTCATGTCTTTGATAAAGCCTAATCATCAAATTCAATCTCAGAATGTTGGAAAACGACAAGAAAATCAATATGATCAGAATGAAAAAAATGGTTACGAAGAACAGAATAGGAAATTAAAATCAAAACATTGTTGAGAGATGACTAAATCTTGCGCAACTCGATTACATCATTTGAATCAAGCTAAAAGCTTAACGATGCGCTAGATGGGGTTCCCCTCACGGGAATGTGGCACTTCTTGAAGTTGAGGAAACTAAATTGTAAGGTTTATGTTTCCTTCAACTCGAAGAATGAAACAAAATCCTGGTTTCTTGTTGTAAATTCGTTCAATGCCAGAACTGAACTAGTACGGTTGAGGTGGGGTGCAAACGATGACATTCCGAATGAGGAAATGGTGTGAATGGCATGGGCTTGGGGTGGACTTGTCGCAATGCACAAGAAGGAGAATTTAGGTCGGATTGGCGGTGATTTCAGCATTATTCACATGGCCATTCTTTTATTGACAGGTTTTGGATCCAGCCTAATCTTCTATGTCAATGTTAGAATGATGAGAAACAACAAAGAAAGTAATAAGATCCGTATAAAAAATGATCTAATGAACAAAAAAGAAAATTAGGCCACAAACATTGTTGAGAGACTACTAATCTTGTGTAAGTCAATTACTTCCCTTAATTCAACCTAAAAGGATAACCACGGGTAGATGGGGAACGTTAGAGGCGTGTGGCACTTGTTGGACCTGAGGGAAACTAAATGTAAGGTTTATGTGGGCATCCAGATCGAGGAATGTAACAATAGACGGGTTTCCCTGTGTAAATTGGTCCAGTGCAAGAACTAAACAAGTATGGTCAAGGGGGGGTGTAAACGATGAAATTTTCCTTGTGAAAATGGTCTAAACGGCTTCGGCTAGGGGCCAACTCATCGCAACGGCCATGAAGGATCGCCTTGGTGCCGATTCGCTGTGATTCGAGCATTATCGACAAGGAAGTATGTCATGTCTTTGATAAAGCCTAATCTTCTAATTCAAACTTAGAATGTTGGAAAACGACAAGAAAATCAATATGATCAGAACGAAAAAAAAAGGTTACGAACAACAAAAAAGGAGATTAAACTCAAAACATTGTTGAGAGATGACTAAATGTTGTGCAACTCGATTACATCCTTTGAATCAAGCTAAAGGCTTAACAATGCGGTAGATGGGGAACCCTAGGGGAATGTGGCACTTCTCGAAGTTGAGGAAACTAAATTGTAAGGTTTATGTTTGCTTCAAATCGAAGAATGAAACAAACGATTGGTTTCTTGTTCTAAATTAGTTCAATGCCAGAACTGAACTAGTATGGTAGAGGTGGGGTGCAAACGATGACATTACGGATGAAGAAATGGTGTGAATGGCATGGGCTAGGGGCGGACTTGTCGCAATGCACAAGAAGGAGAATTTAGGTCGGATTGGCGGTGATTTCAGCATTATTCACATGGCCTTTCTTTTGTTGACAGGTTTTGGATCCAGCCTAATCTTCTAAGTCAATCTTAGAATGATGAGAAACAACAAAGTACGTAATAAGATCCGTATAAAAAATGTTATAAAGAACTAAAAAGAAAATTACGCCCAAACATTGTTGAGAGATTACTAATCTCGTGTAAGTCAATTACTTCCCTTAATTCAACCTAAAAGGATTACCACGGGCAGATGGGGAACGTTAGAGGCATGTGGCACTTGTTGGACCTGAGGGAAACTAAATCTAAGGTTTATGTGGGCATCTAAATCGAGGAATGAATCAATAGATGGGTTTCCTTGTGTAAATTGTTCCAGTGGAAGAACTAGACAAGTAAGGTCAAGGTGGGGTGCAAACGATGAAATTTTCATTGTGAAAATGCTCTAAAAGGCTTTGGCTAGGGGCCAACTTGTCGCAACGGCCATGAAGGATCGCCTTGGTGCCGATTGGCAGTGATTCGAGCATTATCGACATGGAAGTGTGTCATGTCTTTGATAAAGCCTAATCATCAAATTCAATCTCAGAATGTTGGAAAACGACAAGAAAATCAATATGATCAGAATGAAAAAAATGGTTACGAAGAACAGAATAGGAAATTAAAATCAAAACATTGTTGAGAGATGACTAAATCTTGCGCAACTCGATTACATCATTTGAATCAAGCTAAAAGCTTAACGATGCGCTAGATGGGGTTCCCCTCACGGGAATGTGGCACTTCTTGAAGTTGAGGAAACTAAATTGTAAGGTTTATGTTTCCTTCAACTCGAAGAATGAAACAAAATCCTGGTTTCTTGTTGTAAATTCGTTCAATGCCAGAACTGAACTAGTACGGTTGAGGTGGGGTGCAAACGATGACATTCCGAATGAGGAAATGGTGTGAATGGCATGGGCTTGGGGTGGACTTGTCGCAATGCACAAGAAGGAGAATTTAGGTCGGATTGGCGGTGATTTCAGCATTATTCACATGGCCATTCTTTTATTGACAGGTTTTGGATCCAGCCTAATCTTCTATGTCAATGTTAGAATGATGAGAAACAACAATGAAAGTAATAAGATCCGTATAAAAAATGATCTAATGAACAAAAAAGAAAATTAGGCCACAAACATTGTTGAGAGACTACTAATCTTGTGTAAGTCAATTACTTCCCTTAATTCAACCTAAAAGGATAACCACGGGTAGATGGGGAACGTTAGAGGCGTGTGGCACTTGTTGGACCTGAGGGAAACTAAATGTAAGGTTTATGTGGGCATCCAGATCGAGGAATGTAACAATAGACGGGTTTCCCTGTGTAAATTGGTCCAGTGCAAGAACTAAACAAGTATGGTCAAGGGGGGGTGTAAACGATGAAATTTTCCTTGTGAAAATGGTCTAAAAGGCTTCGGCTAGGGGCCAACTCGTCGCAACGGCCATGAAGGATCGCCTCGGTGCCGATTCGCGGTGATTCGAGCATTATCGACATGGAAGTATGTCATGTCTTTGATAAAGCCTAATCTTCTAATTCAAACTTAGAATGTTGGAAAACGACAAGAAAATCAATATGATCAGAAGGAAAAAAAAAGGTTACGAACAACAAAAATGGAGATTAAACTCAAAACATTGTTGAGAGATGACTACATGTTGTGCAACTCGATTACATCCTTTGAATCAAGCTAAAAGCTTAACAATGCGGTAGATGGGGAACCCTAGGGGAATGTGGCACTTCTCGAAGTTGAGGAAACTAAATTGTAAGGTTTATGTTGGCTTCAAATCGAGGAATGAAACAATAGACGGGTTTCCTTGTGTAAATCGGTCCAGAGCAACAACTAAACAAGTATGGTCAAGGTGGGGCGTAAACTATTAAATTTTCCTTATGAAAATGGTCTAAAAGCCTTCGGGTCAGGGCCAACTTGTTGCAACGGCCATGAAGGATCGCCTTGGTGCCGATTCGCGGTGATTCGAGCATTATTGACATGGAAGTGTGTCATGTCTTTGATAAAGCCTAATCATCTAATTCAATCTCAGAATGTTGAAAAACGACAAGAAAATCAATATGATCAGAATGAAAGAAATGGTTACGAACAACAGAAAAGGAAATTAAAATCAAAACATTGTTGAGAGATGACTAAATCTTGCGCAACTCGATTACATCCTTTGAATCAAGCTAAAAACTTAACGATGCGGTAGATGGGGGGAATCTTACGGGAATGTGGCATTTCTTGAAGTTGAGGAAACTAAATTGTAAGGTTTATGTTTCCTTCAGCTCGAAGAATGAAACAAAATATTGGTTTCTTGTTGTAAATTCGTTCAATGCCAGAACTGAACTAGTACGGTTGAGGTGGGGTGCAAACGATGACATTTCGAATGAGGAAATGGTGTGAATGGCATGGGCTTGGGGTGGACTTGTCGCAATGCACGAGAAGGAGAACCTAGTTCGGATTGGCGGTGATTTCAGCATTATTCACATGGCCTTTCTTTTATTGATTGGTTTTGGATCCAGCCTAAGCTTCTAAGTCAATCTTAGAATGATAAGAAACAACAAAGAATGAAATAAGATCCGTATAAAAAATGTTATAAAGAACAAAAAAGAAAATTCGGCCAAAAACATTGTTGAGAGACTACTAATCTTGTGTAAGTCAATTACTTCCCTTAATTCAACCTAAAAGGATAACCACAGGTAGATGGGGAACGTTAGAGGCGTGTGGCACTTGTTGGACCTGAGGGAAACTAAATGTAAGGTTTATGTGGGTATGCAGATCGAGGAATGTGACTATAGACGGGTTTCCTTGTGTAAATTGGTCCAGTGCAAGAACTAAACAAGTATGGTCAAGGGGGGGTGTAAACGATGAAATTTTCCTTGTGAAAATGGTCTAAACGGCTTCGGCTAGGGGCCAACTCGTCGCAACAGCCATGAAGGATCGCCTCGGTGCCGATTCGCTGTGATTCGAGCATTATCGACAAGGAAGTATGTCATGTCTTTGATAAAGCCTAATCTTCTAATTCAAACTTAGAATGTTGGAAAACGACAAGAAAATCAATATGATCAGAACGAAAAAAAAAGGTTACGAACAACAAAAAAGGAGATTAAACTCAAAACATTGTTGAGAGATGACTAAATGTTGTGCAACTCGATTACATCCTTTGAATCAAGCTAAAAGCTTAACAATGCGGTACATGGGGAACCCTAGGGGAATGTGGCACTTCTCGAAGTTGAGGAAACTAAATTGTAAGGTTTATGTTTGCTTCAAATCGAAGAATGAAACAAACGATTGGTTTCTTGTTGTAAATTAGTTCAATGCCAGAACTGAACTAGTATGGTAGAGGTGGGGTGCAAACGATGACATTACGGATGACGAAATGGTGTGAATGGCATGGGCTAGGGGCGGACTTGTCGCAATGCACAAGAAGGAGAATTTAGGTCGGATTGGCGGTGATTTTAGCATTATTCACATGGCCTTTCTTTTGTTGACAGGTTTTGGATCCAGCCTAATCTTCTAAGTCAATCTTAGAATGATGAGAAACAACAAAGTAAGTAATAAGATCCGTATAAAAAATGTTATAAAGAACTAAAAAGAAAATTACGCCCAAACATTGTTGAGAGATTACTAATCTCGTGTAAGTCAATTACTTCCCTTAATTCAACCTAAAAGGATTACCACGGGCAGATGGGGAACGTTAGAGGCATGTGGCACTTGTTGGACCTGAGGGAAACTAAATCTAAGGTTTATGTGGGCATCTAAATCGAGGAATGAATCAATAGACGGGTTTCCTTGTGTAAATTGTTCCAGTGGAAGAACTAGACAAGTAAGGTCAAGGTGGGGTGCAAACGATGAAATTTTCATTGTGAAAATGCTCTTAAAGGCTTTGGCTAGGGGCCAACTTGTCGCAACGGCCATGAAGGATCGCCTTGGTGCCGATTGGCAGTGATTCGAGCATTATCGACATGGAAGTGTGTCATGTCTTTGATAAAGCCTAATCATCAAATTCAATCTCAGAATGTTGGAAAACGACAAGAAAATCAATATGATCAGAATGAAAAAAATGGTTACGAAGAACAGAATAGGAAATTAAAATCAAAACATTGTTGAGAGATGACTAAATCTTGCGCAACTCGATTACATCATTTGAATCAAGCTAAAAGCTTAACGATGCGCTAGATGGGGTTCCCCTCACGGGAATGTGGCACTTCTTGAAGTTGAGGAAACTAAATTGTAAGGTTTATGTTTCCTTCAACTCGAAGAATGAAACAAAATCCTGGTTTCTTGTTGTAAATTCGTTCAATGCCAGAACTGAACTAGTACGGTTGAGGTGGGGTGCAAACGATGACATTCCGAATGAGGAAATGGTGTGAATGGCATGGGCTTGGGGTGGACTTGTCGCAATGCACAAGAAGGAGAATTTAGGTCGGATTGGCGGTGATTTCAGCATTATTCACATGGCCATTCTTTTATTGACAGGTTTTGGATCCAGCCTAATCTTCTATGTCAATGTTAGAATGATGAGAAACAACAAAGAAAGTAATAAGATCCGTATAAAAAATGATCTAATGAACAAAAAAGAAAATTAGGCCACAAACATTGTTGAGAGACTACTAATCTTGTGTAAGTCAATTACTTCCCTTAATTCAACCTAAAAGGATAACCACGGGTAGATGGGGAACGTTAGAGGCGTGTGGCACTTGTTGGACCTGAGGGAAACTAAATGTAAGGTTTATGTGGGCATCCAGATCGAGGAATGTAACAATAGACGGGTTTCCCTGTGTAAATTGGTCCAGTGCAAGAACTAAACAAGTATGGTCAAGGGGGGGTGTAAACGATGAAATTTTCCTTGTGAAAATGGTCTAAACGGCTTCGGCTAGGGGCCAACTCGTCGCAACGGCCATGAAGGATCGCCTTGGTGCCGATTCGCTGTGATTCGAGCATTATCGACAAGGAAGTATGTCATGTCTTTGATAAAGCCTAATCTTCTAATTCAAACTTAGAATGTTGGAAAACGACAAGAAAATCAATATGATCAGAACGAAAAAAAAAGGTTACGAACAACAAAAAAGGAGATTAAACTCAAAACATTGTTGAGAGATGACGAAATGTTGTGCAACTCGATTACATCCTTTGAATCAAGCTAAAAGCTTAACAATGCGGTAGATGGGGAACCCTAGGGGAATGTGGCACTTCTCGAAGTTGAGGAAACTAAATTGTAAGGTTTATGTTTGCTTCAAATCGAAGAATGAAACAAACGATTGGTTTCTTGTTCTAAATTAGTTCAATGCCAGAACTGAACTAGTATGGTAGAGGTGGGGTGCAAACGATGACATTACGGATGAAGAAATGGTGTGAATGGCATGGGCTAGGGGCGGACTTGTCGCAATGCACAAGAAGGAGAATTTAGGTCGGATTGGCGGTGATTTCAGCATTATTCACATGGCCTTTCTTTTGTTGACAGGTTTTGGATCCAGCCTAATCTTCTAAGTCAATCTTAGAATGATGAGAAACAACAAAGTACGTAATAAGATCCGTATAAAAAATGTTATAAAGAACTAAAAAGAAAATTACGCCCAAACATTGTTGAGAGATTACTAATCTCGTGTAAGTCAATTACTTCCCTTAATTCAACCTAAAAGGATTACCACGGGCAGATGGGGAACGTTAGAGGCATGTGGCACTTGTTGGACCTGAGGGAAACTAAATCTAAGGTTTATGTGGGCATCTAAATCGAGGAATGAATCAATAGATGGGTTTCCTTGTGTAAATTGTTCCAGTGGAAGAACTAGACAAGTAAGGTCAAGGTGGGGTGCAAACGATGAAATTTTCATTGTGAAAATGCTCTAAAAGGCTTTGGCTAGGGGCCAACTTGTCGCAACGGCCATGAAGGATCGCCTTGGTGCCGATTGGCAGTGATTCGAGCATTATCGACATGGAAGTGTGTCATGTCTTTGATAAAGCCTAATCATCAAATTCAATCTCAGAATGTTGGAAAACGACAAGAAAATCAATATGATCAGAATGAAAAAAATGGTTACGAAGAACAGAATAGGAAATTAAAATCAAAACATTGTTGAGAGATGACTAAATCTTGCGCAACTCGATTACATCATTTGAATCAAGCTAAAAGCTTAACGATGCGCTAGATGGGGTTCCCCTCACGGGAATGTGGCACTTCTTGAAGTTGAGGAAACTAAATTGTAAGGTTTATGTTTCCTTCAACTCGAAGAATGAAACAAAATCCTGGTTTCTTGTTGTAAATTCGTTCAATGCCAGAACTGAACTAGTACGGTTGAGGTGGGGTGCAAACGATGACATTCCGAATGAGGAAATGGTGTGAATGGCATGGGCTTGGGGTGGACTTGTCGCAATGCACAAGAAGGAGAATTTAGGTCGGATTGGCGGTGATTTCAGCATTATTCACATGGCCATTCTTTTATTGACAGGTTTTGGATCCAGCCTAATCTTCTATGTCAATGTTAGAATGATGAGAAACAACAATGAAAGTAATAAGATCCGTATAAAAAATGATCTAATGAACAAAAAAGAAAATTAGGCCACAAACATTGTTGAGAGACTACTAATCTTGTGTAAGTCAATTACTTCCCTTAATTCAACCTAAAAGGATAACCACGGGTAGATGGGGAACGTTAGAGGCGTGTGGCACTTGTTGGACCTGAGGGAAACTAAATGTAAGGTTTATGTGGGCATCCAGATCGAGGAATGTAACAATAGACGGGTTTCCCTGTGTAAATTGGTCCAGTGCAAGAACTAAACAAGTATGGTCAAGGGGGGGTGTAAACGATGAAATTTTCCTTGTGAAAATGGTCTAAAAGGCTTCGGCTAGGGGCCAACTCGTCGCAACGGCCATGAAGGATCGCCTCGGTGCCGATTCGCGGTGATTCGAGCATTATCGACATGGAAGTATGTCATGTCTTTGATAAAGCCTAATCTTCTAATTCAAACTTAGAATGTTGGAAAACGACAAGAAAATCAATATGATCAGAATGAAAAAAAAAGGTTACGAACAACAAAAATGGAGATTAAACTCAAAACATTGTTGAGAGATGACTACATGTTGTGCAACTCGATTACATCCTTTGAATCAAGCTAAAAGCTTAACAATACGGTAGATGGGGAACCCTAGGGGAATGTGGCACTTCTCGAAGTTGAGGAAACTAAATTGTAAGGTTTATGTTGGCTTCAAATCGAGGAATGAAACAATAGACGGGTTTCCTTGTGTAAATCGGTCCAGAGCAACAACTAAACAAGTATGGTCAAGGTGGGGCGTAAACGATTAAATTTTCCTTATGAAAATGGTCTAAAAGCCTTCGGGTCGGGGCCAACTTGTTGCAACGGCCATGAAGGATCGCCTTAGTGCCGATTCGCGGTGATTCGAGCATTATTGACATGGAAGTGTGTCATGTCTTTGATAAAGCCTAATCATCTAATTCAATCTCAGAATGTTGAAAAACGACAAGAAAATCAATATGATCAGAATGAAAGAAATGGTTACGAACAACAGAAAAGGAAATTAAAATCAAAACATTGTTGAGAGATGACTAAATCTTGCGCAACTCGATTACATCCTTTGAATCAAGCTAAAAACTTAACGATGCGGTAGATGGGGGGAATCTTACGGGAATGTGGCATTTCTTGAAGTTGAGGAAACTAAATTGTAAGGTTTATGTTTCCTTCAGCTCGAAGAATGAAACAAAATATTGGTTTCTTGTTGTAAAATTGTTCAATGCCAGAACTGAACTAGTACGGTTGAGGTGGGGTGCAAACGATGACATTTCGAATGAGGAAATGGTGTGAATGGCATGGGCTTGGGGTGGACTTGTCGCAATGCACGAGAAGGAGAACCTAGTTCGGATTGGCGGTGATTTCAGCATTATTCACATGGCCTTTCTTTTATTGATTGGTTTTGGATCCAGCCTAAGCTTCTAAGTCAATCTTAGAATGATAAGAAACAACAAAGAATGAAATAAGATCCGTATAAAAAATGTTATAAAGAACAAAAAAGAAAATTCGGCCAAAAACATTGTTGAGAGACTACTAATCTTGTGTAAGTCAATTACTTCCCTTAATTCAACCTAAAAGGATAACCACAGGTAGATGGGGAACGTTAGAGGCGTGTGGCACTTGTTGGACCTGAGGGAAACTAAATGTAAGGTTTATGTGGGTATGCAGATCGAGGAATGTGACTATAGACGGGTTTCCTTGTGTAAATTGGTCCAGTGCAAGAACTAAACAAGTATGGTCAAGGGGGGGTGTAAACGATGAAATTTTCCTTGTGAAAATGGTCTAAACGGCTTCGGCTAGGGGCCAACTCGTCGCAACAGCCATGAAGGATCACCTCGGTGCCGATTCGCTGTGATTCGAGCATTATCGACAAGGAAGTATGTCATGTCTTTGATAAAGCCTAATCTTCTAATTCAAACTTAGAATGTTGGAAAACGACAAGAAAATCAATATGATCAGAACGAAAAAAAAAAGGTTACGAACAACAAAAAAGGAGATTAAACTCAAAACATTGTTGAGAGATGACTAAATGTTGTGCAACTCGATTACATCCTTTGAATCAAGCTAAAAGCTTAACAATGCGGTAGATGGGGAACCCTAGGGGAATGTGGCACTTCTCGAAGTTGAGGAAACTAAATTGTAAGGTTTATGTTTGCTTCAAATCGAAGAATGAAACAAACGATTGGTTTCTTGTTGTAAATTAGTTCAATGCCAGAACTGAACTAGTATGGTAGAGGTGGGGTGCAAACAATGACATTACGGATGACGAAATGGTGTGAATGGCATGGGCTAGGGGCGGACTTGTCGCAATGCACAAGAAGGAGAATTTAGGTCGGATTGGCGGTGATTTTAGCATTATTCACATGGCCTTTCTTTTGTTGACAGGTTTTGGATCCAGCCTAATCTTCTAAGTCAATCTTAGAATGATGAGAAACAACAAAGTAAGTAATAAGATCCGTATAAAAAATGTTATAAAGAACTAAAAAGAAAATTACGCCCAAACATTGTTGAGAGATTACTAATCTCGTGTAAGTCAATTACTTCCCTTAATTCAACCTAAAAGGATTACCACGGGCAGATGGGGAACGTTAGAGGCATGTGGCACTTGTTGGACCTGAGGGAAACTAAATCTAAGGTTTATGTGGGCATCCAAATCGAGGAATGAATCAATAGACGGGTTTCCTTGTGTAAATTGTTCCTGTGGAAGAACTAGACAAGTAAGGTCAAGGTGGGGTGCAAACGATGAAATTTTCATTGTGAAAATGCTCTAAAAGGCTTTGGCTAGGGGCCAACTTGTCGCAACGGCCATGAAGGATCGCCTTGGTGCCGATTGGCAGTGATTCGAGCATTATCGACATGGAAGTGTGTCATGTCTTTGATAAAGCCTAATCATCAAATTCAATCTCAGAATGTTGGAAAACGACAAGAAAATCAATATGATCAAAATGAAAAAAATGGTTACGAAGAACAGAATAGGAAATTAAAATCAAAACATTGTTGAGAGATGACTAAATCTTGCGCAACTCGATTACATCATTTGAATCAAGCTAAAAGCTTAACGATGCGCTAGATGGGGTTCCCCTCACGGGAATGTGGCACTTCTTGAAGTTGAGGAAACTAAATTGTAAGGTTTATGTTTCCTTCAACTCGAAGAATGAAACAAAATCCTGGTTTCTTGTTGTAAATTCGTTCAATGCCAGAACTGAACTAGTACGGTTGAGGTGGGGTGCAAACGATGACATTCCGAATGAGGAAATGGTGTGAATGGCATGGGCTTGGGGTGGACTTGTCGCAATGCACAAGAAGGAGAATTTAGGTCGGATTGGCGGTGATTTCAGCACTATTCACATGGCCTTTCTTTTATTGATTGGTTTTGGATCCAGCCTAATCTTCTATGTCAATGTTAGAATGATGAGAAACAACAAAGAAAGTAATAAGATCCGTATAAAAAATGTTATAAAGAACAAAAAAGAAAATTCGGCCACAAACATTGTTGAGAGACTACTAATCTTGTGTAAGTCAATTACTTCCCTTAATTCAACCTAAAAGGATAACCACGGGTAGATGGGGAACGTTAGAGGCGTGTGGCACTTGTTGGACCTGAGGGAAACTAAATGTAAGGTTTATGTGGGCATCCAGATCGAGGAATGTAACAATAGACGGGTTTCCCTGTGTAAATTGGTCCAGTGCAAGAACTAAACAAGTATGGTCAAGGGGGGGTGTAAACGATGAAATTTTCCTTGTGAAAATGGTCTAAAAGGCTTCGGCTAGGGCCCAACTCGTCGCAACGGCCATGAAGGATCGCCTCGGTGCCGATTCGCGGTGATTCGAGCATTATCGACAAGGAAGTATGTCATGTCTTTGATAAAGCCTAATCTTCTAATTCAAACTTAGAATGTTGGAAAACGACAAGAAAATCAATATGATCAGAACGAAAAAAAAAGGTTACGAACAACAAAAATGGAGATTAAACTCAAAACATTGTTGAGAGATGACTAAATGTTGTGCAACTCGATTACATCCTTTGAATCAAGCTAAAAGCTTAACAATGCGGTAGATGGGGAACCCTAGGGGAATGTGGCACTTCTCGAAGTTGAGGAAACTAAATTGTAAGGTTTATGTTTGCTTCAAATCGAAGAATGAAACAAACGATTGGTTTCTTGTTGTAAATTAGTTCAATGCCAGAACTGAACTAGTACGGTTGAGGTGGGGTGCAAACGATGACATTTTGGACGAGCAAATGGTGTGAATGGCATGGGCTTGGGGCGGACTTGTCGCAATGCACAAGAAGGAGAACCTAGTTCGGATTGGCGGTGATTTCAGCATTATTCACATGGCCTTTCTTTTGTTGACAGGTTTTGGATCCAGCCTAATCTTCTAAGTCAATCTTAGAATGATGAGAAACAACAAAGAAAGTAATAAGATCCGTATAAAAAATGTTATAAAGAACTAAAAAGAAAATTACGCCCAAAACATTGTTGAGAGATTACTAATCTCGTGTAAGTCAATTACTTCCCTTAATTCAACCTAAAAGGATAACCACGGGTAGATGGGGAACGTTAGAGGCATGTGGCACTTGTTGGACCTGAGGGAAACTAAATCTAAGGTTTATGTGGGCATCCAAATCGAGGAATGAATCAATAGACGGGTTTCCTTGTGTAAATTGTTCCAGCAGAAGAACTAGACAAGTAAGGTCAAGGTGGGGTGTAAACGATGAAATTTTCATTGTGAAAATGCTCTAAAAGGCTTTGGCTAGGGGCCAACTTGTCGCAACGGCCATGAAGGATCGCCTTGGTGCCGATTGGCAGTGATTCGAGCATTATCGACATGGAAGTGTGTCATGTCTTTGATAAATCCTAATCATCAAATTCAATCTCAGAATGTTGGAAAACGACAAGAAAATCAATATGATCAGAATGAAAAAAATGGTTACGAAGAACAGAATAGGAAATTAAAATCAAAACATTGTTGAGAGATGACTAAATCTTGCGCAACTCGATTACATCATTTGAATCAAGCTAAAAGCTTAACGATGCGCTAGATGGGGTTCCCCTCACGGGAATGTGGCACTTCTTGAAGTTGAGGAAACTAAATTGTAAGGTTTATGTTTCCTTCAACTCGAAGAATGAAACAAAATCCTGGTTTCTTGTTGTAAATTCGTTCAATGCCAGAACTGAACTAGTACGGTTGAGGTGGGGCGCAAACGATGACATTCCGAATGAGGAAATGCTGTGAATGGCATGGGCTTGGGGTGGACTTGTCGCAATGCACAAGAAGAAGAAGATAGGTCGGATTGGCGGTGATTTCAGCATTATTCACATGGCCATTCTTTTATTGACAGGTTTTGGATCCAGCCTAATCTTCTAAGTCAATCTTAGAAGGATGAGAAACAACAAAGAAAGTAGTAAGATCCGTATAAAAAATGATATAATGAACTAAAAAGAAAATCAGGCCAAAAACATTGTTGAGAGACTACTAATCTTGTGTAAGTCAATTACTTCCCTTAATTCAACCTAAAAGGATAACCACGGGTAGATGGGGAACGTTAGAGGCGTGTGGCACTTCTTGGACCCGAGGGAAACTAAATGTTAGGTTTATGTGGGCATTCAAAGCGAGGAATGAAAGAATAGACGGGTTTCCTTGTGTAAATTGGTCCAGTGCAAGAACTAAACAAGTATGGTCAAGGTGGGGCGTAAACGATTAACTTTTCCTTATGAAAATGGTCTAAAAGCCTTCGGGTAGGGGTCAACTTGTTGCAACGGCCATGAAGGAACGCCTTGGTGCCGATTCGCGGTGATTCGAGCATTATCGACATGGAAGTGCGTCATGTCTTTGATAAGGCCTAATCATCTAATTCAATCTCAGAATGTTGAAAAACGACAAGAAAATCAATATGATCAGAATGAAAAAAATGGTTACGAACAACAGAAAAGGAAATTAAAATCAAAACATTATTGAGAGATGACTAAATCTTGCGCAACTCGATTACATCCTTTGAGTCAAGCTAAAAGCTTAACGATGCGGTAGATGGGGGGAATCTTACGGGAATGTGGCACTTCTTGAAGTTGAGGAAACTAAATTGTAAGGTTTATGTTTCCTTCAACTCGAAGAATGAAACAAAATATTGGTTTCTTGTTGTAAATTCGTTCAATGCCAGAATTGAACTAGTACGGTTGCAGTGGGGTGCAAACGATGACATTCCGAATGAGGAAATGGTGTGAATGGCATGGGCTTGGGGTGGACTTGTCGCAATGCACAAGAAGGAGAACCTAGTTCGGATTGGTAGTGATTTCAGCATTATTCACATGGCCTTTCTTTTATTGATTGGTTTTGGATCCAGCCTAAGCTTCTAAGTCAATCTTAGAATGATGAGAAACAACAAAGAAAGTAATAAGATCCGTATAAAAAATGTTATAAAGAACAAAAAAGAAAATTAGGCCAAAAACATTGTTGAGAGACTACTAATCTTGTGTAAGTCAATTACTTCCCTTAATTCAACCTAAAAGGATAACCACGGGTAGATGGGGAACGTTGGAGGCGTGTGGCACTTGTTGGACCTGAGGGAAACTAAATGTAAGCTTTATGTGGGCATCCAGATCGCCTTGGTGCCGATTCGCGGTGATTCGAGCATTATCGACATCGAAGTATGTCATGTCTTTGATAAAGCCTAATCTTCTAATTCAATCTTAGAATGTTGGAAAACGACAAGAAAATCACTATGATCAGAATGAAAAAAAAAGGTTACGAACAACAAAAAAGGAGATTAAACTCAAAACATTGTTGACAGATGACTAAATGTTGTGCAACTCGATTACATCCTTTGAATCAAGCTAAAAGCTTAACAATGCGGTAGATGGGGAACCCTAGGGGAATGTGGCACTTCTCGAAGTTGAGGAAACTAAATTGTAGGGTTTATGTTGGCTTCAAATCGAGGAATGAAACGAAAAATTGGTTTCTTGTTGTAAATTCGTTCAATGCCAGAACTGAACTAGTATGGTTGAGGTGGGGTGCAAAGGACGACATTACGGATGAGGAAATGGTGTAAATGGCTTGGGCTAGAGGGGGACTTGTCGCAATGCACAAGAAGGAGAACTTAGGTCGGATTGGCGGTGATTTCAGCATTATTCACAAGGCCTTTCTTTTATTGACAGGTTTTGGATCTAGCCTAATCTTCTAAGTCAATCTTAGAATGATGAGAAACAACAAATAAAGTAATAAGATCCGTATAAAAAATGTTGTAAAGAACTAATAAGAAAATTAGGCCCAAAACATTGTTGAGAGATTACTAATCTTGTGTAAGTCAATTACGTTCCTTAATTCAACCTAAAAGGATAACCACGTGTAGATGGGGAACGTTAGAGGCGTGTGGCACTTGTCGGACCTGAGGGAAACTAAATGTAAGGTTTATGTGGGCATCCAAAGCGAGGAATCAAACAATAGACGGGTTTCCTTGCGTAAATTGGTCCAGTGCAAGAACTAAACAACTATGGTCAAGGTGGGGTGCAAACGGTGAAATTTTCCTGATGAAAATGGTCTAAAAGGCTTCGGGTAGGGGCCAACTTGTTGCAACGGCCATGAAGGATCGCCTTGGTGCGGATTGGCCGTGATTCGAGCATTATCGACATGGAAGTGTGTCATGTCTTTGATAAAAGCCTAATCATCTAATTCAATCTTAGAATGTTGGAAAACGACAAGAAAATCAATATGATCATAATGAAAAAAATGGTTACGAAGAACAAAAAAAGAAATTAAACTCAAAACATTGTTGAGAGATGACTAAATCTTGTGCAACTCGATTGATTCCTCTGAATCAAGGTAAGAGCTTAATGATGCGGTGGATGGGGAACCTTAGGGGAATGTGGCACTTCTTTAATTTGAGGAAACTAAAATGTAAGGTTTATGTTGGCTTCAATTCGAAGAATGAAACAAAAATTTGGTTTCTTGTTGTAAATTCGTTCAATGCCAGAACTGAACTAGTATGGTTGGGGTGGGTTGCAAACGATGACATTTTGGACGAGCAAATGGTGTAAATGGCATTGGCTAGAGGCGGACATGTCGAAATGCACAAGAAGGAGAAGTTCGGTCGGATTGGCAGTGATTTCAGCATTATTCACATGGCTTTTCTTTTATTGACAGGTTTTAGATCCAGCCTAAGATTTTAAGTCAATCTTAAAATGATGAGAAAAAACAAAGAAAGTAATAAGATCCGTATAAACAATGTTATAAAGAACTAAAAGGAAATTAGGCCCAAAACATTGTTGAGAGAGTACTAATCTTGTGTAAGTCAATTACTTCCCTTAATTCAACCTAAAAGGATAACCATGGGTAGATGGGGAACGTTAGAGGCGTGTGGCACTTGTTGGACCTGAGGGAAACTAAATCTAAGGTTTATGTGGGCGTCCAAAGCGAGGAATGAAACAATAGACGTGTTTCCTTGTGTAAATTGGTCCAGTGCAAGAACTAAACAAGTATGGTCAAGGTGGGGTGTAAACGATGAAATTTTCCTTATGAAAATGGTCTAAAAGGCTTCGTGTAGGGGCCAACTTGTTGCAACGGCCATGAAGGATTGCATTGGTGCCGATTGGCGGTGATTCGAGCATTATTGACATGGAAGTGTGTCATAGGTTTGATAATGCCTAATCTTCTAATTCAATCTTAGAATGTTGGAAAACGACAAGAAAATCAAAATGATTAGAATGAAAAAAATGGTTACGAACAACAAAAAAGGAAATTAAACTCAAAACATTGTTGGGAGATGACTAAATCTTGTGCAACTCGATTACATCCTTTGAATCAAGCTAAAAAGCTTAACAATGTGGTAGATGGGAAACCTTAGGAGAATGTGGCACTTCTTGAATTTGAGGAAACTAAAATGTAAGGTTTATGTTGGCTTCAAATCGAAGAATGAAACAAAAGATTGGTTTCTTGTTGTAAATACGTTCAATGCCAGAACTGAACTAGTATGGTTCGGGTGGGGTGCAAATGATGACATTTCAGATGAGGAAATGGCATGGGCTGGAGGCGGACTTGTTGCAATGCACAAGAAGGAGAACTTAGGTCGGATTGGCGGTGATTTCAGCGTTATTCACATGGCTTTTCTTTTATTGACAGGTTTTGGATCCAGCCTAAGCTTGTAAGTCAATCTTAGAATGATGAGAAATAACAAAGAAAGTAATAAGATCCGTATAAAAAATGTTACAAAGAACTAAAAAGAAAATTACGCCCAAAACATTGTTGAGAGATTACTAATCTGGTGTAAGTCAATTACTTCCCTTAATTCAACCTAAAAGGATAACCACGCGTAGATGGAGAACGTTAGAGGCTTGTGGCACTTGTTGGACCTGAGGGAAACTAAATGTAAGGTTTATGTGGGCATCCAAATCGAGGAATGAAACAATGGATGGGTTTTTTTGTGTAAATTGGTCCAGTGCAAGAACTAAACTAGTATGGTCAAGGTGGGGGGTGTAAACGGTGAAATTTGCCTGATGAAAATGGTCTAAAAGGCTTTGGGTAGGGGCCAACTTGTTGCAACGGCCATGAAGGATCGCCTTGGTGCCGATTGGTGGTGATTCGTGCATTATCGACATGGAAGTGTGTCATGTCTTTGATAAAGTCTAATCATCTAATTAAATCTTAGAATGTTGGAAAACGACAAGAAAATCAATACGAGCAGAATGAAAAAAATGGTTACAAAGAACAAAAAAAGTGGTTCAACTCAAAACAATGCTGAGAGATGACTAAATCTTGTGCAACTCGATTACATCGTTTGAATCAAGCTAAAAGCTTAAGGATGCGGTAGATGGGGAACCCTAGGGGAATGTGGCACTTCTTGAAGTTGAGGAAAATAAATTGTATGGTTTATGTTTGCTTCAAATCGAAGAATGAAACAAGATATTGGTTTCTTGTTGTAAATTCGTTCAATGCCAGAACTGAACTAGTAGGGTTGAGTTGGGGTGCAAACGATGACATTACGGATGAGGAAATGGTGTGAATGGCATGGGCTAGGGGTGGACTTGTCGCAATACACAAGAAGGAGAACTTAGGTCGGATTGGCAGTGATTTCAGCATTATTCACATGGCCTTTCTTTTATTGATAGGTTTTGGATCCAGCCTAAGCTTCTAAGTCAATCTTAGAATGATGAGAAACAACAAAAAAAGTAATAAGATCCGTATAAACAATGTTATAAAGAGCTAAAAAGAAAATTGGCCCTAAACATTATTAAGAGATTAGTAATCTTGTGTAAGTCAATTACTTCCCTTAATTCAACCTAAAAGGATAACCACGGGTAGATGGGGAACGTTAGAGGCGTGTGGCACTTATTGGACCTGAGGGAAACTAAATCTAAGGTTTATGTGGGCGTCCAAAGCGAGGAATGAAACAATAGACGGGTTTCCTTGTGTAAATTGGTCCAGTGCAAGAACTAAACAAGTATGGTCAAGGTGGGGTGTAAACGCTGAAATTTTCCTTATGAAAATGGTCTAAAAGGCTTCGGGTAGGGGCAACTTGTTGCAACGGCCATGAAGGATCGCCTTCGTGCCGATTCGCTTTGATTCGAGGATTATCGACATGGATGTGTGTCATGCCTTTGATAAAGCCTAATCATCTAATTGAATCTTAGAATGTTGGAAAACGACAAGAAAATCAATATGATCAGAATGAAAAAAATGGTTACGAAGAACAAAAAAGGACGTTAAACTCAAAACAATGCTGAGAGATGACTAAATCTTGTGCAACTCGATTAGATCCTTTGAATCAAGCTAAAAGCTTAACGATGCGGTAGATGGGGAACCTTAGGGGAATATGGCACTTCTTGAAGTTGAGGAAACTAAATTGTAAGGTTTATGATTGCTTCAAATCGAAGAATGAAACAAAAGATTGGTTTCTTGTTGTAAATTCGTTCAATGCCAGAACTGAACTGGTATAGTTGAGGTGGGGTTGCAAACGATGACATTACAGATGAGGAAATGGTGTGACTGGCATGGGCTAGGGGTGGACTTGTCGCAATGCACATGAAGGAGAAGCTGGGTCGGATTGGCGGTGATTTCAGCATTATTCACATGGCCTTTCTTTTGTTGACAGGTTTTGGATCCAGCCTAATCTTCTAAGTCAATCTTAGAATGATGAGAAACAACAAAGAAAGTAATAAGATCCGTATAAAAAATGTTATAAAGAACTAAAAAGAAAATTACGCCCAAAACATTGTTGAGAGATTACTAATCTCATGTAAGTCAATTACTTCCCTTAATTCAACCTAAAAGGATAACCACGGGTAGATGGGGAACGTTAGAGGCATGTGGCACTTGTTGGACCTGAGGGAAACTAAATCTAAGGTTTATGTGGGCATCCAAATCGAGGAATGAATCAATAGACGGGTT
This sequence comes from Carya illinoinensis, assembly GCF_018687715.1. Classification (NCBI taxonomy): domain Eukaryota; kingdom Viridiplantae; phylum Streptophyta; class Magnoliopsida; order Fagales; family Juglandaceae; genus Carya; species Carya illinoinensis. The sequence continues at coordinate 22,128,418 of NC_056758.1, forward strand.
TCCTTGTGTAAATTGTTCCAGTGCAAGAACTAGACAAGTAAGGTCAAGGTGGGGTGTAAACGATGAAATTTTCATTGTGAAAATGCTCTAAAAGGCTTCAGCTAGGGGCCAACTTGTCGCAACGGCCATGAAAGATCGCCTTAGTGCCGATTGGCAGTGATTCGAGCATTATCGACATGAAAGTGTGTCATGTCTTTGATAAAGCCTAATCATCAAATTCAATCTTAGAATGTTGGAAAACGACAAGAAAATCAATATGATCAGAATGAAAAAAATGGTTACGAAGAACAGAATAGGAAATTAAAATCAAAACATTCTTGAGAGATGACTAAATCTTGCGCAACTCGATTAGATCCTTTGAATCAAGCTAAAAGCTTAACGATGCGGTAGATGGGGAGAACCTTACGGGAATGTGGCACTTCTTGAAGTTGAGGAAACTAAATTGTAAGGTTTATGTTTGCTTCAAATCGAAGAATGAGGCAAAAGATTGGTTTCTTGTTGTAAATTCGTTCAATGCCAGAACTGAACTAGTATGGTAGAGGTGGGATGCAAATGATGACATTATGGATGTGGAAATGGTGTAAATGGCATGGGCTAGGGGCGGACTTGTCGCAATACACAAGAAGGAGAACTTAGGTCGGATTGGCAGTGATTTCAGCATTATTCACATGGCCTTTCTTTTATTGATAGGTTTTGGAGCCAGCCTAAGCTTCTAAGTCAATCTTAGAATGATGAGAAACAACAAAAAAAGTAATAAGATCCGTATAAACAATGTTATAAAGAGCTAAAAAGAAAATTGGCCCTAAACATTGTTAAGAGATTAGTAATCTTGTGTAAGTCAATTACTTCCCTTAATTCAACCTAAAAGGATAACCACGGGTAGATGGGGAACGTTAGAGGCGTGTGGCACTTATTGGACCTGAGGGAAACTAAATCTAAGGTTTATGTGGGCGTCCAAAGCGAGGAATGAAACAATAGACGGGTTTCCTTGTGTAAATTGGTCCAGTGCAAGAACTAAACAAGTATGGTCAAGGTGGGGTGTAAACGCTGAAATTTTCCTTATGAAAATGGTCTAAAAGGCTTCGGGTAGGGGCAACTTGTTGCAACGGCCATGAAGGATCGCCTTCGTGCCGATTCGCTTTGATTCGAGGATTATCGACATGGATGTGTGTCATGCCTTTGATAAAGCCTAATCATCTAATTGAATCTTAGAATGTTGGAAAACGACAAGAAAATCAATATGATCAGAATGAAAAAAATGGTTACGAAGAACAAAAAAGGACGTTAAACTCAAAACAATGCTGAGAGATGACTAAATCTTGTGCAACTCGATTAGATCCTTTGAATCAAGCTAAAAGCTTAACGATGCGGTAGATGGGGAACCTTAGGGGAATATGGCACTTCTTGAAGTTGAGGAAACTAAATTGTAAGGTTTATGATTGCTTCAAATCGAAGAATGAAACAAAAGATTGGTTTCTTGTTGTAAATTCGTTCAATGCCAGAACTGAACAGGTATAGTTGAGGTGGGGTTGCAAACGATGACATTACAGATGAGGAAATGGTGTGACTGGCATGGGCTAGGGGTGGACTTGTCGCAATGCACATGAAGGAGAAGCTGGGTCGGATTGGCGGTGATTTCAGCATTATTCACATGGCCTTTCTTTTGTTGACAGGTTTTGGATCCAGCCTAATCTTCTAAGTCAATCTTAGAATGATGAGAAACAACAAAGAAAGTAATAAGATCCGTATAAAAAATGTTATAAAGAACTAAAAAGAAAATTACGCCCAAAACATTGTTGAGAGATTACTAATCTCGTGTAAGTCAATTACTTCCCTTAATTCAACCTAAAAGGATAACCACGGGTAGATGGGGAACGTTAGAGGCATGTGGCACTTGTTGGACCTGAGGGAAACTAAATCTAAGGTTTATGTGGGCATCCAAATCGAGGAATGAATCAATAGACGGGTTTCCTTGTGTACATTGTTCCAGTGCAAGAACTAGACAAGTAAGGTCAAGGTGGGGTGTAAACGATGAAATTTTCATTGTGAAAATGCTCTAAAAGGCTTCAGCTAGGGGCCAACTTGTCGCGACGGCCATGAAAGATCGCCTTGGTGCCGATTGGCAGTGATTCGAGCATTATCGACATGAAAGTGTGTCTTGTCTTTGATAAAGCCTAATCATCAAATTCAATCTTAGAATGTTGGAAAACGACAAGAAAATCAATATGATCAGAATGAAAAAAATGGTTACGAAGAACAGAATAGGAAATTAAAATAAAAACATTCTTGAGAGATGACTAAATCTTGCGCAACTCGATTAGATCCTTTGAATCAAGCTAAAAGCTTAACGATGCGGTAGATGGGGGAGAACCTTTCGGGAATGTGGCACTTCTTGAAGTTGAGGAAACTAAATTGTAAGGTTTATGTTTGCTTCAAATCGAAGAATGAGGCAAAAGATTGGTTTCTTGTTGTAAATTCGTTCAATGCCAGAACTGAACTAGTATGGTAGAGGTGGGATGCAAATGATGACATTATGGATGTGGAAATGGTGTAAATGGCATGGGCTAGGGGCGGACTTGTCGCAATGCACAATAAGGAGAACTTAGGTTGGATTGGCGGTGATTTCAGCATTATTCACATGGCCTTTCTTTCATTGACAGGTTTTGGATCCAGCCTAATCTTCTAAGTCAATCTTAGAATGATGAGAAACAATAAAGAAAGTAATAAGATCCGTATAAAAAATGTTATAAAGCACTAAAAAGAAAATTACGCCCAAAACATTGTTGAGAGATTACTAATCTCGTGTAAGTCAATTACTTCCCTTAATTCAACCTAAAAGGATAACCACGGGTAGATGGGGAACGTTAGAGCCGTGTGGCACTTGTTGGACCTGAGGGAAACTAAATCTAAGATTTATGTGGGCATCCAAATCGAGGAATGAATCAATAGACGGGTTTCCTTGTGTAAATTGTTCCAGTGCAAGAACTAAACCAGTAAGGTCAAGGTGGGGTGTAAACGATGAAATTTTCATTGTGAAAATGCTCTAAAAGGTTTCGGCTAGGGGCCAACTTGTCGCAACGGCCATGAAGGATCGCCTTGGTGCCGATTGGCAGTGATTCGAGCATTATCGACATGGAAGTGTGTCATGTCTTTGATAAAGCCTAATCATCAAATTCAATCTTAGAATGTTGGAAAACGACAAGAAAATCAATATGATCAGAATGAAAAAAATGGTTACGAAGAACAGAATAGGAAATTAAAATCAAAACATTGTTGAGAGATGACTAAATCTTGCGCAACTCGATTACATCCTTTGAATCAAGCTAAAAGCTTAACGATACGGTAGATGGGGAGAACCTTACTGGAATGTGGCACTTCTTGACGTTGAGGAAACTAAATTGTAAGGTTTATGTTTGCTTCAAATCGAAGAATGAGGCAAAAGATTGGTTTCTTGTTGTAAATTCGTTCAATGCCAGAACTGAACTAGTATGGTAGAGGTGGGATGCAAATGATGACATTATGGATGTGGAAATGGTGTAAATGGCATGGGCTAGGGGCGGACTTGTCACAATGCACAATAAGGAGAACTTAGGTAGGATTGGCGGTGATTTCAGCATTATTCACATGGCCTTTCTTTCATTGACAGGTTTTGGATCTAGCCTAATCTTCTAAGTCAATCTTAGAATGATGAGAAACAACAAAGAAAGTAATAAGATCTGTATAAAAAATGTTATAAAGCACTAAAAAGAAAATTACGCCCAAAACATTGTTGAGAGATTACTAATCTTGTGTAAGTCAATTACTTCCCTTAATTCAACCTAAAAGGATAACCACGGGTAGATGGGGAACGTTAGAGCCGTGTGGCACTTGTTGGACCTGAGGGAAACTAAATCTAAGATTTATGTGGGCATCCAAATCGAGGAATGAATCAATAGATGGGTTTCCTTGTGTAAATTGTTCCAGTGCAAGAACTAAACCAGTAAGGTCAAGGTGGGGGTGTAAACGATGAAATTTTCATTGTGAAAATGCTCTAAAAGGCTTCGGCTAGGGGCCAACTTGTCGCAACGGCCATGAAGGATCGCCTTGGTGCCGATTGGCCGTGATTCGAGCATTATCGACATGGAAGTGTGTCATGTCTTTGATAAAGCCTAATCATCTAATTCAATCTCAGAATGTTGAAAAACGACAAGAAAATCAATATGATCAGAATGAAAAAAATGGTTACGAACAACAGAAAAGGAGATTAAAATCAAAACATTGTTGAGAGATGACTAAATCTTGCGCAACTCGATTACATCCTTTGAATCAAGCTAAAAGCTTAACGATGCGGTAGATGGGGGGAATCTTACGGGAATGTGGCACTTATTGAAGTTGAGGAAACTAAATTGTAAGGTTTATGTTTCCTTCAACTCGAAGAATGAAACAAAATATTGGTTTCTTGTTGTAAATTCGTTCAATGCCAGAACTGAACTAGTACGGTTGAGGTGGGCTGCAAACGATGACATTCCGAATGAGGAAATGGTGTGAATGGCATGGGCTTGGGGTGGACTTGTCGCAATGCACAAGAAGGAGAACCTAGGTCGGATTGGCGGTGATTTCAGCATTATTCACATGGCCTTTCTCTTATTGATTGGTTTTGGATCCAGCCTAAGCTTCTAAGTCAATCTTAGCATGATAACAAACAACAAAGAAAATAATAAGATCCGTATAAAAAATGTTATAAAGAAATAAAAAGAAAATTAGGCCCAAAACATTGTTGAGAGACTACTAATCTTGTGTAAGTCAATTACTTCCCTTAATTCAACCTAAAAGGATAACCACGGGTAGATGGGGAACGTTAGAGGCGTGTGGCACTTATTGGACCCGAGGGAAACCAAATGTTAGGTCTATGTGGGCAACCAAAGCGAGGAATGAAAGAATAAACGGGTTTCCTTGTGTAAATTGGTCCAGTGCAAGAACTAAACAAGTATGGTCAAGGTGAGGTGTAAATGATGAAATTTTCCTTATGAAAATGGTCTAAAACGCTTCGACTAGGGGCCAACTTATCGCAACGGCCATGAAGCATCGCCTTGGTGCCGATTGGCAGTGATTCGAGCATTATCGACATGGGAGTGTGTCATGTCTTTGATAAAGCCTAATCATCAAATTCAATCTCAGAATGTTGGAAAACGACAAGAAAATCAATATGATCAGAATGAAAAAAATGGTTACAATGAACAAAAAAGGAGGTTAAACTCAAAACAATGCTGAGAGATGACTAAATCTTGTGCAACTCGATTACATCCTTTGAATCAAGCAAAAAGCTTAACAATGCGGTATATGGGGAACCTTAGGGGAATGTGGCACTTCTTGAAGTTGAGGAAACTAAATTGTAAGGTTTATGTTTGCTTCAAATGGAAGAATGAAACAAAAGATTGGTTTCTTGTTGTAAATTCGTTCAATGCCAGAACTGAACTAGTATGGTAGAGGTAGGGTGCAAACGATGACATTACGGATGAGGAAATGGTGTGAATGGCATGGGCTAGGGGTGGACTTGTTGCAATGCGCAAGAAGGAGAACTTAGGTCGGATTGGCGGTGATTTCAGCATTATTCACATGGCCTTTCTTTTATTGGTAGGTTTTGGATCCAGCCGAAGCTTCTAAGTCAATTTTAGAATGATGAGAAACAACAAAGAAAGTTATAAGATCCGTATAAAAAATGTTATAAACAACTAAAAAGAAAAGTAGGCCCAAAACATTGTTGAGAGATTACTAATCTTGTGTAAGTCAATTACTTCCCTTAATTCAACCTACAAGGATAACCACGGGTAGATGGGGAACGTTAGAGGCGTGTGGCAGTTGTTGGACCTGAGGGAAACTAAATGTAAGGTTTATGTGGGCGTCCAAAGCGAGGAATGAAACAATAGACGAGTTTCCTTGTGAAAATTGGTCCAGTGCAAGAACTAAACAAGTATGGTCAAGGTGGGGTGTAAACGTTGAAATTTTCTTGATAAAAACGGTCTAAAAGGCTTCGGGTAGGGGCCAACTTGTTGCAACGGCCAGGAAGGATCGCCTTGGTGCCGATTGGCGGTGATTCGAGCATTATCGACATGGAAGTGTGTCATGTCTTTGATAAATCCTAATCATCTAATTGAATCTTAGAATGTTGGAAACGACAAGAAAATCATTATGATCAGAATGAAAAAAATGGTTATGAAGAACAAAAAAGGAGGTTAAACTCGAAAGATTGTTGAGAGATGACTAAATCTTGTGCAACTCGATTACATCCTTTGAATCAAGCTAAATGCTTAACGATGCGGCAGATGGGGAACCTTAGGGGAATGTGGCACATCTTGAAGTTGAGGAAACTAAATTGTAAGGTTTATGTTTGCTTCAAATCGAAGAATGAAACAAAAGATTGGTTTCTTGTTGTAAATTCGTTCAATGCCAGAACTGAACTAGTATGGTAGAGGTGGGGTGCAAACGATGACATTACGGATAAGGAAATGGTGTGAATGGCATGGGCTAGGGGCGGACATGTCGCAATGCACAAGAAGGAGAACTTAGGTCGGATTGGCGGTGATTTCAGAATTATTCACATGGCCTTTCTTTTATTGACAGGTTTTGGATCTAGCCTAATCTTCTAAGTCAATCTTAGAATGATGAGAAACAACAAAGAAAGGAATAAGATCCGTATAAACAATGTTATAAAGAACTAAAAAGAAAAGTAGGCCCAAAACATTGTTGAGAGATTACTAATCTTGTGTAAGTGAATTACTTCCCTTAATTCAACCTAAAAGGATAACCACGGGTAGATGGGGAACGTTAGAGGCGTGTGGCAGTTGTTGGACCTGAGGGAAACTAAATGTAAGGTTTATGTGGGCGTCCAAAGCGAGGAATGAAACAATAGACGAGTTTCCTTGTGTAAATTGGTCCAGTGCAAGAACTAAACAAGCATGGTCAAGGTGGGGTGTAAACGTTGAAATTTTCCTTATGAAAATGGTCTAAAAGCCTTCGTGTAGGGGCCAACTTGTTGCAACGGCCATGAAGGATCGCCTTGGTACCGATTGGCGGTGATTCGAGCATTATCGACATGGAAGTCTGTCATGTCTTTGATAAATCCTAATCATCTAATTGAATCTTAGAATGTTGGAAAACGACAGGAAAATCAATATGATCAAAACGAAGGAAATGGTTACGAAGAACAAAAAAGGAGGTTAAACTCAAAACAATGCTGAGAGATGACTAAATCTTGTGCAACTCGATTACATCCTTTGAATCAAGCAAAAAGCTTAACAATGCGGTATATGGGGAACCTTAGGGGAATGTGGCACATCTTGAAGTTGAGGAAACTAAATTGTAAGGTTTATGTTTGCTTCAAATGGAAGAATGAAACAAAAGATTGGTTTCTTGTTGTAAATTCCTTCAATGCCAGAACTGAACTAGTATGGTAGAGGTGGGGTGCAAACGATGACATTACGGATGAGGAAATGGTGTGAATGGCATGGGCTAGGGGTGGACTTGTTGCAATGCACAAGAAGGAGAACTTAGGTCGGATTGGCGGTGATTTCAGCATTATTCACATGGCCTTTCTTTTATTGGTAGGTTTTGGATCCAGCCGAAGCTTCTAAGTCAATTTTAGAATGATGAGAAACAACAAAGAAAGTTATAAGATCCGTATAAAAAATGTTATAAACAACTAAAAAGAAAAGTAGGCCCAAAACATTGTTGAGAGATTACTAATCTTGTGTAAGTCAATTACTTCCCTTAATTCAACCTACAAGGATAACCACGGGTAGATGGGAAACGTTACAGGCGTGTGGCAGTTGTTGGACCTGAGGGAAACTAAATGTAAGGTTTATGTGGGCGTCCAAAGCGAGGAATGAAACAATAGACGAGTTTCCTTGTGAAAATTGGTCCAGTGCAAGAACTAAACAAGTATGGTCAAGGTGGGGTGTAAACGTTGAAATTTTCTTGATAAAAACGGTCTAAAAGGCTTCGGGTAGGGGCCAACTTGTTGCAACGGCCAGGAAGGATCGCCTTGGTGCCGATTGGCGGTGATTCGAGCATTATCGACATGGAAGTGTGTCATGTCTTTGATAAATCCTAATCATCTAATTGAATCTTAGAATGTTGGAAACGACAAGAAAATCATTATGATCAGAATGAAAAAAATGGTTATGAAGAACAAAAAAGGAGGTTAAACTCGAAAGATTGTTGAGAGATGACTAAATCTTGTGCAACTCGATTACATCCTTTGAATCAAGCTAAATGCTTAACGATGCGGCAGATGGGGAACCTTAGGGGAATGTGGCACATCTTGAAGTTGAGGAAACTAAATTGTAAGGTTTATGTTTGCTTCAAATCGAAGAATGAAACAAAAGATTGGTTCCTTGTTGTAAATTCGTTCAATGCCAGAACTGAACTAGTATGGTAGAGGTGGGGTGCAAACGATGACATTACGGATAAGGAAATGGTGTGAATGGCATGGGCTAGGGGCGGACATGTCGCAATGCACAAGAAGGAGAACTTAGGTCGGATTGGCGGTGATTTCAGAATTATTCACATGGCCTTTCTTTTATTGACAGGTTTTGGATCTAGCCTAATCTTCTAAGTCAATCTTAGAATGATGAGAAACAACAAAGAAAGGAATAAGATCCGTATAAACAATGTTATAAAGAACTAAAAAGAAAAGTAGGCCCAAAACATTGTTGAGAGATTACTAATCTTGTGTAAGTGAATTACTTCCCTTAATTCAACCTAAAAGGATAACCACGGGTAGATGGGGAACGTTAGAGGCGTGTGGCAGTTGTTGGACCTGAGGGAAACTAAATGTAAGGTTTATGTGGGCGTCCAAAGCGAGGAATGAAACAATAGACGAGTTTCCTTGTGTAAATTGGTCCAGTGCAAGAACTAAACAAGCATGGTCAAGGTGGGGTGTAAACGTTGAAATTTTCCTTATGAAAATGGTCTAAAAGCCTTCGTGTAGGGGCCAACTTGTTGCAACGGCCATGAAGGATCGCCTTGGTACCGATTGGCGGTGATTCGAGCATTATCGAGATGGAAGTCTGTCATGTCTTTGATAAATCCTAATCATCTAATTGAATCTTAGAATGTTGGAAAACGACAGGAAAATCAATATGATCAAAATGAAGGAAATGGTTACGAAGAACAAAAAAGGAGGTTAAACTCAAAACAATGCTGAGAGATGACTAAATCTTGTGCAACTCGATTACATCCTTTGAATCAAGCAAAAAGCTTAACAATGCGGTATATGGGGAACCTTAGGGGAATGTGGCACATCTTCAAGTTGAGGAAACTAAATTGTAAGGTTTATGTTTGCTTCAAATGGAAGAATGAAACAAAAGATTGGTTTCTTGTTGTAAATTCGTTCAATGCCAGAACTGAACTAGTATGGTAGAGGTGGGGTGCAAACGATGACATTACGGATGAGGAAATGGTGTGAATGGCATGGGCTAGGGGTGGACTTGTTGTAATGCGCAAGAAGGAGAACTTAGGTCGGATTGGCGGTGATTTCAGCATTATTCACATGGCCTTTCTTTTATTGACAGGTTTTGGATCCAGCCGAAGCTTCTAAGTCAATTTTAGAATGATGAGAAACAACAAAGAAAGTAATAAAATCCGTATAAAAAATGTTATAAAGAACTAAAAAGAAAAGTAGGCCCAAAACATTGTTGAGAGATTGCAAATCTTGTGTAAGTCAATTACTTCCCTTAATTCAACCTAAAGGGATAACCACGGGTAGATGGGGAACGTTAGAGGTGTGTGGCAGTTGTTGGACCTGAGGGAAACTAAATGTAAGGTTTATGTGGGCGTCCAAAGCGAGGAATGAAACGATAGACGAGTTTCCTTGTGTAAATTGGTCCAGTGCAAGAACTAAACAAGTATGGTCAAGGTGGGGTGTAAACGTTGAAATTTTCATGATAAAAACGGTCTAAAAGGCTTCGGGTAGGGGCCAACTTGTTGCAACGGCCAGGAAGGATCCCCTTGGTGCCGATTGGCGGTGATTCGAGCATTATCGACATGGAAGTGTGTCATGTCTTTGATAAATGCTAATCATCTAATTGAATCTTAGAATGTTGGAAACGACAAGAAAATCATTATGATCAGAATGAAAAAAATGGTTATGAAGAACAAAAAAGGAGGTTAAACTCGAAAGATTGTTGAGAGATGACTAAATCTTGTGCAACTCGATTACATCCTTTGAATCAAGCTAAATGCTTAACGATGCGGCAGATGGGGAACCTTAGGGGAATGTGGCACATCTTGAAGTTGAGGAAACTAAATCGTAAGGTTTATGTTTGCTTCAAATGGAAGAATGAAACAAAAGATTGGTTTCTTGTTGTAAATTCGTTCAATGCCAGAACTGAACTAGTATGGTAGAGGTGGGGTGCAAACGATGACATTACGGATAAGGAAATGGTGTGAATGGCATGGGCTAGGGGCGGACATGTCGCAATGCACAAGAAGGAGAACTTAGGTCGGATTGGCGGTGATTTCAGAATTATTCACATGGCCTTTCTTTTATTGACAGGTTTTGGATCTAGCCTAATCTTCTAAGTCAATCTTAGAATGATGAGAAACAACAAAGAAAGCAATAAGATCCGTATAAACAATGTTATAAAGAACTAAAAAGAAAAGTAGGCCCAAAACATTGTTGAGAGATTACTAATCTTGTGTAAGTCAATTACTTCCCCTAATTCAACCTAAAGGGATAACCACGGGTAGATGGGGAACGTTAGAGGCGTGCGGCAGTTGTTGGACCTGAGGGAAACTAAATGTAAGGTTTATGTGGGCGTCCAAAGCGAGGAATGAAACAATAGACGAGTTTCCTTGTGTAAATTGGTCCAGTGCAAGAACTAAACAAGTATGGTCAAGGTGGGGTGTAAACGTTGAAATTTTCCTTATGAAATTGGTCTAAAAGGCTTCGTGTAGGGGCCAACTTGTTGCAACGGCCATGAAGGATCGCCTTGGTACCGATTGCCGTGATTCGTGCATTATCGACATGGAAGTGTGTCATGTCTTTAATAAAGCCTAATCATCTAATTCAATCTTAAAATGTTGGAAAACAACAAGAAAATCAATATGATCAAAATGAAGGAAATGGTTACGAAGAACAAAAAAGGAGGTTAAACTCGAAACAATGCTGAGAGATGACTAAATCTTGTGCAACTCGATTACATCCTTTGAATCAGGCTAAAAGCTTAACAATGCGGTATATGGGGAACCTTAGGAGAATGTGGCACTTCTTGAAGTTGAGGAAACTAAATTGTAAGGTTTATGTTTGCTTCAAATGGAAGAATGAAACAAAAGATTGGTTTCTTGTTGTAAATTCGTTCAATGCCAGAACTGAACTAGTATGGTAGAGGTGGGGTGCAAACGATGACATTACGGATGAGGAAATGGTGGGAATGGCATGGGCTAGGGGTGGACTTGTTGCAATGCACAAGAAGGAGAGCTTAGGTCGGATTGGCGGTGATTTCAGCATTATTCACATGGCCTTTCTTTTATTGGTAGGTTTTGGATCCAGCCGAAGCTTCTAAGTCAATCTTAGAATGATGAGAAACAACAAAGAAAGGAATAAGATCCGTACAAACAATGTTATAAAGAACTAAAAAGAAGAGTAGGCCCAAAACATTGTTGAGAGATTACTAATCTTGTGTAAGTGAATTACTTCCCTTAATTCAACCTAAAAGGATAACCACGGGTAGATGGGGAACGTTAGAGGCGTGTGGCAGTTGTTGGACCTGAGGGAAACTAAATGTAAGGTTTATGTCGGCGTCCAAAGCGACGAATGAAACAATAGACGAGTTTCCTTGTGTAAATTGGTCCAGTGCAAGAACTAAACAAGTATGGTCAAGGTGGGGTGTAAACGTTGAAATTTTCTTGATAAAAACGGTCTAAAAGGCTTCGAGTAGGGGCCAACTTGTTGCAACGGCCAGGAAGGATCGCCTTGGTGCCGATTGGCGGTGATTCGAGCATTATCGACATGGAAGTGTGTCATGTCTTTGATAAATCCTAATCATCTAATTGAATCTTAGAATGTTGGAAACGACAAGAAAATCATTATGATCAGAATGAAAAAAATGGTTATGAAGAACAAAAAAGGAGGTTAAACTCGAAAGATTGTTGAGAGATGACTAAATGTTGTGCAACTCGATTACATCCTTTGAATCAAGCTAAATGCTTAACGATGCGGCAGATGGGGAACCTTAGGGGAATGTGGCACATCTTGAAGTTGAGGAAACTAAATTGTAAGGTTTATGTTTGCTTCAAATGGAAGAATGAAACAAAAGATTGGTTTCTTGTTGTAAATTCGTTCAATGCCAGAACTGAACTAGTATGGTAGACGTGGGGTGCAAATGATGACATTACGGATAAGGAAATGGTGTGAATGGCATGGGCTAGGGGCGGACTTGTCGCAATGCACAAGAAGGAGAACTTAGGTCGGATTGGCGGTGATTTCAGAATTATTCACATGGCCTTTCTTTTATTGACAGGTTTTGGATCTAGCCTAATCTTCTAAGTCAATCTTAGAATGATGAGAAACAACAAAGAAAGCAATAAGATCCGTATAAAAAATGTTATAAAGAACTAAAAAGAAAAGTAGGCCCAAAACATTGTTGAGAGATTACTAATCTTGTGTAAGTCAATTACTTCCCCGAATTCAACCTAAAGGGATAACCACGGGTAGATGGGGAACGTTAGAGGCGCCAGGCAGTTGTTGGACCTGAGGGAAACTAAATGTAAGGTTTATGTGGGCGTCCAAAGCGAGGAATGAAACAATAGACGAGTTTCCTTGTGTAAATTGGTCCAGTGCAAGAACCAAACAAGTATGGTCAAGGTGGGGTGTAAACGTTGAAATTTTCTTGATAAAAATGGTCTAAAAGGCTTCGGGTAGGGGCCAACTTGTTGCAACGGCCAGGAAGGATCCCCTTGGTGCCGATTGGCGGTGATTCGAGCATTATCGACATGGAAGTGTGTCATGTCTTTGATAAATGCTAATCATCTAATTGAATCTTAGAATGTTGGAAACGACAAGAAAATCATTATGATCAGAATGAAAAAATGGTTATGAAGAACAAAAAAGGAGGTGAAACTCGAAAGATTGTTGAGAGATGACTGAATCTTGTGCAACTCGATTACATCCTTTGAATCAAGCTAAATGCTTAACGATGCGGCAGATGGGGAACCTTAGGGGAATGTGGCACATCTTGAAGTTGAGGAAACTAAATCGTAAGGTTTATGTTTGCTTCAAATGGAAGAATGAAACAAAAGATTGGTTTCTTGTCGTAAATTCGTTCAATGCCAGAACTGAACTAGTATGGTAGAGGTGGGGTGCAAACGATGACATTACGGATAAGGAAATGGTGTGAATGGCATGGGCTAGGGGCGGACATGTCGCAATGCACAAGAAGGAGAACTTAGGTCGGATTGGCGGTGATTTCAGAATTATTCACATGGCCTTTCTTTTATTGACAGGTTTTGGATCTAGCCTAATCTTCTAAGTCAATCTTAGAATGATGAGAAACAACAAAGAAAGCAATAAGATCCGTATAAACAATGTTATAAAGAACTAAAAAGAAAAGTAGGCCCAAAACATTGTTGAGAGATTACTAATCTTGTGTAAGTCAATTACTTCCCTTAATTCAACCTAAAGGGATAACCACGGGTAGATGGGGAACGTTAGAGGCGTGCGGCAGTTGTTGGACCTGAGGGAAACTAAATGTAAGGTTTATGTGGGCGTCCAAAGCGAGGAATGAAACAATAGACGAGTTTCCTTGTGTAAATTGGTCCAGTGCAAGAACTAAACAAGTATGGTCAAGGTGGGGTGTAAACGTTGAAATTTTCCTTATGAAATTGGTCTAAAAGGCTTCGTGTAGGGGCCAACTTGTTGCAACGGCCATGAAGGATCGCCTTGGTACCGATTGGCGGTGATTCGAGCATTATCGACATGGAAGTGTGTCATGTCTTTAATAAAGCCTAATCATCTAATTCAATCTTAAAATGTTGGAAAACGACAAGAAAATCAATATGATCAAAATGAAGGAAATGGTTACGAAGAACAAAAAAGGAGGTTAAACTCGAAACAATGCTGAGAGATGACTAAATCTTGTGCAACTCGATTACATCCTTTGAATCAAGCAAAAAGCTTAACAATGCGGTATATGGGGAACCTTAGGGGAATGTGGCACTTCTTGAAGTTGAGGAAACTAAATTGTAAGGTTTATGTTTGCTTCAAATGGAAGAATGAAACAAAAGATTGGTTTCTTGTTGTAAATTCGTTCAATGCCAGAACTGAACTAGTATGGTAGAGGTGGGGTGCAAACGATGACATTACGGATGAGGAAATGGTGGGAATGGCATGGGCTAGGGGTGGACTTGTTGCAATGCACAAGAAGGAGAACTTAGGTCGGATTGGCGGTGATTTCAGCATTATTCACATGGCCTTTCTTTTATTGGTAGGTTTTGGATCCAGCCGAAGCTTCTAAGTCAATTTTAGAATGATGAGAAACAACAAAGAAAGTAATAAGATCCGTATAAAAAATGTTATAAAGAACTAAAAAGAAAAGTAGGCCCAAAACATTGTTGAGAGATTGCAAATCTTGTGTAAGTCAATTACTTCCCTTAATTCAACCTAAAGGGATAACCACGGGTAGATGGGGAACGTTAGAGGCGTGTGGCAGTTGTTGGACCTGAGGGAAACTAAATGTAAGGTTTATGTGGGCGTCCAAAGCGAGGAATGAAACAATAGACGAGTTTCCTTGTGTAAATTGGTCCAGTGCAAGAACTAAACAAGTATGGTCAAGGTGGGGTGTAAACGTTGAAATTTTCATGATAAAAACGGTCTAAAAGGCTTCAGGTAGGGGCCAACTTGTTGCAACGGCCAGGAAGGATCCCCTTGGTGCCGATTGGCAGTGATTCGAGCATTATCGACATGGAAGTGTGTCATGTCTTTGATAAATGCTAATCATCTAATTGAATCTTAGAATGTTGGAAACGACAAGAAAATCATTATGATCAGAATGAAAAAAATGGTTATGAAGAACAAAAAAGGAGGTTAAACTCGAAAGATTGTTGAGAGATGACTAAATCTTGTGCAACTCGATTACATCCTTTGAATCAAGCTAAATGCTTAACGATGCGGCAGATGGGGAACCTTAGGGGAATGTGGCACATCTTGAAGTTGAGGAAACTAAATTGTAAGGTTTATGTTTGCTTCAAATGGAAGAATGAAACAAAAGATTGGTTTCTTGTTGTAAATTCGTTCAATGCCAGAACTGAACTAGTATGGTAGAGGTGGGGTGCAAACGATGACATTACGGATAAGGAAATGGTGTGAATGGCATGGGCTAGGGGCGAACATGTCGCAATGCACAAGAAGGAGAACTTAGGTCGGATTGGCGGTGATTTCAGAATTATTCACATGGCCTTTCTTTTATTGACAGGTTTTGGATCTAGCCTAATCTTCTAAGTCAATCTTAGAATGATGAGAAACAACAAAGAAAGCAATAAGATCCGTATAAACAATGTTATAAAGAACTAAAAAGAAAAGTAGGCCCAAAACATTGTTGAGAGATTACTAATCTTGTGTAAGTCAATTACTTCCCTTAATTCAACCTAAAGAGATAACCACGGGTAGATGGGGAACGTTAGAGGCGTGCGGCAGTTGTTGGACCTGAGGGAAACTAAATGTATGGTTTATGTGGGCGTCCAAAGCGAGGAATGAAACAATAGACGAGTTTCCTTGTGTAAATTGGTCCAGTGCAAGAACTAAACAAGTATGGTCAAGGTGGGGTGTAAACGTTGAAATTTTCCTTATGAAATTGGTCTAAAAGGCTTCGTGTAGGGGCCAACTTGTTGCAACGGCCATGAAGGATCGCCTTGGTACCGATTGGCGGTGATTCGAGCATTATCGACATGGAAGTGTGTCATGTCTTTAATAAAGCCTAATCATCTAATTCAATCTTAGAATGTTGGAAAACGACAAGAAAATCAATATGATCAAAATGAAGGAAATGGTTACGAAGAACAAAAAAGGAGGTTAAACTCGAAACAATGCTGAGAGATGACTAAATCTTGTGCAACTCGATTACATCCTTTGAATCAAGCAAAAAGCTTAACAATGCGGTATATGGGGAACCTTAGGGGAATGTGGCACTTCTTGAAGTTGAGGAAACTAAATTGTAAGGTTTATGTTTGCTTCAAATGGAAGAATGAAACAAAAGATTGGTTTCTTGTTGTAAATTCGTTCAATGCCAGAACTGAACTAGTATGGTAGAGATGGGGTGCAAACGATGACATTACGGATGAGGAAATGGTGGGAATGGCATGGGCTAGGGGTGGACTTGTTGCAATGCACAAGAAGGAGAACTTAGGTCGGATTGGCGGTGATTTCAGCATTATTCACATGGCCTTTCTTTTATTGGTAGGTTTGGGATCCAGCCGAAGCTTCTAAGTCAATCTTAGAATGATGAGAAACAACAAAGAAAGGAATAAGATCCGTATAAACAATGTTATAAAGAACTAAAAAGAAAAGTAGGCCCAAAACATTGTTGAGAGATTACTAATCTTGTGTAAGTGAATTACTTCCCTTAATTCAACCTAAAAGGATAACCACGGGTAGATGGGGAACGTTAGAGGCGTGTGGCAGTTGTTGGACCTGAGGGAAACTAAATGTAAGGTTTATGTGGGCGTCCAAAGCGAGGAATGAAACAATAGACGAGTTTCCTTGTGTAAATTGGTCCAGTGCAAGAACTAAACAAGTATGGTCAAGGTGGGGTGTAAACGTTGAAATTTTCTTGATAAAAACGGTCTAAAAGGCTTCGAGTAGGGGCCAACTTGTTGCAACGGCCAGGAAGAATCGCCTTGGTGCCGATTGGCGGTGATTCGAGCATTATCGACATGGAAGTGTGTCATGTCTTTGATAAATCCTAATCATCTAATTGAATCTTAGAATGTTGGACACGACAAGAAAATCATTATGATCAGAATGAAAAAAATGGTTATGAAGAACAAAAAAGGAGGTTAAACTCGAAAGATTGTTGAGAGATGACTAAATCTTGTGCAACTCGATTACATCCTTTGAATCAAGCTAAATGCTTAACGATGCGGCAGATGGGGAACCTTAGGGGAATGTGGCACATCTTGAAGTTGAGGAAACTAAATTGTAAGGTTTATGTTTGCTTCAAATGGAAGAATGAAACAAAAGATTGGTTTCTTGGTGTAAATTCGTTCAATGCCAGAACTGAACTAGTATGGTAGAGGTGGGATGCAAACGATGACATTACGGATAAGGAAATGGTGTGAATGGCATGGGCTAGGGGCGGACTTGTCGCAATGCACAAGAAGGAGAACTTAGGTCGGATTGGCGGTGATTTCAGAATTATTCACATGGCCTTTCTTTTATTGACAGGTTTTGGATCTAGCCTAATCTTCTAAGTCAATCTTAGAATGATGAGAAACAACAAAGAAAGCAATAAGATCCGTATAAAAAATGTTATAAAGAACTAAAAAGAAAAGTAGGCCCAAAACATTGTTGAGAGATTGCAAATATTGTGTAAGTCAATTACTTCCCTTAATTCAACCTAAAGGGATAACCACGGGTAGATGGGGAACGTTAGAGGTGTGTGGCAGTTGTTGGACCTGAGGGAAACTAAATGTAAGGTTTATGTGGGCGTCCAAAGCGAGGAATGAAACGATAGACGAGTTTCCTTGTGTAAATTGGTCCAGTGCAAGAACTAAGCAAGTATGGTCAAGGTGGGGTGTAAACGTTGAAATTTTCTTGATAAAAACGGTCTAAAAGGCTTCGGGTAGGGGCCAACTTGTTGCAACGGCCAGGAAGGATCCCCTTGGTGCCGATTGGCGGTGATTCGAGCATTATCGACATGGAAGCGTGTCATGTCTTTGATAAATGCTAATCATCTAATTGAATCTTAGAATGTTGGAAACGACAAGAAAATCATTATGATCAGAATGAAAAAAATGGTTATGAAGAACAAAAAAGGAGGTTAAACTCGAAAGATTGTTGAGAGATGACTAAATCTTGTGCAACTCGATTACATCCTTTGAATCAAGCTAAATGCTTAACGATGCGGCAGATGGGGAACCTTAGGGGAATGTGGCACATCTTGAAGTTGAGGAAACTAAATCGTAAGGTTTATGTTTGCTTCAAATGGAAGAATGAAACAAAAGATTGGTTTCTTGTTGTAAATTCGTTCAATGCCAGAACTGAACTAGGATGGTAGAGGTGGGGTGCAAACGATGACATTACGGATAAGGAAATGGTGTGAATGGCATGGGCTAGGGGCGGACATGTCGCAATGCACAAGAAGGAGAACTTAGGTCGGATTGGCGGTGATTTCAGAATTATTCACATGGCCTTTCTTTTATTGACAGGTTTTGGATCTAGCCTAATCTTCTAAGTCAATCTTAGAATGATGAGAAACAACAAAGAAAGCAATAAGATCCGTATAAACAATGTTATAAAGAACTAAAAAGAAAAGTAGGCCCAAAACATTGTTGAGAGATTACTAATCTTGTGTAAGTCAATTACTTCCCTTAATTCAACCTAAAGAGATAACCACGGGTAGATGGGGAACGTTAGAGGCGTGCGGCAGTTGTTGGACCTGAGGGAAACTAAATGTAAGGTTTATGTGGGCGTCCAAAGCGAGGAATGAAACAATAGACGAGTTTCCTTGTGTAAATTGGTCCAGTGCAAGAACTAAACAAGTATGGTCAAGGTGGGGTGTAAACGTTGAAATTTTCCTTATGAAATTGGTCTAAAAGGCTTCGTGTAGGGGCCAACTTGTTGCAACGGCCATGAAGGATCGCCTTGGTACCGATTGGCGGTGATTCGAGCATTATCGACATGGAAGTGTGTCATGTCTTTAATAAAGCCTAATCATCTAATTCAATCTTAAAATGTTGGAAAACGACAAGAAAATCAATATGATCAAAATGAAGGAAATGGTTACGAAGAACAAAAAAGGAGGTTAAACTCGAAACAATGCTGAGAGATGACTAAATCTTGTGCAACTCGATTACATCCTTTGAATCAAGCAAAAAGCTTAACAATGCGGTATATGGGGAACCTTAGGGGAATGTGGCACTTCTTGAAGTTGAGGAAACTAAATTGTAAGGTTTATGTTTGCTTCAAATGGAAGAATGAAACAAAAGATTGGTTTCTTGTTGTAAATTCGTTCAATGCCAGAACTGAACTAGTATGGTAGAGGTGGGGTGCAAACGATGACATTACGGATGAGGAAATGGTGGGAATGGCATGGGCTAGGGGTGGACTTGTTGCAATGCACAAGAAGGAGAACTTAGGTCGGATTGGCGGTGATTTCAGCATTATTCACATGGCCTTTCTTTTATTGGTAGGTTTTGGATCCAGCCGAAGCTTCTAAGTCAATTTTAGAATGATGAGAAACAACAAAGAAAGTAATAAGATCCGTATAAAAAATGTTATAAAGAACTAAAAAGAAAAGTAGGCCCAAAACATTGTTGAGAGATTGCAAATCTTGTGTAAGTCAATTACTTCCCTTAATTCAACCTAAAGGGATAACCACGGGTAGATGGGGAACGTTAGAGGCGTGTGGCAGTTGTTGGACCTGAGGGAAACTAAATGTAAGGTTTATGTGGGCGTCCAAAGCGAGGAATGAAACAATAGACGAGTTTCCTTGTGTAAATTGGTCCAGTGCAAGAACTAAACAAGTATGGTCAAGGTGGGGTGTAAACGTTGAAATTTTCTTGATAAAAACGGTCTAAAAGGCTTCAGGTAGGGGCCAACTTGTTGCAACGGCCAGGAAGGATCCCCTTGGTGCCGATTGGCAGTGATTCGAGCATTATCGACATGGAAGTGTGTCATGTCTTTGATAAATGCTAATCATCTAATTGAATCTTAGAATGTTGGAAACGACAAGAAAATCATTATGATCAGAATGAAAAAAATGGTTATGAAGAACAAAAAAGGAGGTTAAACTCGAAAGATTGTTGAGAGATGACTAAATCTTGTGCAACTCGATTACATCCTTTGAATCAAGCTAAATGCTTAACGATGCGGCAGATGGGGAACCTTAGGGGAATGTGGCACATCTTGAAGTTGAGGAAACTAAATTGTAAGGTTTATGTTTGCTTCAAATCGAAGAATGAAACAAAAGATTGGTTTCTTGTTGTAAATTCGTTCAATGCCAGAACTGAACTAGTATGGTAGAGGTGGGGTGCAAACGATGACATTACGGATAAGGAAATGGTGTGAATGGCATGGGCTAGGGGCGGACTTGTCGCAATGCACAAGAAGGAGAACTTAGGTCGGATTGGCGGTGATTTCAGCATTATTCACATGGCCTTTCTTTTATTGGTAGGTTTTGGATCCAGCCGAAGCTTCTAAGTCAATTTTAGAATGATGAGAAACAACAAAGAAAGTAATAAGATCCGTATAAAAAATGTTATAAAGAACTAAAAAGAAAAGTAGGTCCAAAACATTGTTGAGAGATTACAAATCTTGTGTAAGTCAATTACTTCCCTTAATTCAACCTAAAGGGATAACCACGGGTAGATGGGGAACGTTAGAGGCGTGTGGCAGTTGTTGGACCTGAGGGAAACTAAATGTAAGGTTTATGTGGGCGTCCAAAGCGAGGAATGAAACAATAGACGAGTTTCCTTGTGTAAATTGGTCCAGTGCAACAACTAAACAAGTATGGTCAAGGTGGGGTGTAAACGTTGAAATTTTCTTGATAAAAACGGTCTAAAAGGCTTCGGGTAGGGGCCAACTTGTTGCAACGGCCAGGAAGGATCGCCTTGGTGCCGATTGGCGGTGATTCGAGCATTATCGACATGGAAGTGTGTCATGTCTTTGATAAATCCTAATCATCTAATTGAATCTTAGAATGTTGGAAACGACAAGAAAATCATTATGATCAGAATGAAAAAAATGGTTATGAAGAACCAAAAAGGAGGTTAAACTCGAAAGATTGTTGAGAGATGACTAAATCTTGTGCAACTCGATTACATCCTTTGAATCAAGCTAAATGCTTAACGATGCGGCAGATGGGGAACCTTAGTGGAATGTCGCACATCTTGAAGTTGAGGAAAATAAATTGTAAGGTTTATGTTTGCTTCAAATCGAAGAATGAAACAAAAGATTGGTTTCTTGTTGTAAATTCGTTCAATGCCCGAACTGAACTAGTATGGTAGAGGTGGGGTCCAAACGATGACATTACGGATGAGGAAATGGTGTGAGTGGCATGGGCTAGGGGTGGACTTGTTGCAATGCACAAGAAGGAGAACTTAGGTCGGATTGGCGGTGATTTCAGCATTATTCACATGGCCTTTCTTTTATTGGTAGGTTTTGGATCCAGCCGAAGCTTCTAAGTCAATTTTAGAATGATGAGAAACAACAAAGAAAGTAATAAGATCCGTATAAAAAATGTTATAAAGAACTAAAAAGAAAAGTAGGTCCAAAACATTGTTGAGAGATTACAAATCTTGTGTAAGTCAATTACTTCCCTTAATTCAACCTAAAGGGATAACCACAGGTAGATGGGGAACGTTAGAGGCGTGTGGCAGTTGTTGGACCTGAGGGAAACTAAATGTAAGGTTTATGTGGGCGTCCAAAGCGAGGAATGAAACAATAGACGAGTTTCCTTGTGTAAATTGGTCCAGTGCAACAACTAAACAAGTATGGTCAAGGTGGGGTGTAAACGTTGAAATTTTCTTGATAAAAACGGTCTAAAAGGCTTCGGGTAGGGGCCGACTTGTTGCAACGGCCAGGAAGGATCGCCTTGGTGCCGATTGGCGGTGATTCGAGCATTATCGACATGGAAGTGTGTCATGTCTTTGATAAATCCTAATCATCTAATTGAATCTTAGAATGTTGGAAACGACAAGAAAATCATTATGATCAGAATGAAAAAAATGGTTATGAAGAACAAAAAAGGAGGTTAAACTCGAAAGATTGTTGAGAGATGACTAAATCTTGTGCAACTCGATTACATCCTTTGAATCAAGCTAAATGCTTAACGATGCGGCAGATGGGGAACCTTAGTGGAATGTGGCACATCTTGAAGTTGAGGAAAATAAATTGTAAGGTTTATGTTTGCTTCAAATCGAAGAATGAAACAAAAGATTGGTTTCTTGTTGTAAATTCGTTCAATGCCCGAACTGAACTAGTATGGTAGAGGTGGGGTCCAAACGATGACATTACGGATGAGGAAATGGTGTGAGTGGCATGGGCTAGGGGCGGACTTGTCGCAATGCACAAGAAGGAGAACTTAGGTCGGATTGGCGGTGATTTCAGAATTATTCACATGGCCTTTCTTTTATTGACAGGTTTTGGATCTAGCCTAATCTTCTAAGTCAATCTTAGAATGATGAGAAACAACAAAGAAAGCAATAAGATCCGTATAAACAATGTTATAAAGAACTAAAAAGAAAAGTAGGCCCAAAACATTGTTGAGAGATTACTAATCTTGTGTAAGTCAATTACTTCCCTTAATTCAACCTAAAGGGATAACCACGGGTAGATGGGGAACGTTAGAGGCGTGCGGCAGTTGTTGGACCTGAGGGAAACTAAATGTAAGGTTTATGTGGGCGTCCAAAGCGAGGAATGAAACAATAGACGAGTTTCCTTGTGTAAATTGGTCCAGTGCAAGAACTAAACAAGTATGGTCAAGGTGGGGTGTAAACGTTGAAATTTTCCTTATGAAAATGGTCTAAAAGGCTTCGTGTAGGGGCCAACTTGTTGCAACGGCCATGAAGGATCGCCTTGGTACCGATTGGCGGTGATTCGAGCATTATCGATATGGAAGTGTGTCATGTCTTTGATAAAGCCAAATCATCTAATTCAATCTTAAAATGTTGGAAAACGACAAGAAAATCAATATGATCAAAATGAAGGAAATGGTTACGAAGAACAAAAAAGGAGGTTAAACTCGAAACAATGCTGAGAGATGACTAAATCCTGTGCAACTCGATTACATCCTTTGAATCAAGCAAAAAGCTTAACATTGCGGTATATGGGGAACCTTAGGGGAATGTGGCACTTCTTGAAGTTGAGGAAACTAAATCGTAAGGTTTATGTTTGCTTCAAATGGAAGAATGAAACAAAAGATTGGTTTCTTGTTGTAAATTCATTCAATGCCAGAACTGAACTAGTATGGTAGAGGTGGGGTGCCAACGATGACATTACGGATGAGGAAATGGTGGGAATGGCATGGGCTAGGGGTGGACTTGTTGCAATGCACAAGAAGGAGAACTTAGGTCGGATTGGCGGTGATTTCAGCATTATTCACATGGCCTTTCTTTTATTGGTAGGTTTCGGATCCAGCCGAAGCTTCTAAGTCAATTTTAGAATGATGAGAAACAACAAAGAAAGTAATTAGATCCGTATAAAAAATGTTATAAAGAACTAAAAAGAAAAGTAGGCCCAAAACATTGTTGAGAGATTACAAATCTTGTGTAAGTCAATTACTTCCCTTAATTCAACCTAAAGGGATAACCACGGGTAGATGGGGAAAGTTAGAGGCGTGTGGCAGTTGTTGGACCTGAGGGAAACTAAATGTAAGGTTTATGTGGGCGTCCAAAGCGAGGAATGAAACAATAGACGAGTTTCCTTGTGTAAATTGGTCCAGTGCAAGAACTAAACAAGTATGGTCAAGGTGGGGTGTAAACGTTGAAATTTTCTTGATAAAAACGGTCTAAAAGGCTTCGGGTAGGGGCCAACTTGTTGCAACGGCCAGGAAGGATCGCCTTGGTGCCGATTGGCGGTGATTCGAGCATTATCGACATGGAATTGTGTCATGTCTTTGATAAATCCTAATCATCTAATTGAATCTTAGAATGTTGGAAACGACAAGAAAATCATTATGATCAGAATGAAAAAAATGGTTATGAAGAACAAAAAAGGAGGTTAAACTCGAAAGATTGTTGAGAGATGACTAAATCTTGTGCAACTCGATTACATCCTTTGAATCAAGCTAAATGCTTAACGATGCGGCAGATGGGGAACCTTAGGGGAATGTGGCACATCTTGAAGTTGAGGAAACTAAATTGTAAGGTTTATGTTTGCTTCAAATCGAAGAATGAAACAAAAGATTGGTTTCTTGTTGTAAATTCGTTCAATGCCAGAACTGAACTAGTATGGTAGAGGTGGGGTGCAAACGATGACATTACGGATAAGGAAATGGTGTGAATGGCATGGGCTAGGGGCGGACTTGTCGCAATGCACAAGAAGGAGAACTTAGGTCGGATTGGCGGTGATTTCAGAATTATTCACATGGCCTTTCTTTTATTGACAGGTTTTGGATCTAGCCTAATCTTCTAAGTGAATCTTAGAATGATGAGAAACAACAAAGAAAGCAATAAGATCCGTATAAACAATGTTATAAAGAACTAAAAAGAAAAGTAGGCCCAAAACATTGTTGAGAGATTACTAATCTTGTGTAAGTCAATTACTTCCCTTAATTCAACCTAAAGGGATAACCACGGGTAGATGGGGAACGTTAGAGGCGTGCGGCAGTTGTTGGACCTGAGGGAAACTAAATGTAAGGTTTATGTGGCCGTCCAAAGCGAGGAATGAAACAATAGACGAGTTTCCTTGTGTAAATTGGTCCAGTGCAAGAACTAAACAAGTATGGTCAAGGTGGGGTGTAAACGTTGAAATTTTCCTTATGAAAATGGTCTAAAAGGCTTCGTGTAGGGGCCAACTTGTTGCAATGGCCATGAAGGATCGCCTTGGTACCGATTGGCGGTGATTCGAGCATTATCGATATGGAAGTGTGTCATGTCTTTGATAAAGCCTAATCATCTAATTCAATCTTAAAATGTTGGAAAACGACAAGAAAATCAATATGATCAAAATGAAGGAAATGGTTACGAAGAACAAAAAAGGAGGTTAAACTCGAAACAATGCTGAGAGATGACTAAATCTTGTGCAACTCGATTACATCCTTTGAATCAAGCAAAAAGCTTAACAATGCGGTATATGGGGAACCTTAGGGGAATGTGGCACTTCTTGAAGTTGAGGAAACTAAATCGTAAGGTTTATGTTTGCTTCAAATGGAAGAATGAAACAAAAGATTGGTTTCTTGTTGTAAATTCGTTCAATGCCAGAACTGAACTAGTATGGTAGACGTGGGGTCCGAACGATGACATTACGGATGAGGAAATGGTGTGAGTGGCATGGGCTAGGGGTGGACTTGTTGTGCAATGCACAAGAAGGAGAACTTAGGTCGGATTGGCGGTGATTTCAGCATTATTCACATGGCCTTTCTTTTATTGGTAGGTTTTGGATCCAGTCGAAGATTCTAAGTCAATTTTAGAATGATGAGAAACAACAAAGAAAGTAGTAAGATCCGTATAAAAAATGTTATAAAGAACTAAAAAGAAAAGTACGCCCAAAACATTGTTGAGAGATTACAAATCTTGTGTAAGTCAATTACTTCCCTTAATTCAACCTAAAGGGATAACCACGGGTAGATGGGGAACGTTAGAGGCGTGTGGCAGTTGTTGGGCCTGAGGGAAACTAAATGTAAGGTTTATGTGGGCGTCCAAAGCGAGGAATGAAACAATAGACGAGTTTCCTTGTGTAAATTGGTCCAGTGCAAGAACTAAACAAGTATGGTCAAGGTGGGGTGTAAACGTTGAAATTTTCTTGATAAAAACGGTCTAAAAGGTTTCGGGTAGGGGCCAACTTGTTGCAACGGCCAGGAAGGATCGCCTTGGTGCCGATTGGCGGTGATTCGAGCATTATCGACATGGAAGTGTGTCATGTCTTTGATAAATCCTAATCATCTAATTGAATCTTAGAATGTTGGAAACGACAAGAAAATCATTATGATCAGAATGAAAAAAATGGTTATGAAGAACAAAAAAGGAGGTTAAACTCGAAAGATTGTTGAGAGATGACTAAATCTTGTGCAACTCGATTACATCCTTTGAATCAAGCTAAATGCTTAACGATGCGGCAGATGGGGAACCTTAGGGGAATGTGGCATTTCTTGAAGTTGAGGAAACTAAATTGTAAGGTTTATGTTTGCTTCAAATCGAAGAATGAAACAAAAGATTGGTTTCTTGTTGTAAATTCGTTCAATGCCAGAACTGAACTAGTATGGTAGAGGTGGGGTGCAAACGATGACATTACGGATAAGGAAATGGTGTGAATGGCATGGGCTAGGGGCGGACTTTTCGCAATGCACAAGAAGGAGAACTTAGGTCGGATTGGCGGTGATTTCAGAATTATTCACATGGCCTTTCTTTTATTGACAGGTTTTGGATCTAGCCTAATCTTCTAAGTCAATCTTAGAATGATGAGAAACAACAAAGAAAGCAATAAGATCCGTATAAACAATGTTATAAAGAACTAAAAAGAAAAGTAGGCCCAAAACATTGTTGAGAGATTACTAATCTTGTGTAAGTCAATTACTTCCCTTAATTCAACCTAAAGGGATAACCACGGGTAGATGGGGAACGTTAGAGGCGTGTGGCAGTTGTTGGACCTGAGGGAAACTAAATGTAAGGTTTATGTGGGGCGTCCAAAGCGAGGAATGAAACAATAGACGAGTTTCCTTGTGTAAATTGGTCCAGTGCAAGAACTAAACAAGTATGGTCAAGATGGCGTGTAAATGTTGAAATTTTCTTGATAAAAACGGTCTAAAAGGCTTCGGGTAGGGGCCAACTTGTTGCAACGGCCAGGAAGGATCGCCTTGGTGCCGATTGGCAGTGATTCGAGCATTATCGACATGGAAGTGTGTCATGTCTTTGATAAATCCTAATCATCTAATTGAATCTTAGAATGTTGGAAACGACAAGAAAATCATTATGATCAGAATGAAAAAAATGGTTATGAAGAACAAAAAAGGAGGTTAAACTCGAAAGATTGTTGAGAGATGACTAAATCTTGTGCAACTCGATTACATCCTTTGAATCAAGCTAAATGCTTAACGATGCGGCAGATGGGGAACCTTAGGGGAATGTGGCACATCTTGAAGTTGAGGAAACTAAATTGTAAGGTTTATATTTGCTTCAAATCGAAGAATGAAACAAAAGATTGGTTTCTTGTTGTAAATTCGTTCAATGCCAGAACTGAACTAGTATGGTAGAGGTGGGGTGCAAACGATGACATTACGGATAAGGAAATGGTGTGAATGGCATGGGCTAGGGGCGGACTTTTCGCAATGCACAAGAAGGAGAACTTAGGTCGGATTGGCGGTGATTTCAGAATTATTCACATGGCCTTTCTTTTATTGACAGGTTTTGGATCTAGCCTAATCTTCTAAGTCAATCTTAGAATGATGAGAAACAACAAAGAAAGCAATAAGATCCGTATAAACAATGTTATAAAGAACTAAAAAGAAAAGTAGGCCCAAAACATTGTTGAGAGATTACTAATCTTGTGTAAGTCAATTACTTCCCTTAATTCAACCTAAAGGGATAACCACGGGTAGATGGGGAACGTTAGAGGCGTGTGGCAGTTGTTGGACCTGAGGGAAACTAAATGTAAGGTTTATGTGGGGCATCCAAAGCGAGGAATGAAACAATAGACGAGTTTCCTTGTGTAAATTGGTCCAGTGCAAGAACTAAACAAGTATGGTCAAGGTGGCGTGTAAATGTTGAAATTTTCTTGATAAAAACGGTCTAAAAGGCTTCGGGTAGGGGCCAACTTGTTGCAACGGCCAGGAAGGATCGCCTTGGTGCCGATTGGCAGTGATTCGAGCATTATCGACATGGAAGTGTGTCATGTCTTTGATAAATCCTAATCATCTAATTGAATCTTAGAATGTTGGAAACGACAAGAAAATCATTATCATCAGAATGAAAAAAATGGTTATGAAGAACAAAAAAGGAGGTTAAACTCGAAAGATTGTTGAGAGATGACTAAATCTTGTGCAACTCGATTACATCCTTTGAATCAAGCTAAATGCTTAACGATGCGGCAGATGGGGAACCTTAGGGGAATGTGGCACATCTTGAAGTTGAGGAAACTAAATTGTAAGGTTTATGTTTGCTTCAAATCGAAGAATGAAACAAAAGATTGGTTTCTTGTTGTAAATTCGTTCAATGCCAGAACTGAACTAGTATGGTAGAGGTGGGGTGCAAACGATGACATTACGGATAAGGAAATGGTGTGAATGGCATGGGCTAGGGGCGGACTTGTCGCAATGCACAAGAAGGAGAACTTAGGTCGGATTGGCGGTGATTTCAGCATTATTCACATGGCCTTTCTTTTATTGGTAGGTTTTGGATCCAGCCGAAGATTCTAAGTCAATTTTAGAATGATGAGAAACAACAAAGAAAGTAATAAGATCCGTATAAAAAATGTTATAAAGAACTAAAAAGAAAAGTACGCCCAAAACATTGTTGAGAGATTACAAATCTTGTGTAAGTCAATTACTTCCCTTAATTCAACCTAAAGGGATAACGACGGGTAGATGGGGAACGTTAGAGGCGTGTGGCAGTTGTTGGGCCTGAGGGAAACTAAATGTAAGGTTTATGTGGGCGTCCAAAGCGAGGAATGAAACAATAGACGAGTTTCCTTGTGTAAATTGGTCCAGTGCAAGAACTAAACAAGTATGGTCAAGGTGGGGTGTAAACGTTGAAATTTTCTTGATAAAAACGGTCTAAAAGGTTTCGGGTAGGGGCCAACTTGTTGCAATGGCCAGGAAGGATCGCCTTGGTGCCGATTGGCGGTGATTCGAGCATTATCGACATGGAAGTGTGTCATGTCTTTGATAAATCCTAATCATCTAATTGAATCTTAGAATGTTGGAAACGACAAGAAAATCATTATGATCAGAATGAAAAAAATGGTTATGAAGAACAAAAAAGGAGGTTAAACTCGAAAGATTGTTGAGAGATGACTAAATCTTGTGCAACTCGATTACATCCTTTGAATCAAGCTAAATGCTTAACGATGCGGCAGATGGGGAACCTTAGGGGAATGTGGCATTTCTTGAAGTTGAGGAAACCAAATTGTAAGGTTTATGTTTGCTTCAAATCGAAGAATGAAACAAAAGATTGGTTTCTTGTTGTAAATTCGTTCAATGCCAGAACTGAACTAGTATGGTAGAGGTGGGGTGCAAACGATGACATTACGGATAAGGAAATGGTGTGAATGGCATGGGCTAGGGGCGGACTTTTCGCAATGCACAAGAAGGAGAACTTAGGTCGGATTGGCGGTGATTTCAGAATTATTCACATGGCCTTTCTTTTATTGACAGGTTTTGGATCTAGCCTAATCTTCTAAGTCAATCTTAGAATGATGAGAAACAACAAAGAAAGCAATAAGATCCGTATAAACAATGTTATAAAGAACTAAAAAGAAAAGTAGGCCCAAAACATTGTTGAGAGATTACTAATCTTGTGTAAGTCAATTACTTCCCTTAATTCAACCTAAAGGGATAACCACGGGTAGATGGGGAACGTTAGAGGCGTGTGGCAGTTGTTGGACCTGAGGGAAACTAAATGTAAGGTTTATGTGGGGCGTCCAAAGCGAGGAATGAAACAATAGACGAGTTTCCTTGTGTAAATTGGTCCAGTGCAAGAACTAAACAAGTATGGTCAAGGTGGGGTGTAAATGTTGAAATTTTCTTGATAAAAACGGTCTAAAAGGCTTCGGGTAGGGGCCAACTTGTTGCAACGGCCAGGAAGGATCGCCTTGGTGCCGATTGGCAGTGATTCGAGCATTATCGACATGGAAGTGTGTCATGTCTTTGATAAATCCTAATCATCTAATTGAATCTTAGAATGTTGGAAACGACAAGAAAATCATTATGATCAGAATGAAAAAAATGGTTATGAAGAACAAAAAAGGAGGTTAAACTCGAAAGATTGTTGAGAGATGACTAAATCTTGTGCAACTCGATTACATCCTTTGAATCAAGCTAAATGCTTAACGATGCGGCAGATGGGGAACCTTAGGGGAATGTGGCACATCTTGAAGTTGAGGAAACTAAATTGTAAGGTTTATATTTGCTTCAAATCGAAGAATGAAACAAAAGATTGGTTTCTTGTTGTAAATTCGTTCAATGCCAGAACTGAACTAGTATGGTAGAGGTGGGGTGCAAACGATGACATTACGGATAAGGAAATGGTGTGAATGGCATGGGCTAGGGGCGGACTTTTCGCAATGCACAAGAAGGAGAACTTAGGTCGGATTGGCGGTGATTTCAGAATTATTCACATGGCCTTTCTTTTATTGACAGGTTTTGGATCTAGCCTAATCTTCTAAGTCAATCTTAGAATGATGAGAAACAACAAAGAAAGCAATAAGATCCGTATAAACAATGTTATAAAGAACTAAAAAGAAAAGTAGGCCCAAAACATTGTTGAGAGATTACTAATCTTGTGTAAGTCAATTACTTCCCTTAATTCAACCTAAAGGGATAACCACGGGTAGATGGGGAACGTTAGAGGCGTGTGGCAGTTGTTGGACCTGAGGGAAACTAAATGTAAGGTTTATGTGGGGCATCCAACGCGAGGAATGAAACAATAGACGAGTTTCCTTGTGTAAATTGGTCCAGTGCAAGAACTAAACAAGTATGGTCAAGGTGGCGTGTAAATGTTGAAATTTTCTTGATAAAAACGGTCTAAAAGGCTTCGGGTAGGGGCCAACTTGTTGCAACGGCCAGGAAGGATCGCCTTGGTGCCGATTGGCAGTGATTCGAGCATTATCGACATGGAAGTGTGTCATGTCTTTGATAAATCCTAATCATCTAATTGAATCTTAGAATGTTGGAAACGACAAGAAAATCATTATCATCAGAATGAAAAAAATGGTTATGAAGAACAAAAAAGGAGGTTAAACTCGAAAGATTGTTGAGAGATGACTAAATCTTGTGCAACTCGATTACATCCTTTGAATCAAGCTAAATGCTTAACGATGCGGCAGATGGGGAACCTTAGGGGAATGTGGCACATCTTGAAGTTGAGGAAACTAAATTGTAAGGTTTATGTTTGCTTCAAATCGAAGAATGAAACAAAAGATTGGTTTCTTGTTGTAAATTCGTTCAATGCCAGAACTGAACTAGTATGGTAGAGGTGGGGTGCAAACGATGACATTACGGATAAGGAAATGGTGTGAATGGCATGGGCTAGGGGCGGACTTGTCGCAATGCACAAGAAGGAGAACTTAGGTCGGATTGGCGGTGATTTCAGAATTATTCACATGGCCTTTCTTTTATTGACAAGTTTTGGATCTAGCCTAATCTTCTAAGTCAATCTTAGAATGATGAGAAACAACAAAGAAAGCAATAAGATCCGTATAAACAATGTTATAAAGAACTAATAAGAAAAGTAGGCCCAAAACATTGTTGAGAGATTACTAATCTTGTGTAAGTCAATTACTTCCCTTAATTCAACCTAAAGGGATAACCACGGGTAGATGGGGAACGTTAGAGGCGTGCGGCAGTTGTTGGACCTGAGGGAAACTAAATGTAAGGTTTATGTGGGCGTCCAAAGCGAGGAATGAAACAATAGACGAGTTTCCTTGTGTAAATTGGTCCAGTGCAAGAACTAAACAAGTATGGTCTTGGTGGGGTGTAAACGTTGAAATTTTCCTTATGAAAATGGTCTAAAAGGCTTCGTGTAGGGGCCAACTTGTTGCAACGGCCATGAAGGATCGCCTTGGTACCGATTGGCGGTGATTCGAGCATTATCGATATGGAAGTGTGTCATGTCTTTGATAAAACCTAATCATCTAATTCAATCTTAAAATGTTGGAAAACGACAAGAAAATCAATATGATCAAAATGAAGGAAATGGTTACGAAGAACAAAAAAGGAGGTTAAACTCGAAACAATGCTGAGAGATGACTAAATCTTGTGCAACTCGATTACATCCTTTGAATCAAGCAAAAAGCTTAACAATGCGGTATATGGGGAACCTTAGGGGAATGTGGCATTTCTTGAAGTTGAGGAAACTAAATTGTAAGGTTTATGTTTGCTTCAAATGGAAGAATGAAACAAAAGATTGGTTTCTTGTTGTAAATTCGTTCAATGCCAGAACTGAACTAGTATGGTAGAGGTGGGGTCCGAACGATGACATTACGGATGAGGAAATGGTGTGAGTGGCATGGGCTAGGGGTGGACTTGTTGCAATGCACAAGAAGGAGAACTTAGGTCGGATTGGCGGTGATTTCAGCATTATTCACATGGCCTTTCTTTTATTGGTAGGTTTTGGATCCAGCCGAAGATTCTAAGTCAATTTTAGAATGATGAGAAACAACAAAGAAAGTAATAAGATCCGTATAAAAAATGTTATAAAGAACTAAAAAGAAAAGTAGGCCCAAAACAT
The DNA here is from genome assembly GCF_018687715.1 of Carya illinoinensis. Lineage (NCBI taxonomy): Eukaryota > Viridiplantae > Streptophyta > Magnoliopsida > Fagales > Juglandaceae > Carya > Carya illinoinensis. The sequence continues at coordinate 22,160,710 of NC_056758.1, forward strand.
TGTTGAGAGATTACAAATCTTGTGTAAGTCAATTACTTCCCTTAATTCAACCTAAAGGGATAACCACGGGTAGATGGGGAACGTTAGAGGCGTGTGGCAGTTGTTGGACCTGAGGGAAACTAAATGTAAGGTTTATGTGGGCGTCCAAAGCGAGGAATGAAACAATAGACGAGTTTCCTTGTGTAAATTGGTCCAGTGCAAGAACTAAACAAGTATGGTCAAGGTGGGGTGTAAAGGTTGAAATTTTCTTGATAAAAACGGTCTAAAAGGCTTCGGGTAGGGGCCAACTTGTTGCAACGGCCAGGAAGGATCGCCTTGGTGCCGATTGGCAGTGATTCGAGCATTATCGACATGGAAGTGTGTCATGTCTTTGATAAATCCTAATCATCTAATTGAATCTTAGAATGTTGGAAACGACAAGAAAATCATTATGATCAGAATGAAAAAAATGGTTATGAAGAACAAAAAAGGAGGTTAAACTCGAAAGATTGTTGAGAGATGACTAAATCTTGTGCAACTCGATTACATCCTTTGAATCAAGCAAAAAGCTTAACAATGCGGTATATGGGGAACCTTAGGGGAATGTGGCAGTTCTTGAAGTTGAGGAAACTAAATTGTAAGGTTTATGTTTGCTTCAAATGGAAGAATGAAACAAAAGAATGATTTCTTGTTGTAAATTCGTTCAATGCCAGAACTGAACTAGTATGGTAGAGGTGGGGTGCAAACGATGACATTACGGATGAGGAAATGGTGTGAATGGCATGGGCTAGGGGTGGACTTGTTGCAATGCACAAGAAGGAGAACTTAGGTCGAATTGGCGGTGATTTCAGCATTATTCACATGGCCTTTCTTTTATTGGTAGGTTTTGGATCCAGCCGAAGCTTCTAAGTCAATTTTAGAATGATGAGAAACAACAAAGAAAGTAATAAGATCCGTATAAAAAATGTTATAAAGAACTAAAAAGAAAAGTAGGCCCAAAACATTGTTGAGAGATTACAAATCTTGTGTAAGTCAATTACTTCCCTTAATTCAACCTAAAGGGATAACCACGGGTAGATGGGGAACGTTAGAGGCGTGTGGCAGTTGTTGGACCTGAGGGAAACTAAATGTAAGGTTTATGTGGGCGTCCAAAGCGAGGAATGAAACAATAGACGAGTTTCCTTGTGTAAATTGGTCCAGTGCAAGAACTAAACAAGTATGGTCAAGGTGGGGTGTAAACGTTGAAATTTTCTTGATAAAAACGGTCTAAAAGGCTTCGGGTAGGGGCCAACTTGTTGCAACGGCCAGGAAGGATCGCCTTGGTGCCGATTGGCAGTGATTCGAGCATTATCGACATGGAAGTGTGTCATGTCTTTGATAAATCCTAATCATCTAATTGAATCTTAGAATGTTGGAAACGGCAAGAAAATCATTATGATCAGAATGAAAAAAATGGTTATGAAGAACAAAAAAGGAGGTTAAACTCGAAAGATTGTTGAGAGATGACTAAATCTTGTGCAACTCGATTACATCCTTTGAATCAAGCTAAATGCTTAATGATGCCGCAGATGTGGAACCTTAGGGGAATGTGGCACATCTTGAAGTTGAGGAAACTAAATTGTAAGGTTTATGTTTGCTTCAAATCGAAGAATGAAACAAAAGATTGGTTTCTTGTTGTAAATTCGTTCAATGCCAGAACTGAACTAGTATGGTAGAGGTGGGGTGCAAACGATGACATTACGGATAAGGAAATGGTGTGAATGGCATGGGCTAGGGGCGGACTTGTCGCAATGCACAAGAAGGAGAACTTAGGTCGGATTGGCGGTGATTTCATAATTATTCACATGGCCTTTCTTTTATTGACAGGTTTTGGATCTAGCCTAATCTTCTAAGTCAATCTTAGAATGATGAGAAACAACAAACAAAGCAATAAGATCCGTATAAACAATGTTATAAAGAACTAAAAAGAAAAGTAGGCCCAAAACATTGTTGAGAGATTACTAATCTTGTGTAAGTCAATTACTTCCCTTAATTCAACCTAAAGGGATAACCACGGGTAGATGGGGAACGTTAGAGGCGTGTGGCAGTTGTTGGACCTGAGGGAAACTAAATGTAAGGTTTATGTGGGCGTCCAAAGCGAGGAATGAAACAATAGACGAGTTTCCTTGTGTAAATTGGTCCAGTGCAAGAACTAAACAAGTATGGTCAAGGTGGGGTGTAAACGTTGAAATTTTCCTTATGAAAATGGTCTAAAAGGCTTCGGGTAGGGGCCAACTTGTTGCAACGGCCATGAAGGATCGCCTTGGTACCGATTGGCGGTGATTCGAGCATTATCGACATGGAAGTGTGTCATGTCTTTGATAAGGCCAAATCATCTAATTCAATCTTAAAATGTTGGAAAACGACAAGAAAATCAATATGATCAAAACGAAGGAAATGGTTACGAAGAACAAAAAAGGAGGTTAAACTCGAAACAACGCTGAGCGATGACTAAATCTTGTGCAACTCGATTACATCCTTTGAATCAAGCAAAAAGCTTAACAATGCGGTATATGGGGAACCTTAGGGGAATGTGGCAGTTCTTGAAGTTGAGGAAACTAAATTGTAAGGTTTATGTTTGCTTCAAATGGAAGAATGAAACAAAAGAATGGTTTCTTGTTGTAAATTCGTTCAATGCCAGAACTGAACTAGTATGGTAGAGGTGGGGTGCAAACGATGACATTACGGATGAGGAAATGGTGTGAATGGCATGGGCTAGGGGTGGACTTGTTGCAATGCACAAGAAGGAGAACTTAGGTCGGATTGGAGGTGATTTCAGCATTATTCACATGGCCTTTCTTTTATTGGTTGGTTTTGGATCCAGCCGAAGCTTCTAAGTCAATTTTAGAATGATGAGAAACAACAAACAAAGTAATAAGATCCGTATAAAAAATGTTATAAAGAACTAAAAAGAAAAGTAGGCCCAAAACATTGTTGAGAGATTACAAATCTTGTGTAAGTCAATTACTTCCCTTAATTCAACCTAAAGGGATAACCACGGGTAGATGGGGAACGTTAGAGGCGTGTGGCAGTTGTTGGACCTGAGGGAAACTAAATGTAAGGTTTAGGTGGGCGTCCAAAGCGAGGAATGAAACAATAGACGAGTTTCCTTGTGTAAATTGGTCCAGTGCAAGAACTAAACAAGTATGGTCAAGGTGGGGAGTAAACGTTGAAATTTTCTTGATAAAAACGGTCTAAAAGGCTTCGGGTAGGGGCCAACTTGTTGCAACGGCCAGGAAGGATCGCCTTGGTGCCGATTGGCGGTGATTCGAGCATTATCGACATGGAAGTGTGTCATGTCTTTGATAAATCCTAATCATCTAATTGAATCTTAGAATGTCGGAAACGACAAGAAAATCAATATGATCAGAATGAAAAAAATGGTTATGAAGAACAAAAAAGGAGGTTAAACTCGAAAGATTGTTGAGAGATGACTAAATCTTGTGCAACTCGATTACATCCTTTGAATCAAGCTAAATGCTTAACGATGCGGCAGATGGGGAACCTTAGGGGAATGTGGCACATCTTGAAGTTGAGGAAACTAAATTGTAAGGTTTATGTTTGCTTCAAATCGAAGAATGAAACAAAAGATTGGTTTCTTGTTGTAAATTCGTTCAATGCCAGAACTGAACTAGTATGGTAGAGGTGGGGTGCAAACGATGACATTACGGATAAGGAAATGGTGTGAATGGCATGGGCTAGGGGCGGACTTGTCGCAATGCACAAGAAGGAGAACTTAGGTCGGATTGGCGGTGATTTCATAATTATTCACATGGCCTTTCTTTTATTGACAGGTTTTGGATCTAGCCTAATCTTCTAAGTCAATCTTAGAATGATGAGAAACAACAAACAAAGCAATAAGATCCGTATAAACAATGTTATAAAGAACTAAAAAGAAAAGTAGGCCCAAAACATTGTTGAGAGATTACTAATCTTGTGTAAGTCAATTACTTCCCTTAATTCAACCTAAAGGGATAACCACGGGTAGATGGGGAACGTTAGAGGCGTGTGGCAGTTGTTGGACCTGAGGGAAACTAAATGTAAGGTTTATGTGGGCGTCCAAAGCGAGGAATGAAATAATAGACGAGTTTCCTTGTGTAAATTGGTCCAGTGCAAGAACTAAACAAGTATGGTCAAGGTGGGGTGTAAACGTTGAAATTTTCCTTATGAAAATGGTCTAAAAGGCTTCGTGTAGGGGCCAACTTGTTGCAACGGCCATGAAGGATCGCCTTGGTACCGATTGGCGGTGATTCGAGCATTATCGACATGGAAGTGTGTCATGTCTTTGATAAGGCCAAATCATCTAATTCAATCTTAAAATGTTGGAAAACGACAAGAAAATCAATATGATCAAAATGAAGGAAATGGTTACGAAGAACAAAAAAGGAGGTTAAACTCGAAACAATGCTGAGAGATGACTAAATCTTGTGCAACTCGATTACATCCTTTGAATCAAGCAAAAAGCTTAACAATGCGGTATATGGGGAACCTTAGGGGAATGTGGCAGTTCTTGAAGTTGAGGAAACTAAATTGTAAGGTTTATGTTTGCTTCAAATGGAAGAATGAAACAAAAGAATGGTTTCTTGTTGTAAATTCGTTCAATGCCAGAACTGAACTAGTATGGTAGAGGTGGGGTGCAAACGATGACATTACGGATGAGGAAATGGTGTGAATGGCATGGGCTAGGGGTGGACTTGTTGCAATGCACAAGAAGGAGAACTTAGGTCGGATTGGCGGTGATTTCAGCATTATTCACATGGCCTTTCTTTTATTGGTTGGTTTTGGATCCAGCCGAAGCTTCTAAGTCAATTTTAGAATGATGAGAAACAACAAAGAAAGTAATAAGATCCGTATAAAAAATGTTATAAAGAACTAAAAAGAAAAGTAGGCCCAAAACATTGTTGAGAGATTACAAATCTTGTGTAAGTCAATTACTTCCCTTAATTCAACCTAAAGGGATAACCATGGGTAGATGGGGAACGTTAGAGGCGTGTGGCAGTTGTTGGACCTGAGGGAAACTAAATGTAAGGTTTATGTGGGCGTCCAAAGCGAGGAATGAAACAATAGACGAGTTTCCTTGTGTAAATTGGTCCAGTCCAAGAACTAAACAAGTATGGTCAAGGTGGGGTCTAAGCGTTGAAATTTTCTTGATAAAAACAGTCTAAAAGGCTTCGGGTAGGGGCCAACTTGTTGCAACGGCCAGGAAGGATCGCGTTGGTGCCGATTGGCGGTGATTCGAGCATTATCGACATGGAAGTGTGTCATGTCTTTCATAAATGCTAATCATCTAATTGAATCTTAGAATGTTGGAAACGACAAGAAAATCATTATGATCAGAATGAAAAAAATGGTTATGAAGAACAAAAAAGGAGGTTAAACTCGAAAGATTGTTGAGAGATGACTAAATCTTGTGCAACTCGATTACATCCTTTGAATCAAGCTAAATGCTTAACGATGCGGCAGATGGGGAACCTTAGGGGAATGTGGCACATCTTGAAGTTGAGGAAACTAAATTGTAAGGTTTATGTTTGCTTCAAATCGAAGAATGAAACAAAAGATTGGTTTCTTGTTGTAAATTCGTTCAATGCCAGAACTGAACTAGTATGGTAGAGGTGGGGTGCAAACGATGACATTACGGATAAGGAAATGGTGTGAATGGCATGGGCTAGGGGCGGACTTGTCGCAATGCACAAGAAGGAGAACTTAGGTCGGATTGGCGGTGATTTCAGAATTATTCACATGGCCTTTCTTTTATTGACAGGTTTTGGATCTAGCCTAATCTTCTAAGTCAATCTTAGAATGATGAGAAACAACAAAGAAAGCAATAAGATCCGTATAAACAATGTTATAAAGAACTAAAAAGAAAAGTAGGCCCAAAACATTGTTGAGAGATTACTAATCTTGTGTAAGTCAATTACTTCCCTTAATTCAACCTAAAGGGGTAACCACGGGTAGATGGGGAACGTTAGAGGCGTGTGGCAGTTGTTGGACCTGAGGGAAACTAAATGTAAGGTTTATGTGGGCGTCCAAAGCGAGGAATGAAACAATAGACGAGTCTCCTTGTGTAAATTGGTCCAGTGCAAGAACTAAACAAGTATGGTCAAGGTGAGGTGTAAACGTTAAAATTTTCTTGATAAAAACGGTCTAAAAGGCTTCGGGTAGGGGCCAACTTGTTGCAACGGCCAGGAAGGATCGCGTTGGTGCCGATTGGCGGTGATTCGAGCATTATCGACATGGAAGTGTGTCATGTCTTTCATAAATGCTAATCATCTAATTGAATCTTAGAATGTTGGAAACGACAAGAAAATCATTATGATCAGAATGAAAAAAATGGTTATGAAGAACAAAAAAGGAGGTTAAACTCGAAAGATTGTTGAGAGATGACTAAATCTTGTGCAACTCGATTACATCCTTTGAATCAAGCTAAATGCTTAACGATGCGGCAGATGGGGAACCTTAGGGGAATGTGGCACATCTTGAAGTTGAGGAAACTAAATTGTAAGGTTTATGTTTGCTTCAAATCGAAGAATGAAACAAAAGATTGGTTTCTTGTTGTAAATTCGTTCAATGCCAGAACTGAACTAGTATGGTAGAGGTGGGGTGCAAACGATGACATTACGGATAAGGAAATGGTGTGAATGGCATGGGCTAGGGGCGGACTTGTCGCAATGCACAAGAAGGAGAACTTAGGTCGAATTGGCGGTGATTTCATAATTATTCACATGGCCTTTCTTTTATTGACAGGTTTTGGATCTAGCCTAATCTTCTAAGTCAATCTTAGAATGATGAGAAACAACAAAGAAAGCAATAAGATCCGTATAAACAATGTTATAAAGAACTAAAAAGAAAAGTAGGCCCAAAACATTGTTGAGAGATTACTAATATTGTGTAAGTCAATTACTTCCCTTAATTCAACCTAAAGGGATAACCACGGGTAGATGGGGAACGTTAGAGGCGTGTGGCAGTTGTTGGACCTGAGGGAAACTAAATGTAAGGTTTATGTGGGCGTCCAAAGCGAGGAATGAAACAATAGACGAGTTTCCTTGTGTAAATTGGTCCAGTGCAAGAACTAAACAAGTATGGTCAAGGTGGGGTGTAAACGTTGAAATTTTCTTTATGAAAATGGTCTAAAAGGCTTCGTGTAGGGGCCAACTTGTTGCAACGGCCATGAAGGATCGCCTTGGTACCGATTGGCGGTGATTCGAGCATTATCGACATGGAAGTGTGTCATGTCTTTGATAAGGCCAAATCATCTAATTCAATCTTAAAATGTTGGAAAACGACAAGAAAATCAATATGATCAAAATGAAGGAAATGGTTACGAAGAACAAAAAAGGAGGTTAAACTCGAAACAATGCTGAGAGATGACTAAATCTTGTGCAACTCGATTACATCCTTTGAATCAAGCAAAAAGCTTAACAATGCGGTATATGGGGAACCTTAGGGGAATGTGGCAGTTCTTGAAGTTGAGGAAACTAAATTGTAAGGTTTATGTTTGCTTCAAATGGAAGAATGAAACAAAAGAATGGTTTCTTGTTGTAAATTCGTTCAATGCCAGAACTGAACTAGTATGGTAGAGGTGGGGTGCAAACGATGACATTACGGATGAGGAAATGGTGGGAATGGCATGGGCTAGGGGTCGACTTGTTGCAATGCACAAGAAGGAGAACTTAGGTCGGATTGGCGGTGATTTCAGCATTATTCACATGGCCTTTCTTTTATTGGTAGGTTTTGGATCCAGCCGAAACTTCTAAGTCAATTTTAGAATGATGAGAAACAACAAAGAAAGTAATAAGATCCGTATAAAAAATGTTATAAAGAACTAAAAAGAAAAGTAGGCCCAAAACATTGTTGAGAGATTACAAATCTTGTGTAAGTCAATTACTTCCCTTAATTCAACCTAAAGGGATAACCACGGGTAGATGGGGAACGTTAGAGGCGTGTGGCAGTTGTTGGACCTGAGGGAAACTAAATGTAAGGTTTATGTGGGCGTCCAAAGCGAGGAATGAAACAATAGACGAGTTTCCTTGTGTAAATTGGTCCAGTCCAAGAACTAAACAAGTATGGTCAAGGTGGGGTCTAAGCGTTGAAATTTTCTTGATAAAAACAGTCTAAAAGGCTTCGGGTAGGGGCCAACTTGTTGCAACGGCCAGGAAGGATCGCGTTGGTGCCGATTGGCGGTGATTCGAGCATTATCGACATGGAAGTGTGTCATGTCTTTCATAAATGCTAATCATCTAATTGAATCTTAGAATGTTGGAAACGACAAGAAAATCATTATGATCAGAATGAAAAAAATGGTTATGAAGAACAAAAAAGGAGGTTAAACTCGAAAGATTGTTGAGAGATGACTAAATCTTCTGCAACTCGATTACATCCTTTGAATCAAGCTAAATGCTTAACGATGCGGCAGATGGGGAACCTTAGGGGAATGTGGCACATCTTGAAGTTGAGGAAACTAAATTGTAAGGTTTATGTTTGCTTCAAATCGAAGAATGAAACAAAAGATTGGTTTCTTGTTGTAAATTCGTTCAATGCCAAAACTGAACTAGTATGGTAGAGGTGGGGTGCAAACGATGACATTACGGATAAGGAAATGGTGTGAATGGCATGGGCTAGGGGCGGACTTGTCGCAATGCACAAGAAGGAGAACTTAGGTCGGATTGGCGGTGATTTCAGAATTATTCACATGGCCTTTCTTTTATTGACAGGTTTTGGATCTAGCCTAATCTTCTAAGTCAATCTTAGAATGATGAGAAACAACAAAGAAAGCAATAAGATCCGTATAAACAATGTTATAAAGAACTAAAAAGAAAAGTAGGCCCAAAACATTGTTGAGAGATTACTAATCTTGTGTAAGTCAATTACTTCCCTTAATTCAACCTAAAGGGGATAACCACGAGTAGATGGGGAACGTTAGAGGCGTGTGGCAGTTGTTGGACCTGAGGGAAACTAAATGTAAGGTTTATGTGGGCGTCCAAAGCGAGGAATGAAACAATAGACGAGTCTCCTTGTGTAAATTGGTCCAGTGCAAGAACTAAACAAGTATGGTCAAGGTGAGGTGTAAACGTTAAAATTTTCTTGATAAAAACGGTCTAAAAGGCTTCGGGTAGGGGCCAACTTGTTGCAACGGCCAGGAAGGATCGCGTTGGTGCCGATTGGCGGTGATTCGAGCATTATCGACATGGAAGTGTGTCATGTCTTTCATAAATGCTAATCATCTAATTGAATCTTAGAATGTTGGAAACGACAAGAAAATCATTATGATCAGAATGAAAAAAATGGTTATGAAGAACAAAAAAGGAGGTTAAACTCGAAAGATTGTTGAGAGATGACTAAATCTTGTGCAACTCGATTACATCCTTTGAATCAAGCTAAATGCTTAACGATGCGGCAGATGGGGAACCTTAGGGGAATGTGGCACATCTTGAAGTTGAGGAAACTAAATTGTAAGGTTTATGTTTGCTTCAAATCGAAGAATGAAACAAAAGATTGGTTTCTTGTTGTAAATTCGTTCAATGCCAGAACTGAACTAGTATGGTAGAGGTGGGGTGCAAACGATGACATTACGGATGAGGAAATGGTGGGAATGGCATGGGCTAGGGGTCGCCTTGTTGCAATGCACAAGAAGGAGAACTTAGGTCGGATTGGCGGTGATTTCAGCATTATTCACATGGCCTTTCTTTTATTGGTAGGTTTTGGATCCAGCCGAAACTTCTAAGTCAATTTTAGAATGATGAGAAACAACAAAGAAAGTAATAAGATCCGTATAAAAAATGTTATAAAGAACTAAAAAGAAAAGTAGGCCCAAAACATTGTTGAGAGATTACAAATCTTGTGTAAGTCAATTACTTCCCTTAATTCAACCTAAAGGGATAACCACGGGTAGATGGGGAACGTTAGAGGCGTGTGGCAGTTGTTGGACCTGAGGGAAACTAAATGTAAGGTTTATGTGGGCGTCCAAAGCGAGGAATGAAACAATAGACGAGTTTCCTTGTGTAAATTGGTCCAGTCCAAGAACTAAACAAGTATGGTCAAGGTGGGGTCTAAGCGTTGAAATTTTCTTGATAAAAACAGTCTAAAAGGCTTCGGGTAGGGGCCAACTTGTTGCAACGGCCAGGAAGGATCGCGTTGGTGCCGATTGGCGGTGATTCGAGCATTATCGACATGGAAGTGTGTCATGTCTTTCATAAATGCTAATCATCTAATTGAATCTTAGAATGTTGGAAACGACAAGAAAATCATTATGATCAGAATGAAAAAAATGGTTATGAAGAACAAAAAAGGAGGTTAAACTCGAAAGATTGTTGAGAGATGACTAAATCTTGTGCAACTCGATTACATCCTTTGAATCAAGCTAAATGCTTAACGATGCGGCAGATGGGGAACCTTAGGGGAATGTGGCACATCTTGAAGTTGAGGAAACTAAATTGTAAGGTTTATGTTTGCTTCAAATCGAAGAATGAAACAAAAGATTGGTTTCTTGTTGTAAATTCGTTCAATGCCAGAACTGAACTAGTATGGTAGAGGTGGGGTGCAAACGATGACATTACGGATAAGGAAATGGTGTGAATGGCATGGGCTAGGGGCGGACTTGTCGCAATGCACAAGAAGGAGAACTTAGGTCGGATTGGCGGTGATTTCAGAATTATTCACATGGCCTTTCTTTTATTGACAGGTTTTGGATCTAGCCTAATCTTCTAAGTCAATCTTAGAATGATGAGAAACAACAAAGAAAGCAATAAGATCCGTATAAACAATGTTATAAAGAACTAAAAAGAAAAGTAGGCCCAAAACATTGTTGAGAGATTACTAATCTTGTGTAAGTCAATTACTTCCCTTAATTCAACCTAAAGGGGTAACCACGGGTAGATGGGGAACGTTAGAGGCGTGTGGCAGTTGTTGGACCTGAGGGAAACTAAATGTAAGGTTTATGTGGGCGTCCAAAGCGAGGAATGAAACAATAGACGAGTCTCCTTGTGTAAATTGGTCCAGTGCAAGAACTAAACAAGTATGGTCAAGGTGAGGTGTAAACGTTAAAATTTTCTTGATAAAAACGGTCTAAAAGGCTTCGGGTAGGGGCCAACTTGTTGCAACGGCCAGGAAGGATCGCGTTGGTGCCGATTGGCGGTGATTCGAGCATTATCGACATGGAAGTGTGTCATGTCTTTCATAAATGCTAATCATCTAATTGAATCTTAGAATGTTGGAAACGACAAGAAAATCATTATGATCAGAATGAAAAAAATGGTTATGAAGAACAAAAAAGGAGGTTAAACTCGAAAGATTGTTGAGAGATGACTAAATCTTGTGCAACTCGATTACATCCTTTGAATCAAGCTAAATGCTTAACGATGCGGCAGATGGGGAACCTTAGGGGAATGTGGCACATCTTGAAGTTGAGGAAACTAAATTGTAAGGTTTATGTTTGCTTCAAATCGAAGAATGAAACAAAAGATTGGTTTCTTGTTGTAAATTCGTTCAATGCCAGAACTGAACTAGTATGGTAGAGGTGGGGTGCAAACGATGACATTACGGATAAGGAAATGGTGTGAATGGCATGGGCTAGGGGCGGACTTGTCGCAATGCACAAGAAGGAGAACTTAGGTCGAATTGGCGGTGATTTCATAATTATTCACATGGCCTTTCTTTTATTGACAGGTTTTGGATCTAGCCTAATCTTCTAAGTCAATCTTAGAATGATGAGAAACAACAAAGAAAGCAATAAGATCCGTATAAACAATGTTATAAAGAACTAAAAAGAAAAGTAGGCCCAAAACATTGTTGAGAGATTACTAATATTGTGTAAGTCAATTACTTCCCTTAATTCAACCTAAAGGGATAACCACGGGTAGATGGGGAACGTTAGAGGCGTGTGGCAGTTGTTGGACCTGAGGGAAACTAAATGTAAGGTTTATGTGGGCGTCCAAAGCGAGGAATGAAACAATAGACGAGTTTCCTTGTGTAAATTGGTCCAGTGCAAGAACTAAACAAGTATGGTCAAGGTGGGGTGTAAACGTTGAAATTTTCTTTATGAAAATGGTCTAAAAGGCTTCGTGTAGGGGCCAACTTGTTGCAACGGCCATGAAGGATCGCCTTGGTACCGATTGGCGGTGATTCGAGCATTATCGACATGGAAGTGTGTCATGTCTTTGATAAGGCCAAATCATCTAATTCAATCTTAAAATGTTGGAAAACGACAAGAAAATCAATATGATCAAAATGAAGGAAATGGTTACGAAGAACAAAAAAGGAGGTTAAACTCGAAACAATGCTGAGAGATGACTAAATCTTGTGCAACTCGATTACATCCTTTGAATCAAGCAAAAAGCTTAACAATGCGGTATATGGGGAACCTTAGGGGAATGTGGCAGTTCTTGAAGTTGAGGAAACTAAATTGTAAGGTTTATGTTTGCTTCAAATGGAAGAATGAAACAAAAGAATGGTTTCTTGTTGTAAATTCGTTCAATGCCAGAACTGAACTAGTATGGTAGAGGTGGGGTGCAAACGATGACATTACGGATGAGGAAATGGTGGGAATGGCATGGGCTAGGGGTCGACTTGTTGCAATGCACAAGAAGGAGAACTTAGGTCGGATTGGCGGTGATTTCAGCATTATTCACATGGCCTTTCTTTTATTGGTAGGTTTTGGATCCAGCCGAAACTTCTAAGTCAATTTTAGAATGATGAGAAACAACAAAGAAAGTAATAAGATCCGTATAAAAAATGTTATAAAGAACTAAAAAGAAAAGTAGGCCCAAAACATTGTTGAGAGATTACAAATCTTGTGTAAGTCAATTACTTCCCTTAATTCAACCTAAAGGGATAACCACGGGTAGATGGGGAACGTTAGAGGCGTGTGGCAGTTGTTGGACCTGAGGGAAACTAAATGTAAGGTTTATGTGGGCGTCCAAAGCGAGGAATGAAACAATAGACGAGTTTCCTTGTGTAAATTGGTCCAGTCCAAGAACTAAACAAGTATGGTCAAGGTGGGGTCTAAGCGTTGAAATTTTCTTGATAAAAACAGTCTAAAAGGCTTCGGGTAGGGGCCAACTTGTTGCAACGGCCAGGAAGGATCGCGTTGGTGCCGATTGGCGGTGATTCGAGCATTATCGACATGGAAGTGTGTCATGTCTTTCATAAATGCTAATCATCTAATTGAATCTTAGAATGTTGGAAACGACAAGAAAATCATTATGATCAGAATGAAAAAAATGGTTATGAAGAACAAAAAAGGAGGTTAAACTCGAAAGATTGTTGAGAGATGACTAAATCTTCTGCAACTCGATTACATCCTTTGAATCAAGCTAAATGCTTAACGATGCGGCAGATGGGGAACCTTAGGGGAATGTGGCACATCTTGAAGTTGAGGAAACTAAATTGTAAGGTTTATGTTTGCTTCAAATCGAAGAATGAAACAAAAGATTGGTTTCTTGTTGTAAATTCGTTCAATGCCAAAACTGAACTAGTATGGTAGAGGTGGGGTGCAAACGATGACATTACGGATAAGGAAATGGTGTGAATGGCATGGGCTAGGGGCGGACTTGTCGCAATGCACAAGAAGGAGAACTTAGGTCGGATTGGCGGTGATTTCAGAATTATTCACATGGCCTTTCTTTTATTGACAGGTTTTGGATCTAGCCTAATCTTCTAAGTCAATCTTAGAATGATGAGAAACAACAAAGAAAGCAATAAGATCCGTATAAACAATGTTATAAAGAACTAAAAAGAAAAGTAGGCCCAAAACATTGTTGAGAGATTACTAATCTTGTGTAAGTCAATTACTTCCCTTAATTCAACCTAAAGGGGATAACCACGAGTAGATGGGGAACGTTAGAGGCGTGTGGCAGTTGTTGGACCTGAGGGAAACTAAATGTAAGGTTTATGTGGGCGTCCAAAGCGAGGAATGAAACAATAGACGAGTCTCCTTGTGTAAATTGGTCCAGTGCAAGAACTAAACAAGTATGGTCAAGGTGAGGTGTAAACGTTAAAATTTTCTTGATAAAAACGGTCTAAAAGACTTCGGGTAGGGGCCAACTTGTTGCAACGGCCAGGAAGGATCGCGTTGGTGCCGATTGGCGGTGATTCGAGCATTATCGACATGGAAGTGTGTCATGTCTTTCATAAATGCTAATCATCTAATTGAATCTTAGAATGTTGGAAACGACAAGAAAATCATTATGATCAGAATGAAAAAAATGGTTATGAAGAACAAAAAAGGAGGTTAAACTCGAAAGATTGTTGAGAGATGACTAAATCTTGTGCAACTCGATTACATCCTTTGAATCAAGCTAAATGCTTAACGATGCGGCAGATGGGGAACCTTAGGGGAATGTGGCACATCTTGAAGTTGAGGAAACTAAATTGTAAGGTTTATGTTTGCTTCAAATCGAAGAATGAAACAAAAGATTGGTTTCTTGTTGTAAATTCGTTCAATGCCAGAACTGAACTAGTATGGTAGAGGTGGGGTGCAAACGATGACATTACGGATAAGGAAATGGTGTGAATGGCATGGGCTAGGGGCGGACTTGTCGCAATGCACAAGAAGGAGAACTTAGGTCGAATTGGCGGTGATTTCATAATTATTCACATGGCCTTTCTTTTATTGACAGGTTTTGGATCTAGCCTAATCTTCTAAGTCAATCTTAGAATGATGAGAAACAACAAAGAAAGCAATAAGATCCGTATAAACAATGTTATAAAGAACTAAAAAGAAAAGTAGGCCCAAAACATTGTTGAGAGATTACTAATATTGTGTAAGTCAATTACTTCCCTTAATTCAACCTAAAGGGATAACCACGGGTAGATGGGGAACGTTAGAGGCGTGTGGCAGTTGTTGGACCTGAGGGAAACTAAATGTAAGGTTTATGTGGGCGTCCAAAGCGAGGAATGAAACAATAGACGAGTTTCCTTGTGTAAATTGGTCCAGTGCAAGAACTAAACAAGTATGGTCAAGGTGGGGTGTAAACGTTGAAATTTTCTTTATGAAAATGGTCTAAAAGGCTTCGTGTAGGGGCCAACTTGTTGCAACGGCCATGAAGGATCGCCTTGGTACCGATTGGCGGTGATTCGAGCATTATCGACATGGAAGTGTGTCATGTCTTTGATAAGGCCAAATCATCTAATTCAATCTTAAAATGTTGGAAAACGACAAGAAAATCAATATGATCAAAATGAAGGAAATGGTTACGAAGAACAAAAAAGGAGGTTAAACTCGAAACAATGCTGAGAGATGACTAAATCTTGTGCAACTCGATTACATCCTTTGAATCAAGCAAAAAGCTTAACAATGCGGTATATGGGGAACCTTAGGGGAATGTGGCAGTTCTTGAAGTTGAGGAAACTAAATTGTAAGGTTTATGTTTGCTTCAAATGGAAGAATGAAACAAAAGAATGGTTTCTTGTTGTAAATTCGTTCAATGCCAGAACTGAACTAGTATGGTAGAGGTGGGGTGCAAACGATGACATTACGGATGAGGAAATGGTGGGAATGGCATGGGCTAGGGGTCGCCTTGTTGCAATGCACAAGAAGGAGAACTTAGGTCGGATTGGCGGTGATTTCAGCATTATTCACATGGCCTTTCTTTTATTGGTAGGTTTTGGATCCAGCCGAAACTTCTAAGTCAATTTTAGAATGATGAGAAACAACAAAGAAAGTAATAAGATCCGTATAAAAAATGTTATAAAGAACTAAAAAGAAAAGTAGGCCCAAAACATTGTTGAGAGATTACAAATCTTGTGTAAGTCAATTACTTCCCTTAATTCAACCTAAAGGGATAACCACGGGTAGATGGGGAACGTTAGAGGCGTGTGGCAGTTGTTGGACCTGAGGGAAACTAAATGTAAGGTTTATGTGGGCGTCCAAAGCGAGGAATGAAACAATAGACGAGTTTCCTTGTGTAAATTGGTCCAGTCCAAGAACTAAACAAGTATGGTCAAGGTGGGGTCTAAGCGTTGAAATTTTCTTGATAAAAACAGTCTAAAAGGCTTCGGGTAGGGGCCAACTTGTTGCAACGGCCAGGAAGGATCGCGTTGGTGCCGATTGGCGGTGATTCGAGCATTATCGACATGGAAGTGTGTCATGTCTTTCATAAATGCTAATCATCTAATTGAATCTTAGAATGTTGGAAACGACAAGAAAATCATTATGATCAGAATGAAAAAAATGGTTATGAAGAACAAAAAAGGAGGTTAAACTCGAAAGATTGTTGAGAGATGACTAAATCTTCTGCAACTCGATTACATCCTTTGAATCAAGCTAAATGCTTAACGATGCGGCAGATGGGGAACCTTAGGGGAATGTGGCACATCTTGAAGTTGAGGAAACTAAATTGTAAGGTTTATGTTTGCTTCAAATCGAAGAATGAAACAAAAGATTGGTTTCTTGTTGTAAATTCGTTCAATGCTAGAACTGAACTAGTATGGTAGAGGTGGGGTGCAAACGATGACATTACGGATAAGGAAATGGTGTGAATGGCATGGGCTAGGGGCGGACTTGTCGCAATGCACAAGAAGGAGAACTTAGGTCGGATTGGCGGTGATTTCAGAATTATTCACATGGCCTTTCTTTTATTGACAGGTTTTGGATCTAGCCTAATCTTCTAAGTCAATCTTAGAATGATGAGAAACAACAAAGAAAGCAATAAGATCCGTATAAACAATGTTATAAAGAACTAAAAAGAAAAGTAGGCCCAAAACATTGTTGAGAGATTACTAATCTTGTGTAAGTCAATTACTTCCCTTAATTCAACCTAAAGGGGATAACCACGGGTAGATGGGGAACGTTAGAGGCGTGTGGCAGTTGTTGGACCTGAGGGAAACTAAATGTAAGGTTTATGTGGGCGTCCAAAGCGAGGAATGAAACAATAGACGAGTCTCCTTGTGTAAATTGGTCCAGTGCAAGAACTAAACAAGTATGGTCAAGGTGAGGTGTAAACGTTAAAATTTTCTTGATAAAAACGGTCTAAAAGGCTTCGGGTAGGGGCCAACTTGTTGCAACGGCCAGGAAGGATCCCGTTGGTGCCGATTGGCGGTGATTCGAGCATTATCGACATGGAAGTGTGTCATGTCTTTCATAAATGCTAATCATCTAATTGAATCTTAGAATGTTGGAAACGACAAGAAAATCATTATGATCAGAATGAAAAAAATGGTTATGAAGAACAAAAAAGGAGGTTAAACTCGAAAGATTGTTGAGAGATGACTAAATCTTCTGCAACTCGATTACATCCTTTGAATCAAGCTAAATGCTTAACGATGCGGCAGATGGGGAACCTTAGGGGAATGTGGCACATCTTGAAGTTGAGGAAACTAAATTGTAAGGTTTATGTTAGCTTCAAATCGAAGAATGAAACAAAAGATTGGTTTCTTGTTGTAAATTCGTTCAATGCCAGAACTGAACTAGTATGGTAGAGGTGGGGTGCAAACGATGACATTACGGATAAGGAAATGGTGGGAATGGCATGGGCTAGGGGTGGACTTGTTGCAATGCACAAGAAGGAGAACTTAGGTCGGATTGGCGGTGATTTCAGCATTATTCACATATCCTTTCTTTTATTGGTAGGTTTTGGATCCAGCCGAAACTTCTAAGTCAATTTTAGAATGATGAGAAACAACAAAGAAAGTAATAAGATCCGTATAAAAAATGTTATAAAGAACTAAAAAGAAAAGTAGGCCCAAAACATTGTTGAGAGATTACAAATCTTGTGTAAGTCAATTACTTCCCTTAATTCAACCTAAAGGGATAACCACGGGTAGATGGGGAACGTTAGAGGCGTGTGGCAGTTGTTGGACCTGAGGGAAACTAAATGTAAGGTTTATGTGGGCGTCCAAAGCGAGGAATGAAACAATAGACGAGTTTCCTTGTGTAAATTGGTCCAGTGCAAGAACTAAACAAGTATGGTCAAGGTGGGGTGTAAACGTTGAAATTTTCCTTATGAAAATGGTCTAAAAGGCTTCGTGTAGCGGCCAACTTGTTGCAACGGCCATGAAGGATCGCCTTGGTACCGATTGGCGGTGATTCGAGCATTATCGACATGGAAGTGTGTCATGTCTTTGATAAAGCCAAATCTTCTAATTCAATCTTAAAATTTTGGAAAACGACAAGAAAATCAATATGATCAAAATGAAGGAAATGGTTACGAAGAACAAAAAAGGAGGTTAAACTCGAAACAATGCTGAGAGATGACTAAATCTTGTGCAACTCGATTACATCCTTTGAATCAAGCAAAAAGCTTAACAATGCGGTATATGGGGAACCTTAGGGGAATGTGGCACTTCTTGAAGTTGAGGAAACTAAGTTGTAAGCTTTATGTTTGCTTCAAATGGAAGAATGAAACAAAAGATTGGTTTCTTGTTGTAAATTCGTTCAATGCCAGAACTGAACTAGTATGGTAGAGGTGGGGTGCAAACGATGACATTACGGATGAGGAAATGGTGGGAATGGCATGGGCTAGGGGTGGACTTGTTGCAATGCACCAGAAGGAGAACTTAGGTCGGATTGGCGGTGATTTCAGCATTATTCACATGGCCTTTCTTTTATTGGTAGGTTTTGGATCCAGCCGAAGCTTCTAGGTCAATTTTAGAATGATGAGAAACAACAAAGAAAGTAATAAGATCCGTATAAAAAATGTTATAAAGAGCTAAAAAGAAAAGTAGGCCCAAAACATTGTTGAGAGATTACAAATCTTGTGTAAGTCAATTACTTCCCTTAATTCAACCTAAAGGGATAACCACGGGTAGATGGGGAACGTTAGAGGCGTGTGGCAGTTGTTGGACCTGAGGGAAACTAAATGTAAGGTTTATGTGGGCGTCGAAAGCGAGGAATGAAACAATAGACGAGTTTCCTTGTGTAAATTGGTCCAGCGCAAGAACTAAACAAGTATGGTCAAGGTGGGGGTGTAAACGTTGAAATTTTCTTGATAAAAACGGTCTAAAAGGCTTCGGGTAGGGGCCAACTTGTTGCAACGGCCGGGAAGGATCGCCTTGGTGCCGATTGGCAGTGATTCGAGCATTATCGACATGGAAGTGTGTCATGTGTTTGATAAATCCTAATCATCTAATTGAATCTTAGAATGTTGGAAACGACAAGAAAATCATTATGATCAGAATGAAAAAAATGGTTATGAAGAACAAAATAGGAGGTTAAACTCGAAAGATTGTTGAGAGATGACTAAATCTTGTTGATGTGAACCCCAATCGACTCGCTTTGAGACCCAACAACAATATTGGAAAAAACAAACCCAAGAACGCCAAACTCAAGTCTATGGATAGAGAATTTAGACCCGTTGAGAACTCGTTTCAAGAACCTAGATTATATCAAAATCTAGACCCGTTGAAATCCCGTCTCAAGAACCCAAATTACGAGGAGGAACGCCACAAAGGTTGTGATTTACCTTTGATAAGTTCAAGAGTTCAATTAAGAACAAGAGGAGAAAACTCACTCACAATTAAAATTCGAAATAAAATAATGTCTGCCTTGAAATGGCTGATTACATCCTTTAAATACCCTCCCCAAAACATGATAAAACCCTAGACTAAAATTTGAGACCCTTTCTCTCAAAAATGCCCTTTGGTGAACAGTAGCCGCGTGTACTGTAGCGTGAACAGTTTCATGCTACAGTACTTCTAAACCCTAGTTCAAATAAGTAAGACATATGTGGGTTAAGCATCCTCTAGCCCACTTATTCAAAACTAATAATAAAAATCCTTTAAACAAATTGAAAGCCTTAATATCTAAAGGCCATATTTCTAAGTCAAGTCTTCCACAGCTTGGATCAAGTGGATCAAAGCTGGTTTTTCTTCTTTCAAGCTCATCTTGAGTGTTGGGCTCTTGCTAGCTTCTTCCCAAGTGGTTTGTACTAATCCTTGCATTGCTTCCTTGATCTTCTTGGCTCTCGATCTTGTAATTGGCCCATCTGGAACTTGCAAAGGATCTTTAAGAGTAGGCCTGCCTTGGTTCCCATCATTCCCCCTCTCCTCAAAAGGATTCGACCTCGAATCTTCACCTACGTCAAAAGGAGAAAGATCAGAAACATTGAAAGTAGCAGACACATTATACTCACCTGGGAGATCCACTTTATAGGCATTGTCATTAATTTTCTCAAGAATTTGGAAAGGTCCATCTCCTCGAGGATGCAACTTAGTCCTCCGATGAGCTGGGAATCTTTCTTTGCGCATGTGAACCCAAACCCAATCTCCAGGTTCAAAGATGACACGCCTTCGCCCTTTATTGGCTTGGGAAGCAACTCTTTCATTCTTTTGCGCAATTTGAAGCCGCACCCTCTCATGGAGTGACTTCACCAACTCCGCCTTCTTTTGTCCATCCAAGCTACTCCTGCCATCAACCGGTAAAGGCATCAAATCTAAAGGGGTAAGCGGATTGAATCCATAAACAATTGCAAAAGGAGAATATGAAGTAGTAGTATGCATGGTCCTATTATATGCAAACTCTATGAATGGCAAACAATCCTCCCAAGTTTTTAAATTCTTATGAACAACAGTGCGTAAAAGCTGAGTTAAGGTCCTATTAACTACTTCAGTTTGACCATCAGTCTGCGGATGACAAGTAGTGGAAAATAAGAGCTTGGTACCCAATTTCCCCCACAACACCTTCCAAAAGTAGCTAAGGAATTTAGCATCCCTGTCAGAAACAATACTCCTGGGAACACCATGGAGTCGCAGTATCTCCCTGAAAAACAAGTCAGCTATGTTTGTGGCATCATCTGTTTTATGGCATGGAATGAAATGTGCCATTTTACTAAATCTATCCACAACCACAAAAATAGAATCTCTACCCCTTTTGGTCCTAGGTAGCCCCAAAACAAAGTCCATAGATATGTCGACCCATGGTTCACTAGGAACGGGTAAGGGTGTATACAACCCATGTGGCAACACTTTAGATTTGGCCTTCCTACATGTAATGCACCTGCCACAAATGCGAGTGACATCTCTCTTCATCTTAGGCCAAAAGAAATGTTCATGCAAAATATCCAAAGTCTTCTTGACACCAAAGTGTCCCATTAATCCACCACCATGTGCCTCACGCACTAGTAATTCACGCATGGAACAACCTGGCACACAAAGTTTGTTTTCTTTAAACAAGTAACCCTCATGCTTGTAAAACTTACCAAATGCCACCTTATCACATGCCACGTACACATTAGAGAAGTCAGCGTCATCGGCATATAGGTCTTTTACGTATTCAAACCCAAGCATCTTAGCACTCATAGAAGTAAGAAGTACATACCTTCGAGATAAAGCATCAGCAACAATGTTCTCCTTACCTTGCTTGTAACAGATGACATATGGAAATGTCTCAATGTATTCCATCCAACGAGCATGCCTTTTATTCAACTTACCTTGACCCTTGAGATGCTTTAATGATTCATGATCGGTGTGGATCACAAATTCCCTAGGCCATAGGTAGTGCTGCCAAGTCTCCAATGCACGAATAAGAGCATAAAGCTCTTTGTCATAAGTAGGGTACTTGAGTGAGGCCCCACTTAACTTTTCACTGAAGAAAGCTATGGGCCGCCTATCCTGCATCAAAACAGCTCCAATCCCTATACCTGAGGCATCACATTCAATCTCAAAAGCTTTGTTAAAATCAGGTAATGCTAGCACAGGTGCAGAGCACAACCTTTCTTTAATGGTGGCAAAAGCATTCTCTTGAGTAGCCCCCCAATGAAACCCAACATTCTTTTTAATGACTTCAGTGAGTGGTGCAGCAATGGTGCTAAAATCTTTAACAAAACGCCGATAAAAGCTAGCTAAACCATGAAAGCTTCTTACCTCAGTGATACTCTTTGGCGTTGGCCACTCCTTGATGGCCTTGACTTTCTCTTCATCCACCTCAATACCCTTTGTACTAACAACATATCCAAGAAAAACAACTCTTTCCATGCAAAAGGTACATTTCTTGAAATTAGCATACAACTTTTCACATCTCAACACATCAAACACATATCTCAAATGCTCAATATGCTCATTTAAGTCCTTGCTATACACTAGGATATCATCAAAATACACAACCACAAACTTGCCAATGAATGAACGTAGGACATGGTTCATCAATCTCATGAAAGTACTGGGCGCATTTGTAAGTCCAAATGGCATAACCAACCATTCATAAAGTCCATACTTTGTCTTAAAAGCAGTTTTCCATTCATCACCCTCTTTCATTCTAATTTGATGGTACCCACTTTTAAGATCAATTTTACTAAAAATACAAGAGCCATGCAATTCATCAAGCATATCATCTAATCTAGGAATGGGATGCCGATACTTTACCGTAATATTGTTGACCGCCCTGCAATCAACACACATTCTCCACGTCCCATCCTTCTTTGGCACTAATAGCACTGGTACTGCACATGGGCTCATGCTCTCCCTCACGTACCCCTTGCTCATCAAGTCCTCAACTTGCCTCTGAAGTTCCTTTGTCTCCTCTGGATTACTCCTATAGGCTGGTCGGTTTGGAATAGCAGCTCCAGGTACAAAATCAATCTGATGCTCAATGCCTCTAATGGGTGGCAACTCATTAGGCATCTCCTTTGGGAATACATCATCAAACTCCTGCAATAAGGAAATAGCCAAACTAGGAAGAGACTGGTGAGTGTCATCAAGAGTAAGATAAGACTCTTTATAGACAAGAAAAATCATAGGGCGATCTGCGAAGAAAGCCCTCTTAACCTCACTCTCTCTGGCATAGAAACTCACTTTTGTCTTTCCTTTTCTCTCTGCAGACTCTTTTTTTTTTTCTCTCGTGGCTCTACTCTTTTTTCTCTACTCTCAGCCACATCTCTACTTTCTTTTTCACTCTTTTTGTTGTGCTCATTTTCACTATCACTCTTTCTTTTCTGCTCAATCTCTTTTTCACTCATTCTTTTTTGATCACTCTCATTTTCACTCTTTCTTTTTTGATCACTCGCATTTTCACTCTTTCTTTTCTGAGCAACCTCACTTTTCAGTTTCAATTGGTCTTCATAGACCTGGCTTGGAGTTAAAGGAGCAAGCTTGATTGTTTTACCCTCCTTTACAAAGCTGTACATGTTTTTGAACCCATCATGTGTCACCCTCCTATCATATTGCCACGGCCTCCCCAACAAAATATGGCCAGCATGCATAGGCACAACATCACAAAGCACCTCATCCTGATACCTTCCAATTGAAAAAGGAACTAACACTTGTCTATCCACCCTAACTTCCCCACAATCATTCAACCACTGCAATTTGTATGGTCTAGAGTGTTTTAAGGTTGGTAAATTCAATTTCTCAACCAAAGTAGTGCTAGCCACATTAGTACAACTCCCTCCATCAATAATCATACTACATACTTTGCTGTTGACGTGACATCTAGTATGAAAAATGTTCTCTCTCTGTTGCTCGGCATCATCCACCTTAATATGTGTGTTGAGAGCACGCCTAGCAACAAGAGACTCACTCACAGCATATATCACTCCTTCGTCATCACTAGCATCAACTAACTCGGGCACTCCATCACGATCATCCTCACTCTCAGTCATCACCTCCCCATTGTCACGCATAATCATCACTCGCCTATTTGGACATTGAGAAGCAATGTGCCCTGAACCCAAACACTTAAAACATTTAATATCTCTATTCCTTGAAGGTTGAGATTCTACCTTGGCTTTGTTGCTAGGTCCCTCATCTTTGCCCTTAGGTGGTTCGATCTTTCTCTTTGCTTCAGTAGGATCATTCCTATCCCACTTTGATTTCCAAGTAGTGCTAGGAACCGAAGTGTACCTTGCTGTCCCTTTTCTCTTTAATTGCCTCTCCACCTTCATAGCCATGTGCACCATGTCCTCTATCTCCACATAATGTTGCAATTCAACTACATTGGCTATATCTCTATTCAAACCACTCAAAAATCTAGCCATGGTGGCCTCCCGGTCCTCCTCTACATTAGCCCGAATCATAGCCACCTCCATCTCCTTATGGTAATCCTCCACACTCCTAGACCCCTGTGTAAGATTTTGGAGCTTTTGATAAAGGTCCCTATAGTATAGTGACTAGGTACAAATCTCCGCCTCATGAGAGCTTTCAACTCTCCCCATGTCTCTATAGGCCTCTCATGATTCCTTCTCCTAGTGGTCACTAATTGATCCCACCAAATAATAGCATAATCAGTGAATTCAATTACTGCCAACTTTACTTTCTTCTCCTCAGAGTAATTATGACAATCAAATACCAAATCTATTTTTTTCTCCCACTCTAGATAAACCTCTGGGTCAGTTCTACCTTGGAAAGATGGTATTGTCATTTTGATGCTCCCCAAGTCTCTATCGACACCATCCCGACCCCCTAGGTTCCCCTCAAATCCTCTTTCACGCCTAACTCCTCTATGTCTACCCAACCCAATTTCAGATGTTAGGTCTTCCTCATCCTCATCATCTCCTTCATTCTCATATGCATTTTCAACCCTAGGCTCACGTCGCCTCCGATGTCTCCCACCTTGCAAATTTCTAATCTCTGCTTGTTGTTGATTCATCCTATCCTCCATTTGTCCCAATAGCATGTTCATCCGCTCAAACTGTTGTTGCATGGCTTGCAACACAAATGAGTTATCTGCTATCCCCTTGGGTGATGAGCCACTGCGGTGAGACATTGTAATGTGCAGCTAAAAGAAAATGTTAGCAGAAAAAAAAGGACCTCACACGCTCCCTTACGTGTTTACACTCAAATGATGGCACTCCACTCGTGTTTTTCACTCTGAATTGGCTTTTTTTTTTTTCGATAATAATCTCACACTCTCTTGCCTTTTACCTCTAGTTTTCCCACTCAAGTTCTTTCAGAACTAATTGAACTCAATCAAGACAAAGCAACCTTGTTTAATCCCAACTAGCAATTAGATCCAAGAAACAAGAACAAGAGAAACACGGAAGGAAAGAAACGACACGAGAATCACAGAAATTATACGAATGGAAGAGTGACTGTAACACAAGATACCAACTATAATGAAGGATGCACAACCCCTATGATGAAAGGCTCAAGAAAAAAATTTTGGATTTTTCTACCCCTCTTTTTTTTTTTTTTTTTTTTTTTTTTTGGATGATTTTTTTTTTCTTTTCTTTTTCTTTTCTTTTCTTTTCCTTTCCTTTCTTTTCTTTTCTTTTCTTTTCCTTTCCTTTCCTTTCTTTTCTTTTCTTTTCTCAACAATTCATCCACAAACAGAAATATTCAATTGGGATAATCAAACAATTGAATTCAAACATATAAAAAATGACAAAGAAATAGAAGGGAATCAATGAAACCCTACAAATTTCAAACCCTAGCTGGTGCAAATTTTGGCAGCCTAAGGAAAAACGAATTTCTGCACCCTTTTTTTTTTTTTTTTGGAACCTTAGAACATTGAAGCCCTAGAATTTACGATGCAATAAATAAAAGATAGAATCAGACCTGATTGGAAACCTTGCTCTGAATACCAAATGATGTGAACCCCAATCGACTCGCTTTGAGACCCAACAACAATATTGGAAAAAACAAACCCAAGAACGCCAAACTCAAGTCTATGGATAGAGAATTTAGACCCGTTGAGAACTCGTTTCAAGAACCTAGATTATATCAAAATCTAGACCCGTTGAAATCCCGTCTCAAGAACCCAAATTACGAGGAGGAACGCCACAAAGGTTGTGATTTACCTTTGATAAGTTCAAGAGTTCAATTAAGAACAAGAGGAGAAAACTCACTCACAATTAAAATTCGAAATAAAATAATGTCTGCCTTGAAATGGCTGATTACATCCTTTAAATACCCTCCCCAAAACATGATAAAACCCTAGACTAAAATTTGAGACCCTTTCTCTCAAAAATGCCCTTTGGTGAACAGTAGCCGCGTGTACTGTAGCGTGAACAGTTTCATGCTACAGTACTTCTAAACCCTAGTTCAAATAAGTAAGACATATGTGGGTTAAGCATCCTCTAGCCCACTTATTCAAAACTAATAATAAAAATCCTTTAAACAAATTGAAAGCCTTAATATCTAAAGGCCATATTTCTAAGTCAAGTCTTCCACAGCTTGGATCAAGTGGCTCAAAGCTGGTTTTTCTTCTTTCAAGCTCATCTTGAGTGTTGGGCTCTTGCAAGCTTCTTCCCAAGGGGTTTGTACTAATCCTTGCATTGCTTCCTTGATCTTCTTGGCTCTCGATCTTGTAATTGGCCCATCTGGAACTTGCAAAGGATCTTTAAGAGTAGGCCTGCCTTGGTTCCCATCACTTGTGCAACTCGATTACATCCTTTGAATCAAGCTAAATGCTTAACGATGCGGTAGATGGGGAACCTTAGGGGAATGTGGCACATCTTGAAGTTGAGGAAACTAAATTGTAAGGTTTATGTTTGCTTCAAATCGAAGAATGAAACAAAAGATTGGTTTCTTGTTGTAAATTCGTTCAATGCCAGAACTGAACTAGTATGGTAGAGGTGGGGTGCAAACGATGACATTACGGATAAGGAAATGGTGTGAATGGCATGGGCTAGGGGCGGACTTGTCGCAATGCACAAGAAGGAGAACTTAGGTCGGATTGGCGGTGATTTCAGAATTATTCACATGGCCTTTCTTTTATTGACAGGTTTTGGATCTAGCCTAATATTCTAAGTCAATCTTAGAATGATGAGAAACAACAAAGAAAGCAATAAGATCCGTATAAACAATGTTATAAAGAACTAAAAAGAAAAGTAGGCCCAAAACATTGTTGAGAGATTACTAATCTTGTGTAAGTCAATTACTTCCCTTAATTCAACCTAAAGGGGAGAACCACGGGTAGATGGGGAACGTTAGAGGCGTGTGGCAGTTGTTGGACCTGAGGGAAACTAAATGTAAGGTTTATGTGGGCGTCCAAAGCGAGGAATGAAACAATAGACGAGTTTCCTTGTGTAAATTGGTCCAGTGCAAGAACTAAACAAGTATGGTCAAGGTGGGGTGTAAACGTTGAGATTTTCTTGATAAAAACGGTCTAAAAGGCTTCGGGTAGGGGCCAACTTGTTGCAACGGCCAGGAAGGATCGCGTTGGTGCCGATTGGCGGTGATTCGAGCATTATCGACATGGAAGTGTGTCATGTCTTTGATAAATCCTAATCATCTAATTGAATCTTAGAATGTTGGAAACGACAAGAAAATCATTATGATCAGAATGAAAAAAATGGTTATGAAGAACAAAAAAGGAGGTTAAACTCGAAAGATTGTTGAGAGATGACTAAATCTTGTGCAACTCGATTACATCCTTTGAATCAAGCTAAATGCTTAACGATGCGGCAGATGTGGAACCTTAGGGGAATGTGGCACATCTTGAAGTTGAGGAAACTAAATTGTAAGGTTTATGTTAGCTTCAAATCGAAGAATGAAACAAAAGATTGGTTTCTTGTTGTAAATTCATTCAATGCCAGAACTGAACTAGTATGGTAGAGGTGGGGTGCAAACGATGACATTACGAATAAGGAAATGGTGTGAATGGCATAGGCTAGGGGCGGACTTGTCGCAATGCACAAGAAGGAGAACTTAGGTCGGATTGGCGGTGATTTCAGAATTATTCACATGGCCTTTCTTTTATTGACAGGTTTTGGATCTAGCCTAATCTTCTAAGTCAATCTTAGAATGATGAGAAACAACAAAGAAAGCAATAAGATCCGTATAAACAATGTTATAAAGAACTAAAAAGAAAAGTAGGCCCAAAACATTGTTGAGAGATTACTAATCTTGTGTAAGTCAATTACTTCCCTTAATTCAACCTAAAGGGATAACCACGGGTAGATGGGGAACGTTAGAGGCGTGTGGCAGTTGTTGGACCTGAGGGAAACTAAATGTAAGGTTTATGTGGGCGTCCAAAGCGAGGAATGAAACAATAGACGAGTTTCCTTGTGTAAATTGGTCCAGTGCAAGAACTAAACAAGTATGGTCAAGGTGGGGTGTAAACGTTGAAATTTTCCTTATGAAAATGGTCTAAAAGGCTTCGTGTAGGGGCCAACTTGTTGCTACGGCCATGAAGGATCGCCTTGGTACCGATTGGCGGTGATTCGAGCATTATCGACACGGAAGTGTGTCATGTCTTTGATAAAGCCAAATCATCTAATTCAATCTTAAAATGTTGGAAAACGACAAGAAAATCAATATGATCAAAATGAAGGAAATGGTTACGAAGAACAAAAAAGGAGGTTAAACTCGAAACAATGCTGAGAGATGACTAAATCTTGTGCAACTCAATTACATCCTTTGAATCAAGCAAAAAGCTTAACAATGCGGTATATGGGGAACCTTAGGGGAATGTGGCACTTCTTGAAGTTGAGGAAACTAAATTGTAAGGTTTATGTTTGCTTCAAATGGAAGAATGAAACAAAAGATTGGTTTCTTGTTGTAAATTCGTTCAATGCCAGAACTGAACTAGTATGGTAGAGGTGGGGTGCAAACGATGACATTACGGATGAGGAAATGGTGGGAATGGCATGGGCTAGGGGTCGACTTGTTGCAATGCACAAGAAGGAGAACTTAGGTCGGATTGGCAGTGATTTCAGCATTATTCACATGGCCTTTCTTTTATTGGTAGGTTTTGGATCCAGCCGAAACTTCTAAGTCAATTTTAGAATGATGAGAAACAACAAAGAAAGTAATAAGATCCGTATAAAAAATGTTATAAAGAACTAAAAAGAAAAGTAGGCCCAAAACATTGTTGAGAGATTACAAATCTTGTGTAAGTCAATTACTTCCCTTAATTCAACCTAAAGGGATAACCACGGGTAGATGGGGAACGTTAGAGGCGTGTGGCAGTTGTTGGACCTGAGGGAAACTAAATGTAAGGTTTATGTGGGCGTCCAAAGCGAGGAATGAAACAATAGACGAGTTTCCTTGTGTAAATTGGTCCAGTGCAAGAACTAAACAAGTATGGTCAAGGTGGGGTGTAAACGTTGAAATTTTCCTTATGAAAATGGTCTAAAAGGCTTCGTGTAGCGGCCAACTTGTTGCAACGGCCATGAAGGATCGCCTTGGTACCGATTGGCGGTGATTCGAGCATTATCGACATGGAAGTGTGTCATGTCTTTGATAAAGCCAAATCATCTAATTCAATCTTAAAATTTTGGAAAACGACAAGAAAATCAATATGATCAAAATGAAGGAAATGGTTACGAAGAACAAAAAAGGAGGTTAAACTCGAAACAATGCTGAGAGATGACTAAATCTTGTGCAACTCGATTACATCCTTTGAATCAAGCAAAAAGCTTAACAATGCGGTATATGGGGAACCTTAGGGGAATGTGGCACTTCTTGAAGTTGAGGAAACTAAGTTGTAAGCTTTATGTTTGCTTCAAATGGAAGTATGAAACAAAAGATTGGTTTCTTGTTGTAAATTCGTTCAATGCCAGAACTGAACTAGTATGGTAGAGGTGGGGTGCAAACAATGACATTACGGATGAGGAAATGGTGGGAATGGCATGGGCTAGGGGTGGACTTGTTGCAATGCACCAGAAGGAGAACTTAGGTCGGATTGGCGGTGAATTCAGCATTATTCACATGGCCTTTCTTTTATTGGTAGGTTTTGGATCCAGCCGAAGCTTCTAAGTCAATTTTAGAATGATGAGAAACAACAAAGAAAGTAATAAGATCCGTATAAAAAATGTTATAAAGAACTAAAAAGAAAAGTAGGCCCAAAACATTGTTGAGAGATTACAAATCTTGTGTAAGTCAATTACTTCCCTTAATTCAACCTAAAGGGATAACCACGGGTAGATGGGGAACGTTAGAGGCGTGTGGCAGTTGTTGGACCTGAGGGAAACTAAATGTAAGGTTTATGTGGGCGTCCAAAGCGAGGAATGAAACAATAGACGAGTTTCCTTGTGTAAATTGGTCCAGTGCAAGAACTAAACAAGTATGGTCAAGGTGGGGTGTAAACGTTGAAATTTTCTTGATAAAAACGGTCTAAAAGGCTTCGGGTAGGGGCCAACTTGTTGCAACGGCCAGGAAGGATCGCCTTGGTGCCGATTGGCAGTGATTCGAGCATTATCGACATGGAAGTGTGTCATGTCTTTGATAAATCCTAATCATCTAATTGAATCTTAGAATGTTGGAAACGACAAGAAAATCATTATGATCAGAATGAAAAAAATGGTTATGAAGAACAAAAAAGGAGGTTAAACTCGAAAGATTGTTGAGAGATGAATAAATCTTGTGCAACTCGATTACATCCTTTGAATCAAGCTAAATGCTTAACGATGCGGCAGATGGGGAACCTTAGGGGAATGTGGCACATCTTGAAGTTGAGGAAACTAAATTGTAAGGTTTATGTTTGCTTCAAATCGAAGAATGAAACAAAAGATTGGTTTCTTGTTGTAAATTCGTTCAATGCCAGAACTGAACAAGTATGGTAGAGGTGGGGGTGCAGACGATGACATTACGGATAAGGAAATGGTGTGAATGGCATGGGCTAGGGGCGGACTTGTCGCAATGCACAAGAAGGAGAACTTAGGTCGGATTGGCGGTGATTTCAGAATTATTCACATGGCCTTTCTTTTATTGACAGGTTTTGGATCTAGCCTAATCTTCTAAGTCAATCTTAGAATGATGAGAAACAACAAAGAAAGCAATAAGACCCGTATAAACAATGTTATAAAGAACTAAAAAGAAAAGTAGGCCCAAAACATTGTTGAGAGATTACTAATCTTGTGTAAGTCAATTACTTCCCTTAATTCAACCTAAAGGGATAACCACGGGTAGATGGGGAACGTTAGAGGCGTGTGGCAGTTGTTGGACCTGAGGGAAACTAAATGTAAGGTTTATGTGGGCGTCCAAAGCGAGGAATGAAACAATAGACGAGTTTCCTTGTGTAAATTGGTCCAGTGCAAGAACTAAACAAGTATGGTCAAGGTGGGGTGTAAACGTTGAAATTTTCCTTATGAAAATGGTCTAAAAGGCTTCGTGTAGGGGCCAACTTGTTGCAACGGCCATGAAGGATCGCCTTGGTACCGATTGGCGGTGATTCGAGCATTATCGACACGGAAGTGTGTCATGTCTTTGATAAAGCCAAATCATCTAATTCAATCTTAAAATGTTGGAAAACGACAAGAAAATCAATATGATCAAAATGAAGGAAATGGTTACGAAGAACAAAAAAGGAGGTTAAACTCGAAACAATGCTGAGAGATGACTAAATCTTGTGCAACTCGATTACATCCTTTGAATCAAGCAAAAAGCTTAACAATGCGGTATATGGGGAACCTTAGGGGAATGTGGCACTTCTTGAAGTTGAGGAAACTAAATTGTAAGGTTTATGTTTGCTTCAAATGGAAGAATGAAACAAAAGATTGGTTTCTTGTTGTAAATTCGTTCAATGCCAGAACTGAACTAGTATGGTAGAGGTGGGGTGCAAACGATGACATTACGGATGAGGAAATGGTGGGAATGGCATGGGCTAGGGGTGGACTTGTTGCAATGCACAAGAAGGAGAACTTAGGTCGGATTGGCGGTGATTTCAGCATTATTCACATGGCCTTTCTTTTATTGGTAGGTTTTGGATCCAGCCGAAACTTCTAAGTCAATTTTAGAATGATGAGAAACAACAAAGAAAGTAATAAGATCCGTATAAAAAATGTTATATAGAACTAAAAAGAAAAGTAGGCCCGAAACATTGTTGAGAGATTACAAATCTTGTGTAAGTCAATTACTTCCCTTAATTCAACCTAAAGGGATAACCACGGGTAGATGGGGAACGTTAGAGGCGTGTGGCAGTTGTTGGACCTGAGGGAAACTAAATGTAAGGTTTATGTGGGCGTCCAAAGCGAGGAATGAAACAATAGACGAGTTTCCTTGTGTAAATTGGTCCAGCGCAAGAACTAAACAAGTATGGTCAAGGTGGGGTGTAAACGTTGAAATTTTCTTGATAAAAACGGTCTAAAAGGCTTCGAGTAGGGGCCAACTTGTTGCAACGGCCAGGAAGGATCGCCTTGGTGCCGATTGGCAGTGATTCGAGCATTATCAACATGGAAGTGTGTCATGTGTTTGATAAATCCTAATCATCTAATTGAATCTTAGAATGTTGGAAACGACAAGAAAATCATTATGATCAGAATGAAAAAAATGGTTATGAAGAACAAAAAAGGAGGTTAAACTCGAAAGATTGCTGAGAGATGACTAAATCTTGTGCAACTCGATTACATCCTTTGAATCAAGCTAAATGCTTAACGATGCGGTAGATGGGGAACCTTAGGGGAATGTGGCACATCTTGAAGTTGAGGAAACTAAATTGTAAGGTTTATGTTTGCTTCAAATCGAAGAATGAAACAAAAGATTGATTTCTTGTTGTAAATTTGTTCAATGCCAGAACTGAACTAGTATGGTAGAGGTGGGGTGCAAACGATGACATTACGGATAAGGAAATGGTGTGAATGGCATGGGCTAGGGGCGGACTTGTCGCAATGCACAAGAAGGAGAACTTAGGTCGGATTGGCGGTGATTTCAGAATTATTCACATGGCCTTTCTTTTATTGACAGGTTTTGGATCTAGCCTAATATTCTAAGTCAATCTTAGAATGATGAGAAACAACAAAGAAAGCAATAAGATCCGTATAAACAATGTTATAAAGAACTAAAAAGAAAAGTAGGCCCAAAACATTATTGAGAGATTACAAATCTTGTGCAAGTCAATTACTTCCCTTAATTCAACCTAAAGGGATAACCACGGGTAGATGGGGAACGTTAGAGGCGTGTGGCAGTTGTTGGACCTGAGGGAAACTAAATGTAAGGTTTATGTGGGCGTCCAAAGCGAGGAATGAAACAATAGACGAGTTTCCTTGTGTAAATTGGTCCAACGCAAGAACTAAACAAGTATGGTCAAGGTGGGGTGTAAACGTTGAAATTTTCTTGATAAAAACGGTCTAAAAGGCTTCGAGTAGGGGCCAACTTGTTGCAACGGCCAGGAAGGATCGCCTTGGTGCCGATTGGCAGTGATTCGAGCATTATCGACATGGAAGTGTGTCATGTGTTTGATAAATCCAAATCATCTAATTCAATCTTAAAATGTTGGAAAACGACAAGAAAATCAATATGATCAAAATGAAGGAAATGGTTACGAAGAACAAAAAAGGAGGTTAAACTCGAAACAATGCTGAGAGATGACTAAATCTTGTGCAACTCGATTACATCCTTTGAATCAAGCAAAAAGCTTAACAATGCGGTATATGGGGAACCTTAGGGGAATGTGGCACTTCTTGAAGTTGAGGAAACTAAATTGTAAGGTTTATGTTTGCTTCAAATGGAAGAATGAAACAAAAGATTGGTTTCTTGTTGTAAATTCGTTCAATGCCAGAACTGAACTAGTATGGTAGAGGTGGGGTGCAAACGATGACATTACGGATGAGGAAATGGTGGGAATGGCATGGGCTAGGGGTGGACTTGTTGCAATGCACCAGAAGGAGAACTTAGGTCGGATTGGCGGTGATTTCAGCATTATTCACATGGCCTTTCTTTTATTGGTAGGTTTTGGATCCAGCCGAAGCTTCTAAGTCAATTTTAGAATGATGAGAAACAACAAAGAAAGTAATAAGATCCGTATAAAAAATGTTATATAGAACTAAAAAGAAAAGTAGGCCCGAAACATTGTTGAGAGATTACAAATCTTGTGTAAGTCAATTACTTCCCTTAATTCAACCTAAAGGGATAACCACGGGTAGATGGGGAACGTTAGAGGCGTGTGGCAGTTGTTGGACCTGAGCGAAACTAAATGTAAGGTTTATGTGGGCGTCCAAAGCGAGGAATGAAACAATAGACGAGTTTCCTTGTGTAAATTGGTCCAGTGCAAGAACTAAACAAGTATGGTCAAGGTGGGGTGTAAACGTTGAAATTTTCCTTATGAAAATGGTCTAAAAGGCTTCGTGTAGCGGCCAACTTGTTGCAACGGCCATGAAGGATCGCCTTGGTACCGATTGGCGGTGATTCGAGCATTATCGACATGGAAGTGTGTCATGTCTTTGATAAAGCCAAATCATCTAATTCAATCTTAAAATTTTGGAAAACGACAAGAAAATCAATATGATCAAAATGAAGGAAATGGTTACGAAGAACAAAAAAGGAGGTTAAACTCGAAACAATGCTGAGAGATGACTAAATCTTGTGCAACTCGATTACATCCTTTGAATCAAGCAAAAAGCTTAACAATGCGGTATATGGGAACCTTAGGGGAATGTGGCACTTCTTGAAGTTGAGGAAACTAAATTGTAAGGTTTATGTTTGCTTCAAATGGAAGAATGAAACAAAAGATTGGTTTCTTGTTGTAAATTCGTTCAATGCCAGAACTGAACTAGTATGGTAGAGGTGGGGTGCAAACGATGACATTACGGATGAGGAAATGGTGGGAATGGCATGGGCTAGGGGTGGACTTCTTGCAATGCACAAGAAGGAGAACTTAGGTCGGATTGGCGGTGATTTCAGCATTATTCACATGGCCTTTCTTTTATTGGTAGGTTTTGGATCCAGCCGAAACTTCTAAGTCAATTTTAGAATGATGAGAAACAACAAAGAAAGTAATAAGATCCGTATAAAAAATGTTATAAAGAACTAAAAAGAAAAGTAGGCCCAAAACATTGTTGAGAGATTACAAATCTTGTGTAAGTCAATTACTTCCCTTAATTCAACCTAAAGGGATAACCACGGGTAGATGTGGAACGTTAGAGGCGTGTGGCAGTTGTTGGACCTGAGGGAAACTAAATGTAAGGTTTATGTGGGCGTCCAAAGCGAGGAATGAAACAATAGACGAGTTTCCTTGTGTAAATTGGTCCAGTGCAAGAACTAAACAAGTATGGTCAAGGTGGGGTGTAAACGTTGAAATTTTCCTTATGAAAATGGTCTAAAAGGCTTCGTGTAGGGGCCAACTTGTTGCAACGGCCATGAAGGATCGCCTTGGTGCCGATTGGCGGTGATTCGAGCATTATCGACATGGAAGTGTGTCATGTCTTTGATAAATCCTAATCATCTAATTGAATCTTAGAATGTTGGAAACGACAAGAAAATCATTATGATCAGAATGAAAAAAATGGTTATGAAGAACAAAAAAGGAGGTTAAACTCGAAAGATTGTTGAGAGATGACTAAATCTTGTGCAACTCGATTACATCCTTTGAATCAAGCTAAATGCTTAACGATGCGGCAGATGGGGAACCTTAGGGGAATGTGGCACATCTTGAAGTTGAGGAAACTAAATTGTAAGGTTTATGTTTGCTTCAAATCGAAGAATGAAACAAAAGATTGGTTTCTTGTTGTAAATTCGTTCAATGCCAGAACTGAACTAGTATGGTAGAGGTGGGGTGCAAACGATGACATTACGGATAAGGAAATGGTGTGAATGGCATGGGCTAGGGGCGGACTTGTCGCAATGCACAAGAAGGAGAACTTAGGTCGGATTGGTGATTTCAGAATTATTCACATGGCCTTTCTTTTATTGACAGGTTTTGGAGCTAGCCTAATATTCTAAGTCAATCTTAGAATGATGAGAAACTACAAAGAAAGCAATAAGATCCGTATAAACAATGTTATAAAGAACTAAAAAGAAAAGTAGGCCCAAAACATTGTTGAGAGATTACTAATCTTGTATAAGTCAATTACTTCCCTTAATTCAACCTAAAGGGGATAACCACGGGTAGATGGGGAACGTTAGAGGCGTGTGGCAGTTGTTGGACCTGAGGGAAACTAAATGTAAGGTTTATGTGGGCGTCCAAAGCGAGGAATGAAACAATAGACGAGTTTCCTTGTGTAAATTGGTCCAGTGCAAGAACTAAACAAGTATGGTCAAAGTGGGGTGTAAACGTTGAAATTTTCTTGATAAAAACGGTCTAAAAGGCTTCGGGTAGGGGCCAACTTGTTGCAACGGCCAGGACGGATCGCGTTGGTGCCGATTGGCGGTGATTCGAGCATTATCGACATGGAAGTGTGTCATGTCTTTGATAAATCCTAATCATCTAATTGAATCTTAGAATGTTGGAAACGACAAGAAAATCATTATGATCAGAATGAAAAAAATGGTTATGAAGAACAAAAAAGGAGGTTAAACTCGAAAGATTGTTGAGAGATGACTAAATCTTGTGCAACTCGATTACATCCTTTGAATCAAGCTAAATGCTTAACGATGCGGCAGATGGGGAACCTTAGGGGAATGTGGCACATCTTGAAGTTGAGGAAACTAAATTGTAAGGTTTATGTTTGCTTCAAATCGAAGAATGAAACAAAAGATTGGTTTCTTGTTGTAAATTCGTTCAATGCCAGAACTGAACTAGTATGGTAGAGGTGGGGTGCAAACGATGACATTACGGATAAGGAAATGGTGTGAATGGCATGGGCTAGGGGCGGACTTGTCGCAATGCACAAGAAGGAGAACTTAGGTCGGATTGGCGGTGAGTTCAGAATTATTCACATGGCCTTTCTTTTATTGACAGGTTTTGGATCTAGCCTAATCTTCTAAGTCAATCTTAGAATGATGAGAAACAACAAAGAAAGCAATAAGATCCGTATAAACAATGTTATAAAGAACTAAAAAGAAAAGTAGGCCCAAAACATTGTTGAGAGATTACTAATCTTGTGTAAGTCAATTACTTCCCTTAATGTAACCTAAAGGGATAAACACGGGTAGATGGGGAACGTTAGAGGCGTGTGGCAGTTGTTGGACTTGAGGGAAACTAAATGTAAGGTTTATGTGGGCGTCCAAAGCGAGGAATGAAACAATAGACGAGTTTCCTTGTGTAAATTGGTCCAGTGCAAGAACTAAACAAGTATGGTCAAGGTGGGGTGTAAACGTTGAAATTTTCCTTATGAAAATGGTCTAAAAGGCTTCGTGTAGGGGCCAACTTGTTGCAACGGCCATGAAGGATCGCCTTGGTGCCGATTGGCGGTGATTCGAGGATTATCGACATGGAAGTGTGTCATGTCTTTGATAAAGCCAAATCATCTAATTCAATCTTAAAATGTTGGAAAACGACAAGAAAATCAATATGATCAAAATGAAGGAAATGGTTACGAAGAACAAAAAAGGAGGTTAAACTCGAAACAATGCTGAGAGATGACTAAATCTTGTGCAACTCGATTACATCCTTTGAATCAAGCAAAAAGCTTAACAATGCGGTATATGGGGAACCTTAGGGGAATGTGGCACTTCTTGAAGTTGAGGAAACTAAGTTGTAAGGTTTATGTTTGCTTCAAATGGAAGAATGAAACAAAAGATTGGTTTCTTGTTGTAAATTCGTTCAATGCCAGAACTGAACTAGTATGGTAGAGGTGGGGTGCAAACGATGACCTTACGGATGAGGAAATGGTGGGAATGGCATGGGCTAGGGGGGACTTGTTGCAATGCACCAGAAGGAGAACTTAGGTCGGATTGGCGGTGATTTCAGCATTATTCACATGGCCTTTCTTTTATTGGTAGGTTTTGGATCCAGCCGAAGCTTCTAAGTCAATTTTAGAATGATGAGAAACAACAAAGAAAGTAATAAGATCCGTATAAAAAATGTTATATAGAACTAAAAAGAAAAGTAGGCCCGAAACATTGTTGAGAGATTACAAATCTTGTGTAAGTCAATTACTTCCCTTAATTCAACCTAAAGGGATAACCACGGGTAGATGGGGAACGTTAGAGGCGTGTGGCAGTTGTTGGACCTGAGGGAAACTAAATGTAAGGTTTATGTGGGCGTCCAAAGCGAGGAATGAAACAATAGACGAGTTTCCTTGTGTAAATTGGTCCAGCGCAAGAACTAAACAAGTATGGTCAAGGTGGGGTGTAAACGTTGAAATTTTCTTGATAAAAACGGTCTAAAAGGCTTCGAGTAGGGGCCAACTTGTTGCAACGGCCAGGAAGGATCGCCTTGGTGCCGATTGGCAGTGATTCGAGCATTATCAACATGGAAGTGTGTCATGTGTTTGATAAATCCTAATCATCTAATTGAATCTTAGAATGTTGGAAACGACAAGAAAATCATTATGATCAGAATGAAAAAAATGGTTATGAAGAACAAAAAAGGAGGTTAAACTCGAAAGATTGCTGAGAGATGACTAAATCTTGTGCAACTCGATTACATCCTTTGAATCAAGCTAAATGCTTAACGATGCGGTAGATGGGGAACCTTAGGGGAATGTGGCACATCTTGAAGTTGAGGAAACTAAATTGTAAGGTTTATGTTTGCTTCAAATCGAAGAATGAAACAAAAGATTGGTTTCTTGTTGTAAATTCGTTCAATGCCAGAACTGAACTAGTATGGTAGAGGTGGGGTGCAAACGATGAGGAAATGGTGGGAATGGCATGGGCTAGGGGTGGACTTGTTGCAATGCACCAGAAGGAGAACTTAGGTCGGATTGGCGGTGATTTCAGCATTATTCACATGGCCTTTCTTTTATTGGTAGGTTTTGGATCCAGCCGAAACTTCTAAGTCAATTTTAGAATGATGAGAAACAACAAAGAAAGTAATAAGATCCGTATAAAAAATGTTATAAAGAACTAAAAAGAAAAGTAGGCCCAAAACATTGTTGAGAGATTACAAATCTTGTGTAAGTCAATTACTTCCCTTAATTCAACCTAAAGGGATAACCACGGGTAGATGGGGAACGTTAGAGGCGTGTGGCAGTTGTTGGACCTGAGGGAAACTAAATGTAAGGTTTATGTGGGCGTCCAAAGCGAGGAATGAAACAATAGACGAGTTTCCTTGTGTAAATTGGTCCAGTGCAAGAACTAAACAAGTATGGTCAAGGTGGGGTGTAAACGTTGAAATTTTCCTTATGAAAATGGTCTAAAAGGCTTCGTGTAGGGGCCAACTTGTTGCAACGGCCATGAAGGATCGCCTTGGTGCCGATTGGCGGTGATTCGAGCATTATCGACATGGAAGTGTGTCATGTCTTTGATAAAGCCAAATCATCTAATTCAATCTTAAAATGTTGGAAAACGACAAGAAAATCAATATGATCAAAATGAAGGAAATGGTTACGAAGAACAAAAAAGGAGGTTAAACTCGAAACAATGCTGAGAGATGACTAAATCTTGTGCAACTCGATTACATCCTTTGAATCAAGCAAAAAGCTTAACAATGCGGTATATGGGGAACCTTAGGGGAATGTGGCACTTCTTGAAGTTGAGGAAACTAAGTTGTAAGCTTTATGTTTGCTTCAAATGGAAGAATGAAACAAAAGATTGGTTTCTTGTTGTAAATTCGTTCAATGCCAGAACTGAACTAGTATGGTAGAGGTGGGGTGCAAACGATGACATTACGGATGAGGAAATGGTGGGAATGGCATGGGCTAGGGGTGGACTTGTTGCAATGCACCAGAAGGAGAACTTAGGTCGGATTGGCGGTGATTTCAGCATTATTCACATGGCCTTTCTTTTATTGGTAGGTTTTGGATCCAGCCGAAGCTTCTAGGTCAATTTTAGAATGATGAGAAACAACAAAGAAAGTAATAAGATCCGTATAAAAAATGTTATAAAGAGCTAAAAAGAAAAGTAGGCCCAAAACATTGTTGAGAGATTACAAATCTTGTGTAAGTCAATTACTTCCCTTAATTCAACCTAAAGGGATAACCACGGGTAGATGGGGAACGTTAGAGGCGTGTGGCAGTTGTTGGACCTGAGGGAAACTAAATGTAAGGTTTATGTGGGCGTCGAAAGCGAGGAATGAAACAATAGACGAGTTTCCTTGTGTAAATTGGTCCAGCGCAAGAACTAAACAAGTATGGTCAAGGTGGGGGTGTAAACGTTGAAAGTTTCTTGATAAAAACGGTCTAAAAGGCTTCGGGTAGGGGCCAACTTGTTGCAACGGCCGGGAAGGATCGCCTTGGTGCCGATTGGCAGTGATTCGAGCATTATCGACATGGAAGTGTGTCATGTGTTTGATAAATCCTAATCATCTAATTGAATCTTAGAATGTTGGAAACGACAAGAAAATCATTATGATCAGAATGAAAAAAATGGTTATGAAGAACAAAATAGGAGGTTAAACTCGAAAGATTGTTGAGAGATGACTAAATCTTGTTGATGTGAACCCCAATCGACTCGCTTTGAGACCCAACAACAATATTGGAAAAAACAAACCCAAGAACGCCAAACTCAAGTCTATGGATAGAGAATTTAGACCCGTTGAGAACTCGTTTCAAGAACCTAGATTATATCAAAATCTAGACCCGTTGAAATCCCGTCTCAAGAACCCAAATTACGAGGAGGAACGCCACAAAGGTTGTGATTTACCTTTGATAAGTTCAAGAGTTCAATTAAGAACAAGAGGAGAAAACTCACTCACAATTAAAATTCGAAATAAAAT
Organism: Carya illinoinensis; assembly: GCF_018687715.1. NCBI lineage: Eukaryota > Viridiplantae > Streptophyta > Magnoliopsida > Fagales > Juglandaceae > Carya > Carya illinoinensis. The sequence continues at coordinate 22,201,007 of NC_056758.1, forward strand.
AATGTCTGCCTTGAAATGGCTGATTACATCCTTTAAATACCCTCCCCAAAACATGATAAAACCCTAGACTAAAATTTGAGACCCTTTCTCTCAAAAATGCCCTTTGGTGAACAGTAGCCGCGTGTACTGTAGCGTGAACAGTTTCATGCTACAGTACTTCTAAACCCTAGTTCAAATAAGTAAGACATATGTGGGTTAAGCATCCTCTAGCCCACTTATTCAAAACTAATAATAAAAATCCTTTAAACAAATTGAAAGCCTTAATATCTAAAGGCCATATTTCTAAGTCAAGTCTTCCACAGCTTGGATCAAGTGGATCAAAGCTGGTTTTTCTTCTTTCAAGCTCATCTTGAGTGTTGGGCTCTTGCTAGCTTCTTCCCAAGTGGTTTGTACTAATCCTTGCATTGCTTCCTTGATCTTCTTGGCTCTCGATCTTGTAATTGGCCCATCTGGAACTTGCAAAGGATCTTTAAGAGTAGGCCTGCCTTGGTTCCCATCATTCCCCCTCTCCTCAAAAGGATTCGACCTCGAATCTTCACCTACGTCAAAAGGAGAAAGATCAGAAACATTGAAAGTAGCAGACACATTATACTCACCTGGGAGATCCACTTTATAGGCATTGTCATTAATTTTCTCAAGAATTTGGAAAGGTCCATCTCCTCGAGGATGCAACTTAGTCCTCCGATGAGCTGGGAATCTTTCTTTGCGCATGTGAACCCAAACCCAATCTCCAGGTTCAAAGATGACACGCCTTCGCCCTTTATTGGCTTGGGAAGCAACTCTTTCATTCTTTTGCGCAATTTGAAGCCGCACCCTCTCATGGAGTGACTTCACCAACTCCGCCTTCTTTTGTCCATCCAAGCTACTCCTGCCATCAACCGGTAAAGGCATCAAATCTAAAGGGGTAAGCGGATTGAATCCATAAACAATTGCAAAAGGAGAATATGAAGTAGTAGTATGCATGGTCCTATTATATGCAAACTCTATGAATGGCAAACAATCCTCCCAAGTTTTTAAATTCTTATGAACAACAGTGCGTAAAAGCTGAGTTAAGGTCCTATTAACTACTTCAGTTTGACCATCAGTCTGCGGATGACAAGTAGTGGAAAATAAGAGCTTGGTACCCAATTTCCCCCACAACACCTTCCAAAAGTAGCTAAGGAATTTAGCATCCCTGTCAGAAACAATACTCCTGGGAACACCATGGAGTCGCAGTATCTCCCTGAAAAACAAGTCAGCTATGTTTGTGGCATCATCTGTTTTATGGCATGGAATGAAATGTGCCATTTTACTAAATCTATCCACAACCACAAAAATAGAATCTCTACCCCTTTTGGTCCTAGGTAGCCCCAAAACAAAGTCCATAGATATGTCGACCCATGGTTCACTAGGAACGGGTAAGGGTGTATACAACCCATGTGGCAACACTTTAGATTTGGCCTTCCTACATGTAATGCACCTGCCACAAATGCGAGTGACATCTCTCTTCATCTTAGGCCAAAAGAAATGTTCATGCAAAATATCCAAAGTCTTCTTGACACCAAAGTGTCCCATTAATCCACCACCATGTGCCTCACGCACTAGTAATTCACGCATGGAACAACCTGGCACACAAAGTTTGTTTTCTTTAAACAAGTAACCCTCATGCTTGTAAAACTTACCAAATGCCACCTTATCACATGCCACGTACACATTAGAGAAGTCAGCGTCATCGGCATATAGGTCTTTTACGTATTCAAACCCAAGCATCTTAGCACTCATAGAAGTAAGAAGTACATACCTTCGAGATAAAGCATCAGCAACAATGTTCTCCTTACCTTGCTTGTAACAGATGACATATGGAAATGTCTCAATGTATTCCATCCAACGAGCATGCCTTTTATTCAACTTACCTTGACCCTTGAGATGCTTTAATGATTCATGATCGGTGTGGATCACAAATTCCCTAGGCCATAGGTAGTGCTGCCAAGTCTCCAATGCACGAATAAGAGCATAAAGCTCTTTGTCATAAGTAGGGTACTTGAGTGAGGCCCCACTTAACTTTTCACTGAAGAAAGCTATGGGCCGCCTATCCTGCATCAAAACAGCTCCAATCCCTATACCTGAGGCATCACATTCAATCTCAAAAGCTTTGTTAAAATCAGGTAATGCTAGCACAGGTGCAGAGCACAACCTTTCTTTAATGGTGGCAAAAGCATTCTCTTGAGTAGCCCCCCAATGAAACCCAACATTCTTTTTAATGACTTCAGTGAGTGGTGCAGCAATGGTGCTAAAATCTTTAACAAAACGCCGATAAAAGCTAGCTAAACCATGAAAGCTTCTTACCTCAGTGATACTCTTTGGCGTTGGCCACTCCTTGATGGCCTTGACTTTCTCTTCATCCACCTCAATACCCTTTGTACTAACAACATATCCAAGAAAAACAACTCTTTCCATGCAAAAGGTACATTTCTTGAAATTAGCATACAACTTTTCACATCTCAACACATCAAACACATATCTCAAATGCTCAATATGCTCATTTAAGTCCTTGCTATACACTAGGATATCATCAAAATACACAACCACAAACTTGCCAATGAATGAACGTAGGACATGGTTCATCAATCTCATGAAAGTACTGGGCGCATTTGTAAGTCCAAATGGCATAACCAACCATTCATAAAGTCCATACTTTGTCTTAAAAGCAGTTTTCCATTCATCACCCTCTTTCATTCTAATTTGATGGTACCCACTTTTAAGATCAATTTTACTAAAAATACAAGAGCCATGCAATTCATCAAGCATATCATCTAATCTAGGAATGGGATGCCGATACTTTACCGTAATATTGTTGACCGCCCTGCAATCAACACACATTCTCCACGTCCCATCCTTCTTTGGCACTAATAGCACTGGTACTGCACATGGGCTCATGCTCTCCCTCACGTACCCCTTGCTCATCAAGTCCTCAACTTGCCTCTGAAGTTCCTTTGTCTCCTCTGGATTACTCCTATAGGCTGGTCGGTTTGGAATAGCAGCTCCAGGTACAAAATCAATCTGATGCTCAATGCCTCTAATGGGTGGCAACTCATTAGGCATCTCCTTTGGGAATACATCATCAAACTCCTGCAATAAGGAAATAGCCAAACTAGGAAGAGACTGGTGAGTGTCATCAAGAGTAAGATAAGACTCTTTATAGACAAGAAAAATCATAGGGCGATCTGCGAAGAAAGCCCTCTTAACCTCACTCTCTCTGGCATAGAAACTCACTTTTGTCTTTCCTTTTCTCTCTGCAGACTCTTTTTTTTTTTCTCTCGTGGCTCTACTCTTTTTTCTCTACTCTCAGCCACATCTCTACTTTCTTTTTCACTCTTTTTGTTGTGCTCATTTTCACTATCACTCTTTCTTTTCTGCTCAATCTCTTTTTCACTCATTCTTTTTTGATCACTCTCATTTTCACTCTTTCTTTTTTGATCACTCGCATTTTCACTCTTTCTTTTCTGAGCAACCTCACTTTTCAGTTTCAATTGGTCTTCATAGACCTGGCTTGGAGTTAAAGGAGCAAGCTTGATTGTTTTACCCTCCTTTACAAAGCTGTACATGTTTTTGAACCCATCATGTGTCACCCTCCTATCATATTGCCACGGCCTCCCCAACAAAATATGGCCAGCATGCATAGGCACAACATCACAAAGCACCTCATCCTGATACCTTCCAATTGAAAAAGGAACTAACACTTGTCTATCCACCCTAACTTCCCCACAATCATTCAACCACTGCAATTTGTATGGTCTAGAGTGTTTTAAGGTTGGTAAATTCAATTTCTCAACCAAAGTAGTGCTAGCCACATTAGTACAACTCCCTCCATCAATAATCATACTACATACTTTGCTGTTGACGTGACATCTAGTATGAAAAATGTTCTCTCTCTGTTGCTCGGCATCATCCACCTTAATATGTGTGTTGAGAGCACGCCTAGCAACAAGAGACTCACTCACAGCATATATCACTCCTTCGTCATCACTAGCATCAACTAACTCGGGCACTCCATCACGATCATCCTCACTCTCAGTCATCACCTCCCCATTGTCACGCATAATCATCACTCGCCTATTTGGACATTGAGAAGCAATGTGCCCTGAACCCAAACACTTAAAACATTTAATATCTCTATTCCTTGAAGGTTGAGATTCTACCTTGGCTTTGTTGCTAGGTCCCTCATCTTTGCCCTTAGGTGGTTCGATCTTTCTCTTTGCTTCAGTAGGATCATTCCTATCCCACTTTGATTTCCAAGTAGTGCTAGGAACCGAAGTGTACCTTGCTGTCCCTTTTCTCTTTAATTGCCTCTCCACCTTCATAGCCATGTGCACCATGTCCTCTATCTCCACATAATGTTGCAATTCAACTACATTGGCTATATCTCTATTCAAACCACTCAAAAATCTAGCCATGGTGGCCTCCCGGTCCTCCTCTACATTAGCCCGAATCATAGCCACCTCCATCTCCTTATGGTAATCCTCCACACTCCTAGACCCCTGTGTAAGATTTTGGAGCTTTTGATAAAGGTCCCTATAGTATAGTGACTAGGTACAAATCTCCGCCTCATGAGAGCTTTCAACTCTCCCCATGTCTCTATAGGCCTCTCATGATTCCTTCTCCTAGTGGTCACTAATTGATCCCACCAAATAATAGCATAATCAGTGAATTCAATTACTGCCAACTTTACTTTCTTCTCCTCAGAGTAATTATGACAATCAAATACCAAATCTATTTTTTTCTCCCACTCTAGATAAACCTCTGGGTCAGTTCTACCTTGGAAAGATGGTATTGTCATTTTGATGCTCCCCAAGTCTCTATCGACACCATCCCGACCCCCTAGGTTCCCCTCAAATCCTCTTTCACGCCTAACTCCTCTATGTCTACCCAACCCAATTTCAGATGTTAGGTCTTCCTCATCCTCATCATCTCCTTCATTCTCATATGCATTTTCAACCCTAGGCTCACGTCGCCTCCGATGTCTCCCACCTTGCAAATTTCTAATCTCTGCTTGTTGTTGATTCATCCTATCCTCCATTTGTCCCAATAGCATGTTCATCCGCTCAAACTGTTGTTGCATGGCTTGCAACACAAATGAGTTATCTGCTATCCCCTTGGGTGATGAGCCACTGCGGTGAGACATTGTAATGTGCAGCTAAAAGAAAATGTTAGCAGAAAAAAAAGGACCTCACACGCTCCCTTACGTGTTTACACTCAAATGATGGCACTCCACTCGTGTTTTTCACTCTGAATTGGCTTTTTTTTTTTTCGATAATAATCTCACACTCTCTTGCCTTTTACCTCTAGTTTTCCCACTCAAGTTCTTTCAGAACTAATTGAACTCAATCAAGACAAAGCAACCTTGTTTAATCCCAACTAGCAATTAGATCCAAGAAACAAGAACAAGAGAAACACGGAAGGAAAGAAACGACACGAGAATCACAGAAATTATACGAATGGAAGAGTGACTGTAACACAAGATACCAACTATAATGAAGGATGCACAACCCCTATGATGAAAGGCTCAAGAAAAAAATTTTGGATTTTTCTACCCCTCTTTTTTTTTTTTTTTTTTTTTTTTTTGGATGATTTTTTTTTTCTTTTCTTTTTCTTTTCTTTTCTTTTCCTTTCCTTTCTTTTCTTTTCTTTTCTTTTCCTTTCCTTTCCTTTCTTTTCTTTTCTTTTCTCAACAATTCATCCACAAACAGAAATATTCAATTGGGATAATCAAACAATTGAATTCAAACATATAAAAAATGACAAAGAAATAGAAGGGAATCAATGAAACCCTACAAATTTCAAACCCTAGCTGGTGCAAATTTTGGCAGCCTAAGGAAAAACGAATTTCTGCACCCTTTTTTTTTTTTTTTTGGAACCTTAGAACATTGAAGCCCTAGAATTTACGATGCAATAAATAAAAGATAGAATCAGACCTGATTGGAAACCTTGCTCTGAATACCAAATGATGTGAACCCCAATCGACTCGCTTTGAGACCCAACAACAATATTGGAAAAAACAAACCCAAGAACGCCAAACTCAAGTCTATGGATAGAGAATTTAGACCCGTTGAGAACTCGTTTCAAGAACCTAGATTATATCAAAATCTAGACCCGTTGAAATCCCGTCTCAAGAACCCAAATTACGAGGAGGAACGCCACAAAGGTTGTGATTTACCTTTGATAAGTTCAAGAGTTCAATTAAGAACAAGAGGAGAAAACTCACTCACAATTAAAATTCGAAATAAAATAATGTCTGCCTTGAAATGGCTGATTACATCCTTTAAATACCCTCCCCAAAACATGATAAAACCCTAGACTAAAATTTGAGACCCTTTCTCTCAAAAATGCCCTTTGGTGAACAGTAGCCGCGTGTACTGTAGCGTGAACAGTTTCATGCTACAGTACTTCTAAACCCTAGTTCAAATAAGTAAGACATATGTGGGTTAAGCATCCTCTAGCCCACTTATTCAAAACTAATAATAAAAATCCTTTAAACAAATTGAAAGCCTTAATATCTAAAGGCCATATTTCTAAGTCAAGTCTTCCACAGCTTGGATCAAGTGGCTCAAAGCTGGTTTTTCTTCTTTCAAGCTCATCTTGAGTGTTGGGCTCTTGCAAGCTTCTTCCCAAGGGGTTTGTACTAATCCTTGCATTGCTTCCTTGATCTTCTTGGCTCTCGATCTTGTAATTGGCCCATCTGGAACTTGCAAAGGATCTTTAAGAGTAGGCCTGCCTTGGTTCCCATCACTTGTGCAACTCGATTACATCCTTTGAATCAAGCTAAATGCTTAACGATGCGGTAGATGGGGAACCTTAGGGGAATGTGGCACATCTTGAAGTTGAGGAAACTAAATTGTAAGGTTTATGTTTGCTTCAAATCGAAGAATGAAACAAAAGATTGGTTTCTTGTTGTAAATTCGTTCAATGCCAGAACTGAACTAGTATGGTAGAGGTGGGGTGCAAACGATGACATTACGGATAAGGAAATGGTGTGAATGGCATGGGCTAGGGGCGGACTTGTCGCAATGCACAAGAAGGAGAACTTAGGTCGGATTGGCGGTGATTTCAGAATTATTCACATGGCCTTTCTTTTATTGACAGGTTTTGGATCTAGCCTAATATTCTAAGTCAATCTTAGAATGATGAGAAACAACAAAGAAAGCAATAAGATCCGTATAAACAATGTTATAAAGAACTAAAAAGAAAAGTAGGCCCAAAACATTGTTGAGAGATTACTAATCTTGTGTAAGTCAATTACTTCCCTTAATTCAACCTAAAGGGGAGAACCACGGGTAGATGGGGAACGTTAGAGGCGTGTGGCAGTTGTTGGACCTGAGGGAAACTAAATGTAAGGTTTATGTGGGCGTCCAAAGCGAGGAATGAAACAATAGACGAGTTTCCTTGTCTAAATTGGTCCAGTGCAAGAACTAAACAAGTATGGTCAAGGTGGGGTGTAAACGTTGAGATTTTCTTGATAAAAACGGTCTAAAAGGCTTCGGGTAGGGGCCAACTTGTTGCAACGGCCAGGAAGGATCGCGTTGGTGCCGATTGGCGGTGATTCGAGCATTATCGACATGGAAGTGTGTCATGTCTTTGATAAATCCTAATCATCTAATTGAATCTTAGAATGTTGGAAACGACAAGAAAATCATTATGATCAGAATGAAAAAAATGGTTATGAAGAACAAAAAAGGAGGTTAAACTCGAAAGATTGTTGAGAGATGACTAAATCTTGTGCAACTCGATTACATCCTTTGAATCAAGCTAAATGCTTAACGATGCGGCAGATGTGGAACCTTAGGGGAATGTGGCACATCTTGAAGTTGAGGAAACTAAATTGTAAGGTTTATGTTAGCTTCAAATCGAAGAATGAAACAAAAGATTGGTTTCTTGTTGTAAATTCATTCAATGCCAGAACTGAACTAGTATGGTAGAGGTGGGGTGCAAACGATGACATTACGAATAAGGAAATGGTGTGAATGGCATAGGCTAGGGGCGGACTTGTCGCAATGCACAAGAAGGAGAACTTAGGTCGGATTGGCGGTGATTTCAGAATTATTCACATGGCCTTTCTTTTATTGACAGGTTTTGGATCTAGCCTAATCTTCTAAGTCAATCTTAGAATGATGAGAAACAACAAAGAAAGCAATAAGATCCGTATAAACAATGTTATAAAGAACTAAAAAGAAAAGTAGGCCCAAAACATTGTTGAGAGATTACTAATCTTGTGTAAGTCAATTACTTCCCTTAATTCAACCTAAAGGGATAACCACGGGTAGATGGGGAACGTTAGAGGCGTGTGGCAGTTGTTGGACCTGAGGGAAACTAAATGTAAGGTTTATGTGGGCGTCCAAAGCGAGGAATGAAACAATAGACGAGTTTCCTTGTGTAAATTGGTCCAGTGCAAGAACTAAACAAGTATGGTCAAGGTGGGGTGTAAACGTTGAAATTTTCCTTATGAAAATGGTCTAAAAGGCTTCGTGTAGGGGCCAACTTGTTGCTACGGCCATGAAGGATCGCCTTGGTACCGATTGGCGGTGATTCGAGCATTATCGACACGGAAGTGTGTCATGTCTTTGATAAAGCCAAATCATCTAATTCAATCTTAAAATGTTGGAAAACGACAAGAAAATCAATATGATCAAAATGAAGGAAATGGTTACGAAGAACAAAAAAGGAGGTTAAACTCGAAACAATGCTGAGAGATGACTAAATCTTGTGCAACTCAATTACATCCTTTGAATCAAGCAAAAAGCTTAACAATGCGGTATATGGGGAACCTTAGGGGAATGTGGCACTTCTTGAAGTTGAGGAAACTAAATTGTAAGGTTTATGTTTGCTTCAAATGGAAGAATGAAACAAAAGATTGGTTTCTTGTTGTAAATTCGTTCAATGCCAGAACTGAACTAGTATGGTAGAGGTGGGGTGCAAACGATGACATTACGGATGAGGAAATGGTGGGAATGGCATGGGCTAGGGGTCGACTTGTTGCAATGCACAAGAAGGAGAACTTAGGTCGGATTGGCAGTGATTTCAGCATTATTCACATGGCCTTTCTTTTATTGGTAGGTTTTGGATCCAGCCGAAACTTCTAAGTCAATTTTAGAATGATGAGAAACAACAAAGAAAGTAATAAGATCCGTATAAAAAATGTTATAAAGAACTAAAAAGAAAAGTAGGCCCAAAACATTGTTGAGAGATTACAAATCTTGTGTAAGTCAATTACTTCCCTTAATTCAACCTAAAGGGATAACCACGGGTAGATGGGGAACGTTAGAGGCGTGTGGCAGTTGTTGGACCTGAGGGAAACTAAATGTAAGGTTTATGTGGGCGTCCAAAGCGAGGAATGAAACAATAGACGAGTTTCCTTGTGTAAATTGGTCCAGTGCAAGAACTAAACAAGTATGGTCAAGGTGGGGTGTAAACGTTGAAATTTTCCTTATGAAAATGGTCTAAAAGGCTTCGTGTAGCGGCCAACTTGTTGCAACGGCCATGAAGGATCGCCTTGGTACCGATTGGCGGTGATTCGAGCATTATCGACATGGAAGTGTGTCATGTCTTTGATAAAGCCAAATCATCTAATTCAATCTTAAAATTTTGGAAAACGACAAGAAAATCAATATGATCAAAATGAAGGAAATGGTTACGAAGAACAAAAAAGGAGGTTAAACTCGAAACAATGCTGAGAGATGACTAAATCTTGTGCAACTCGATTACATCCTTTGAATCAAGCAAAAAGCTTAACAATGCGGTATATGGGGAACCTTAGGGGAATGTGGCACTTCTTGAAGTTGAGGAAACTAAGTTGTAAGCTTTATGTTTGCTTCAAATGGAAGTATGAAACAAAAGATTGGTTTCTTGTTGTAAATTCGTTCAATGCCAGAACTGAACTAGTATGGTAGAGGTGGGGTGCAAACAATGACATTACGGATGAGGAAATGGTGGGAATGGCATGGGCTAGGGGTGGACTTGTTGCAATGCACCAGAAGGAGAACTTAGGTCGGATTGGCGGTGAATTCAGCATTATTCACATGGCCTTTCTTTTATTGGTAGGTTTTGGATCCAGCCGAAGCTTCTAAGTCAATTTTAGAATGATGAGAAACAACAAAGAAAGTAATAAGATCCGTATAAAAAATGTTATAAAGAACTAAAAAGAAAAGTAGGCCCAAAACATTGTTGAGAGATTACAAATCTTGTGTAAGTCAATTACTTCCCTTAATTCAACCTAAAGGGATAACCACGGGTAGATGGGGAACGTTAGAGGCGTGTGGCAGTTGTTGGACCTGAGGGAAACTAAATGTAAGGTTTATGTGGGCGTCCAAAGCGAGGAATGAAACAATAGACGAGTTTCCTTGTGTAAATTGGTCCAGTGCAAGAACTAAACAAGTATGGTCAAGGTGGGGTGTAAACGTTGAAATTTTCTTGATAAAAACGGTCTAAAAGGCTTCGGGTAGGGGCCAACTTGTTGCAACGGCCAGGAAGGATCGCCTTGGTGCCGATTGGCAGTGATTCGAGCATTATCGACATGGAAGTGTGTCATGTCTTTGATAAATCCTAATCATCTAATTGAATCTTAGAATGTTGGAAACGACAAGAAAATCATTATGATCAGAATGAAAAAAATGGTTATGAAGAACAAAAAAGGAGGTTAAACTCGAAAGATTGTTGAGAGATGAATAAATCTTGTGCAACTCGATTACATCCTTTGAATCAAGCTAAATGCTTAACGATGCGGCAGATGGGGAACCTTAGGGGAATGTGGCACATCTTGAAGTTGAGGAAACTAAATTGTAAGGTTTATGTTTGCTTCAAATCGAAGAATGAAACAAAAGATTGGTTTCTTGTTGTAAATTCGTTCAATGCCAGAACTGAACAAGTATGGTAGAGGTGGGGGTGCAGACGATGACATTACGGATAAGGAAATGGTGTGAATGGCATGGGCTAGGGGCGGACTTGTCGCAATGCACAAGAAGGAGAACTTAGGTCGGATTGGCGGTGATTTCAGAATTATTCACATGGCCTTTCTTTTATTGACAGGTTTTGGATCTAGCCTAATCTTCTAAGTCAATCTTAGAATGATGAGAAACAACAAAGAAAGCAATAAGACCCGTATAAACAATGTTATAAAGAACTAAAAAGAAAAGTAGGCCCAAAACATTGTTGAGAGATTACTAATCTTGTGTAAGTCAATTACTTCCCTTAATTTAACCTAAAGGGATAACCACGGGTAGATGGGGAACGTTAGAGGCGTGTGGCAGTTGTTGGACCTGAGGGAAACTAAATGTAAGGTTTATGTGGGCGTCCAAAGCGAGGAATGAAACAATAGACGAGTTTCCTTGTGTAAATTGGTCCAGTGCAAGAACTAAACAAGTATGGTCAAGGTGGGGTGTAAACGTTGAAATTTTCCTTATGAAAATGGTCTAAAAGGCTTCGTGTAGGGGCCAACTTGTTGCAACGGCCATGAAGGATCGCCTTGGTACCGATTGGCGGTGATTCGAGCATTATCGACACGGAAGTGTGTCATGTCTTTGATAAAGCCAAATCATCTAATTCAATCTTAAAATGTTGGAAAACGACAAGAAAATCAATATGATCAAAATGAAGGAAATGGTTACGAAGAACAAAAAAGGAGGTTAAACTCGAAACAATGCTGAGAGATGACTAAATCTTGTGCAACTCGATTACATCCTTTGAATCAAGCAAAAAGCTTAACAATGCGGTATATGGGGAACCTTAGGGGAATGTGGCACTTCTTGAAGTTGAGGAAACTAAATTGTAAGGTTTATGTTTGCTTCAAATGGAAGAATGAAACAAAAGATTGGTTTCTTGTTGTAAATTCGTTCAATGCCAGAACTGAACTAGTATGGTAGAGGTGGGGTGCAAACGATGACATTACGGATGAGGAAATGGTGGGAATGGCATGGGCTAGGGGTGGACTTGTTGCAATGCACAAGAAGGAGAACTTAGGTCGGATTGGCGGTGATTTCAGCATTATTCACATGGCCTTTCTTTTATTGGTAGGTTTTGGATCCAGCCGAAACTTCTAAGTCAATTTTAGAATGATGAGAAACAACAAAGAAAGTAATAAGATCCGTATAAAAAATGTTATATAGAACTAAAAAGAAAAGTAGGCCCGAAACATTGTTGAGAGATTACAAATCTTGTGTAAGTCAATTACTTCCCTTAATTCAACCTAAAGGGATAACCACGGGTAGATGGGGAACGTTAGAGGCGTGTGGCAGTTGTTGGACCTGAGGGAAACTAAATGTAAGGTTTATGTGGGCGTCCAAAGCGAGGAATGAAACAATAGACGAGTTTCCTTGTGTAAATTGGTCCAGCGCAAGAACTAAACAAGTATGGTCAAGGTGGGGTGTAAACGTTGAAATTTTCTTGATAAAAACGGTCTAAAAGGCTTCGAGTAGGGGCCAACTTGTTGCAACGGCCAGGAAGGATCGCCTTGGTGCCGATTGGCAGTGATTCGAGCATTATCAACATGGAAGTGTGTCATGTGTTTGATAAATCCTAATCATCTAATTGAATCTTAGAATGTTGGAAACGACAAGAAAATCATTATGATCAGAATGAAAAAAATGGTTATGAAGAACAAAAAAGGAGGTTAAACTCGAAAGATTGCTGAGAGATGACTAAATCTTGTGCAACTCGATTACATCCTTTGAATCAAGCTAAATGCTTAACGATGCGGCAGATGGGGAACCTTAGGGGAATGTGGCACATCTTGAAGTTGAGGAAACTAAATTGTAAGGTTTATGTTTGCTTCAAATCGAAGAATGAAACAAAAGATTGGTTTCTTGTTGTAAATTCGTTCAATGCCAGAACTGAACTAGTATGGTAGAGGTGGGGTGCAAACGATGACATTACGGATAAGGAAATGGTGTGAATGGCATGGGCTAGGGGCGGACTTGTCGCAATGCACAAGAAGGAGAACTTAGGTCGGATTGGTGATTTCAGAATTATTCACATGGCCTTTCTTTTATTGACAGGTTTTGGAGCTAGCCTAATATTCTAAGTCAATCTTAGAATGATGAGAAACAACAAAGAAAGCAATAAGATCCGTATAAACAATGTTATAAAGAACTAAAAAGAAAAGTAGGCCCAAAACATTGTTGAGAGATTACTAATCTTGTATAAGTCAATTACTTCCCTTAATTCAACCTAAAGGGGATAACCACGGGTAGATGGGGAACGTTAGAGGCGTGTGGCAGTTGTTGGACCTGAGGGAAACTAAATGTAAGGTTTATGTGGGCGTCCAAAGCGAGGAATGAAACAATAGACGAGTTTCCTTGTGTAAATTGGTCCAGTGCAAGAACTAAACAAGTATGGTCAAAGTGGGGTGTAAACGTTGAAATTTTCTTGATAAAAACGGTCTAAAAGGCTTCGGGTAGGGGCCAACTTGTTGCAACGGCCAGGACGGATCGCGTTGGTGCCGATTGGCGGTGATTCGAGCATTATCGACATGGAAGTGTGTCATGTCTTTGATAAATCCTAATCATCTAATTGAATCTTAGAATGTTGGAAACGACAAGAAAATCATTATGATCAGAATGAAAAAAATGGTTATGAAGAACAAAAAAGGAGGTTAAACTCGAAAGATTGTTGAGAGATGACTAAATCTTGTGCAACTCGATTACATCCTTTGAATCAAGCTAAATGCTTAACGATGCGGCAGATGGGGAACCTTAGGGGAATGTGGCACATCTTGAAGTTGAGGAAACTAAATTGTAAGGTTTATGTTTGCTTCAAATCGAAGAATGAAACAAAAGATTGGTTTCTTGTTGTAAATTCGTTCAATGCCAGAACTGAACAAGTATGGTAGAGGTGGGGGTGCAGACGATGACATTACGGATAAGGAAATGGTGTGAATGGCATGGGCTAGGGGCGGACTTGTCGCAATGCACAAGAAGGAGAACTTAGGTCGGATTGGCGGTGATTTCAGAATTATTCACATGGCCTTTCTTTTATTGACAGGTTTTGGATCTAGCCTAATCTTCTAAGTCAATCTTAGAATGATGAGAAACAACAAAGAAAGCAATAAGACCCGTATAAACAATGTTATAAAGAACTAAAAAGAAAAGTAGGCCCAAAACATTGTTGAGAGATTACTAATCTTGTGTAAGTCAATTACTTCCCTTAATTTAACCTAAAGGGATAACCACGGGTAGATGGGGAACGTTAGAGGCGTGTGGCAGTTGTTGGACCTGAGGGAAACTAAATGTAAGGTTTATGTGGGCGTCCAAAGCGAGGAATGAAACAATAGACGAGTTTCCTTGTGTAAATTGGTCCAGTGCAAGAACTAAACAAGTATGGTCAAGGTGGGGTGTAAACGTTGAAATTTTCCTTATGAAAATGGTCTAAAAGGCTTCGTGTAGGGGCCAACTTGTTGCAACGGCCATGAAGGATCGCCTTGGTACCGATTGGCGGTGATTCGAGCATTATCGACACGGAAGTGTGTCATGTCTTTGATAAAGCCAAATCATCTAATTCAATCTTAAAATGTTGGAAAACGACAAGAAAATCAATATGATCAAAATGAAGGAAATGGTTACGAAGAACAAAAAAGGAGGTTAAACTCGAAACAATGCTGAGAGATGACTAAATCTTGTGCAACTCGATTACATCCTTTGAATCAAGCAAAAAGCTTAACAATGCGGTATATGGGGAACCTTAGGGGAATGTGGCACTTCTTGAAGTTGAGGAAACTAAATTGTAAGGTTTATGTTTGCTTCAAATGGAAGAATGAAACAAAAGATTGGTTTCTTGTTGTAAATTCGTTCAATGCCAGAACTGAACTAGTATGGTAGAGGTGGGGTGCAAACGATGACATTACGGATGAGGAAATGGTGGGAATGGCATGGGCTAGGGGTGGACTTGTTGCAATGCACAAGAAGGAGAACTTAGGTCGGATTGGCGGTGATTTCAGCATTATTCACATGGCCTTTCTTTTATTGGTAGGTTTTGGATCCAGCCGAAACTTCTAAGTCAATTTTAGAATGATGAGAAACAACAAAGAAAGTAATAAGATCCGTATAAAAAATGTTATATAGAACTAAAAAGAAAAGTAGGCCCGAAACATTGTTGAGAGATTACAAATCTTGTGTAAGTCAATTACTTCCCTTAATTCAACCTAAAGGGATAACCACGGGTAGATGGGGAACGTTAGAGGCGTGTGGCAGTTGTTGGACCTGAGGGAAACTAAATGTAAGGTTTATGTGGGCGTCCAAAGCGAGGAATGAAACAATAGACGAGTTTCCTTGTGTAAATTGGTCCAGCGCAAGAACTAAACAAGTATGGTCAAGGTGGGGTGTAAACGTTGAAATTTTCTTGATAAAAACGGTCTAAAAGGCTTCGAGTAGGGGCCAACTTGTTGCAACGGCCAGGAAGGATCGCCTTGGTGCCGATTGGCAGTGATTCGAGCATTATCAACATGGAAGTGTGTCATGTGTTTGATAAATCCTAATCATCTAATTGAATCTTAGAATGTTGGAAACGACAAGAAAATCATTATGATCAGAATGAAAAAAATGGTTATGAAGAACAAAAAAGGAGGTTAAACTCGAAAGATTGCTGAGAGATGACTAAATCTTGTGCAACTCGATTACATCCTTTGAATCAAGCTAAATGCTTAACGATGCGGCAGATGGGGAACCTTAGGGGAATGTGGCACATCTTGAAGTTGAGGAAACTAAATTGTAAGGTTTATGTTTGCTTCAAATCGAAGAATGAAACAAAAGATTGGTTTCTTGTTGTAAAT
Organism: Carya illinoinensis; assembly: GCF_018687715.1. NCBI lineage: Eukaryota > Viridiplantae > Streptophyta > Magnoliopsida > Fagales > Juglandaceae > Carya > Carya illinoinensis. The sequence goes on from NC_056758.1 coordinate 22,216,794, forward strand.
TCGTTCAATGCCAGAACTGAACTAGTATGGTAGAGGTGGGGTGCAAACGATGACATTACGGATAAGGAAATGGTGTGAATGGCATGGGCTAGGGGCGGACTTGTCGCAATGCACAAGAAGGAGAACTTAGGTCGGATTGGTGATTTCAGAATTATTCACATGGCCTTTCTTTTATTGACAGGTTTTGGAGCTAGCCTAATATTCTAAGTCAATCTTAGAATGATGAGAAACAACAAAGAAAGCAATAAGATCCGTATAAACAATGTTATAAAGAACTAAAAAGAAAAGTAGGCCCAAAACATTGTTGAGAGATTACTAATCTTGTATAAGTCAATTACTTCCCTTAATTCAACCTAAAGGGGATAACCACGGGTAGATGGGGAACGTTAGAGGCGTGTGGCAGTTGTTGGACCTGAGGGAAACTAAATGTAAGGTTTATGTGGGCGTCCAAAGCGAGGAATGAAACAATAGACGAGTTTCCTTGTGTAAATTGGTCCAGTGCAAGAACTAAACAAGTATGGTCAAAGTGGGGTGTAAACGTTGAAATTTTCTTGATAAAAACGGTCTAAAAGGCTTCGGGTAGGGGCCAACTTGTTGCAACGGCCAGGACGGATCGCGTTGGTGCCGATTGGCGGTGATTCGAGCATTATCGACATGGAAGTGTGTCATGTCTTTGATAAATCCTAATCATCTAATTGAATCTTAGAATGTTGGAAACGACAAGAAAATCATTATGATCAGAATGAAAAAAATGGTTATGAAGAACAAAAAAGGAGGTTAAACTCGAAAGATTGTTGAGAGATGACTAAATCTTGTGCAACTCGATTACATCCTTTGAATCAAGCTAAATGCTTAACGATGCGGCAGATGGGGAACCTTAGGGGAATGTGGCACATCTTGAAGTTGAGGAAACTAAATTGTAAGGTTTATGTTTGCTTCAAATCGAAGAATGAAACAAAAGATTGGTTTCTTGTTGTAAATTCGTTCAATGCCAGAACTGAACTAGTATGGTAGAGGTGGGGTGCAAACGATGACATTACGGATAAGGAAATGGTGTGAATGGCATGGGCTAGGGGCGGACTTGTCGCAATGCACAAGAAGGAGAACTTAGGTCGGATTGGCGGTGAGTTCAGAATTATTCACATGGCCTTTCTTTTATTGACAGGTTTTGGATCTAGCCTAATCTTCTAAGTCAATCTTAGAATGATGAGAAACAACAAAGAAAGCAATAAGATCCGTATAAACAATGTTATAAAGAACTAAAAAGAAAAGTAGGCCCAAAACATTGTTGAGAGATTACTAATCTTGTGTAAGTCAATTACTTCCCTTAATGTAACCTAAAGGGATAACCACGGGTAGATGGGGAACGTTAGAGGCGTGTGGCAGTTGTTGGACTTGAGGGAAACTAAATGTAAGGTTTATGTGGGCGTCCAAAGCGAGGAATGAAACAATAGACGAGTTTCCTTGTGTAAATTGGTCCAGTGCAAGAACTAAACAAGTATGGTCAAGGTGGGGTGTAAACGTTGAAATTTTCCTTATGAAAATGGTCTAAAAGGCTTCGTGTAGAGGCCAACTTGTTGCAACGGCCATGAAGGATCGCCTTGGTGCCGATTGGCGGTGATTCGAGGATTATCGACATGGAAGTGTGTCATGTCTTTGATAAAGCCAAATCATCTAATTCAATCTTAAAATGTTGGAAAACGACAAGAAAATCAATATGATCAAAATGAAGGAAATGGTTACGAAGAACAAAAAAGGAGGTTAAACTCGAAACAATGCTGAGAGATGACTAAATCTTGTGCAACTCGATTACATCCTTTGAATCAAGCAAAAAGCTTAACAATGCGGTATATGGGGAACCTTAGGGGAATGTGGCACTTCTTGAAGTTGAGGAAACTAAGTTGTAAGGTTTATGTTTGCTTCAAATGGAAGAATGAAACAAAAGATTGGTTTCTTGTTGTAAATTCGTTCAATGCCAGAACTGAACTAGTATGGTAGAGGTGGGGTGCAAACGATGACCTTACGGATGAGGAAATGGTGGGAATGGCATGGGCTAGGGGGGACTTGTTGCAATGCACCAGAAGGAGAACTTAGGTCGGATTGGCGGTGATTTCAGCATTATTCACATGGCCTTTCTTTTATTGGTAGGTTTTGGATCCAGCCGAAGCTTCTAAGTCAATTTTAGAATGATGAGAAACAACAAAGAAAGTAATAAGATCCGTATAAAAAATGTTATATAGAACTAAAAAGAAAAGTAGGCCCGAAACATTGTTGAGAGATTACAAATCTTGTGTAAGTCAATTACTTCCCTTAATTCAACCTAAAGGGATAACCACGGGTAGATGGGGAACGTTAGAGGCGTGTGGCAGTTGTTGGACCTGAGGGAAACTAAATGTAAGGTTTATGTGGGCGTCCAAAGCGAGGAATGAAACAATAGACGAGTTTCCTTGTGTAAATTGGTCCAGCGCAAGAACTAAACAAGTATGGTCAAGGTGGGGTGTAAACGTTGAAATTTTCTTGATAAAAACGGTCTAAAAGGCTTCGAGTAGGGGCCAACTTGTTGCAACGGCCAGGAAGGATCGCCTTGGTGCCGATTGGCAGTGATTCGAGCATTATCAACATGGAAGTGTGTCATGTGTTTGATAAATCCTAATCATCTAATTGAATCTTAGAATGTTGGAAACGACAAGAAAATCATTATGATCAGAATGAAAAAAATGGTTATGAAGAACAAAAAAGGAGGTTAAACTCGAAAGATTGCTGAGAGATGACTAAATCTTGTGCAACTCGATTACATCCTTTGAATCAAGCTAAATGCTTAACGATGCGGTAGATGGGGAACCTTAGGGGAATGTGGCACATCTTGAAGTTGAGGAAACTAAATTGTAAGGTTTATGTTTGCTTCAAATCGAAGAATGAAACAAAAGATTGGTTTCTTGTTGTAAATTCGTTCAATGCCAGAACTGAACTAGTATGGTAGAGGTGGGGTGCAAACGATGAGGAAATGGTGGGAATGGCATGGGCTAGGGGTGGACTTGTTGCAATGCACCAGAAGGAGAACTTAGGTCGGATTGGCGGTGATTTCAGCATTATTCACATGGCCTTTCTTTTATTGGTAGGTTTTGGATCCAGCCGAAACTTCTAAGTCAATTTTAGAATGATGAGAAACAACAAAGAAAGTAATAAGATCCGTATAAAAAATGTTATAAAGAACTAAAAAGAAAAGTAGGCCCAAAACATTGTTGAGAGATTACAAATCTTGTGTAAGTCAATTACTTCCCTTAATTCAACCTAAAGGGATAACCACGGGTAGATGGGGAACGTTAGAGGCGTGTGGCAGTTGTTGGACCTGAGGGAAACTAAATGTAAGGTTTATGTGGGCGTCCAAAGCGAGGAATGAAACAATAGACGAGTTTCCTTGTGTAAATTGGTCCAGTGCAAGAACTAAACAAGTATGGTCAAGGTGGGGTGTAAACGTTGAAATTTTCCTTATGAAAATGGTCTAAAAGGCTTCGTGTAGGGGCCAACTTGTTGCAACGGCCATGAAGGATCGCCTTGGTGCCGATTGGCGGTGATTCGAGCATTATCGACATGGAAGTGTGTCATGTCTTTGATAAAGCCAAATCATCTAATTCAATCTTAAAATGTTGGAAAACGACAAGAAAATCAATATGATCAAAATGAAGGAAATGGTTATGAAGAACAAAAAAGGAGGTTAAACTCGAAACAATGCTGAGAGATGACTAAATCTTGTGCAACTCGATTACATCCTTTGAATCAAGCAAAAAGCTTAACAATGCGGTATATGGGGAACCTTAGGGGAATGTGGCACTTCTTGAAGTTGAGGAAACAAAGTTGTAAGGTTTATGTTTGCTTCAAATGGAAGAATGAAACAAAAGATTGGTTTCTTGTTGTAAATTCGTTCAATGCCAGAACTGAACTAGTATGGTAGAGGTGGGGTGCAAACGATGACATTACGGATGAGGAAATGGTGGGAATGGCATGGGCTAGGGGGGGACTTGTTGCAATGCACCAGAAGGAGAACTTAGGTCGGATTGGCGGTGATTTCAGCGTTATTCACATGGCCTTTCTTTTATTGGTAGGTTTTGGATCCAGCCGAAGCTTCTAAGTCAATTTTAGAATGATGAGAAACAACAAAGAAAGTAATAAGATCCGTATAAAAAATGTTATAAAGAACTAAAAAGAAAAGTAGGCCCAAAACATTGTTGAGAGATTACAAATCTTGTGTAAGTCAATTACTTCCCTTAATTCAACCTAAAGGGATAACCACGGGTAGATGGGGAACGTTAGAGGCGTGTGGCAGTTGTTGGACCTGAGGGAAACTAAATGTAAGGTTTATGTGGGCGTCCAAAGCGAGGAATGAAACAATAGACGAGTTTCCTTGTGTAAATTGGTCCTGCGCAAGAACTAAACAAGTATGGTCAAGGTGGGGTGTAAACGTTGAAATTTTCTTGATAAAAACGGTCTAAAAGGCTTCGGGTAGGGGCCAACTTGTTGCAACGGCCAGGAAGGATCGCCTTGGTGCCGATTGGCAGTGATTCGAGCATTATCGACATGGAAGTGTGTCATGTGTTTGATAAATCCTAATCATCTAATTGAATCTTAGAATGTTGGAAACGACAAGAAAATCATTATGATCAGAATGAAAAAAATGGTTATGAAGAACAAAAAAGGAGGTTAAACTCGAAAGATTGTTGAGAGATGACTAAATCTTGTGCAACTCGATTACATCCTTTGAATCAAGCTAAATGCTTAACGATGCGGCAGATAGGGAACCTTAGGGGAATGTGGCACATCTTGAAGTTGAGGAAACTAAATTGTAAGGTTTATGTTTGCTTCAAATCGAAGAATGAAACAAAAGATTGGTTTCTTGTTGTAAATTCGTTCAATGCCAGAACTGAACTAGTATGGTAGAGGTGGGGTGCAAACGATGACATTACGGATAAGGAAATGGTGTGAATGGCATGGGCTAGGGGCGGACTTGTCGCAATGCACAAGAAGGAGAACTTAGGTCGGATTGGCGGTGATTTCAGAATTATTCACATGGCCTTTCTTTTATTGACAGGTTTTGGATCTAGCCTAATATTCTAAGTCAATCTTAGAATGATGAGAAACAACAAAGAAAGCAATAAGATCCGTATAAACAATGTTATAAAGAACTAAAAAGAAAAGTAGGCCCAAAACATTGTTGAGAGATTACTAATCTTGTGTAAGTCAATTACTTCCCTTAATTCAACCTAAAGGGGATAACCACGGGTACATGGGGAACGTTAGAGGCGTGTGGCAGTTGTTGGACCTGAGGGAAACTAAATGTAAGGTTTATGTGGGCGTCCAAAGCGAGGAATGATACAATAGACGAGTTTCCTTGTGTAAATTGTTCGAGTGCAAGAACTAAACAAGTATGGTCAAGGTTGGGTGTAAACGTTGAAATTTTCTTGATAAAAACGGTCTAAAAGGCTTCGGGTAGGGGCCAACTTGTTGCAACGGCCAGGAAGGATCGCGTTGGTGCCGATTGGCGGTGATTCGAGCATTATCGACATGGAAGTGTGTCATGTCTTTGATAAATCCTAATCATCTAATTGAATCTTAGAATGTTGGAAACGACAAGAAAATCATTATGATCAGAATGAAAAAAATGGTTATGAAGAACAAAAAAGGAGGTTAAACTCGAAAGATTGTTGAGAGATGACTAAATCTTGTGCAACTCGATTACATCCTTCGAATCAAGCTAAATGCTTAACGATGCGGCAGATGGGGAACCTTAGGGGAATGTGGCACATCTTGAAGTTGAGGAAACTAAATTGTAACGTTCATGTTTGCTTCAAATCGAAGAATGAAACAAAAGATTGGTTTCTTGTTGTAAATTCGTTCAATGCCAGAACTGAACTAGTATGGTAGAGGTGGGGTGCAAACGATGACATTACGGATAAGGAAATGGTGTGAATGGCATGGGCTAGGGGCGGACTTGTCGCAATGCACAAGAAGGAGAACTTAGGTCGGATTGGCGGTGATTTCAGAATTATTCACATGGCCTTTCTTTTATTGACAGGTTTTGGATCTAGCCTAATCTTCTAAGTCAATCTTAGAATGATGAGAAACAACAAAGAAAGCAATAAGATCCGTATAAACAATGTTATAAAGAACTAAAAAGAAAAGTAGGCCCAAAACATTGTTGAGAGATTACTAATCTTGTGTAAGTCAATTACTTCCCTTAATTCAACCTAAAGGGGATAACCACGGGTAGATGGGGAACGTTAGAGGCGTGTGGCAGTTGTTGGACCTGAGGGAAACTAAATGTAAGGTTTATGTGGGCGTCCAAAGCGAGGAATGAAACAATAGACGAGTTTCCTTGTGTAAATTGGTCCAGTGCAAGAACTAAACAAGTATGGTCAAGGTGGGGTGTAAACGTTGAAATTTTCTTGATAAAAACGGTCTAAAAGGCTTCGGGTAGGGGCCAACTTGTTGCAACGGCCAGGAAGGATCGCCTTGGTGCCGATTGGCAGTGATTCGAGCATTATCGACATGGAAGTGTGTCATGTCTTTGATAAATCCTAATCATCTAATTGAATCTTAGAATGTTGGAAACGACAAGAAAATCATTATGATCAGAATGAAAAAAATGGTTATGAAGAACAAAAAAGGAGGTTAAACTCGAAAGATTGTTGAGAGATGACTAAATCTTGTGCAACTCGATTACATCCTTTGAATCAAGCTAAATGCTTAACGATGCGGCAGATGGGGAACCTTAGGGGAATGTGGCACATCTTGAAGTTGAGGAAACTAAATTGTAAGGTTTATGTTTGCTTCAAATCGAAGAATGAAACAAAAGATTGGTTTCTTGTTGTAAATTCGTTCAATGCCAGAACTGAACTAGTATGGTAGAGGTGGGGTGCAAACGATGACATTACGGATAAGGAAATGGTGTGAATGGCATGGGCTAGGGGCGGACTTGTCGCAATGCACAAGAAGGAGAACTTAGGTCGGATTGGCGGTGATTTCAGAATTATTCACATGGCCTTTCTTTTATTGACAGGTTTTGGATCTAGCCTAATCTTCTAAGTCAATCTTAGAATGATGAGAAACAACAAAGAAATCAATAAGATCCGTATAAACAATGTTATAAAGAACTAAAAAGAAAAGTAGGCCCAAAACATTGTTGAGAGATTACTAATCTTGTGTAAGTCAATTACTTCCCTTAATTCAACCTAAAGGGATAACCACGGGTAGATGGGGAACGTTAGAGGCGTGTGGCAGTTGTTGGACCTGAGGGAAACTAAATGTAAGGTTTATGTGGGCGTCCAAAGCGAGGAATGAAACAATAGACGAGTTTCCTTGTGTAAATTGGTCCAGTGCAAGAACTAAACAAGTATGGTCAAGGTGGGGTGTAAACGTTGAAATTTTCTTGATAAAAACGGTCTAAAAGGCTTCGGGTAGGGGCCAACTTGTTGCAACGGCCAGGAAGGATCGCCTTGGTGCCGATTGGCAGTGATTCGAGCATTATCGACATGGAAGTGTGTCATGTCTTTGATAAATCCTAATCATCTAATTGAATCTTAGAATGTTGGAAACGACAAGAAAATCATTATGATCAGAATGAAAAAAATGGTTATGAAGAACAAAAAAGGAGGTTAAACTCGAAAGATTGTTGAGAGATGACTAAATCTTGTGCAACTCGATTACATCCTTTGAATCAAGCTAAATGCTTAACGATGCGGCAGATGGGGAACCTTAGGGGAATGTGGCACATCTTGAAGTTGAGGAAACTAAATTGTAAGGTTTATGTTTGCTTCAAATCGAAGAATGAAACAAAAGATTGGTTTCTTGTTGTAAATTCGTTCAATGCCAGAACTGAACTAGTATGGTAGAGGTGGGGTGCAAACGATGACATTACGGATAAGGAAATGGTGTGAATGGCATGGGCTAGGGGCGGACTTGTCGCAATGCACAAGAAGGAGAACTTAGGTCGGATTGGCGGTGATTTCAGAATTATTCACATGGCCTTTCTTTTATTGACAGGTTTTGGATCTAGCCTAATCTTCTAAGTCAATCTTAGAATGATGAGAAACAACAAAGAAATCAATAAGATCCGTATAAACAATGTTATAAAAAACTAAAAAGAAAAGTAGGCCCAAAACATTGTTGAGAGATTACTAATCTTGTGTAAGTCAATTACTTCCCTTAATTCAACCTAAAGGGGATAACCACGGGTAGATGGGGAACGTTAGAGGCGTGTGGCAGTTGTTGGACCTGAGGGAAACTAAATGTAAGGTTTATGTGGGCGTCCAAAGCGAGGAATGAAACAATAGACGAGTTTCCTTGTGTAAATTGGTCCAGTGCAAGAACTAAACAAGTATGGTCAAGGTGGGGTGTAAACGTTGAAATTTTCTTGATAAAAACGGTCTAAAAGGCTTCGGGTAGGGGCCAACTTGTTGCAACAGCCAGGAAGGATCGCGTTGGTGCCGATTGGCGGTGATTCGAGCATTATCGACACGGAAGTGTGTCATGTCTTTGATAAATCCTAATCATCTAATTGAATCTTAGAATGTTGGAAACGACAAGAAAATCATTATGATCAGAATGAAAAAAATGGTTATGAAGAACAAAAAAGGAGGTTAAACTCGAAAGATTGTTGAGAGATGACTAAATCTTGTGCAACTCGATTACATCCTTCGAATCAAGCTAAATGCTTAACGATGCGGCAGATGGGGAACCTTAGGGGAATGTGGCACATCTTGAAGTTGAGGAAACTAAATTGTAAGGTTTATGTTTGCTTCAAATCGAAGAATGAAACAAAAGATTGGTTTCTTGTTGTAAATTCGTTCAATGCCAGAACTGAACTAGTATGGTAGAGGTGGGGTGCAAACGATGAGATTACGGATAAGGAAATGGTGTGAATGGCATGGGTAAGGGGCGGACTTGTCGCAATGCACAAGAAGGAGAACTTAGGTCGGATTGGCGGTGATTTCAGAATTATTCACATGGCCTTTCTTTTATTGACAGGTTTTGGATCTAGCCTAATCTTCTAAGTCAATCTTAGAATGATGAGAAACAACAAAGAAATCAATAAGATCCGTATAAACAATGTTATAAAGAACTAAAAAGAAAAGTAGGCCCAAAACATTGTTGAGAGATTACTAATCTTGTGTAAGTCAATTACTTCCCTTAATTCAACCTAAAGGGGATAACCACGGGTAGATGGGGAACGTTAGAGGCGTGTGGCAGTTGTTGGACCTGAGGGAAACTAAATGTAAGGTTTATGTGGGCGTCCAAAGCGAGGAATGAAACAATAGACGAGTTTCCTTGTGTAAATTGGTCCAGTGCAAGAACTAAACAAGTATGGTCAAGGTGGGGTGTAAACGTTGAAATTTTCTTGATAAAAACGGTCTAAAAGGCTTCGGGTAGGGGCCAACTTGTTGCAACGGCCAGGAAGGATCGCCTTGGTGCCGATTGGCAGTGATTCGAGCATTATCGACATGGAAGTGTGTCATGTCTTTGATAAATCCTAATCATCTAATTGAATCTTAGAATGTTGGAAACGACAAGAAAATCATTATGATCAGAATGAAAAAAATGGTTATGAAGAACAAAAAAGGAGGTTAAACTCGAAAGATTGTTGAGAGATGACTAAATCTTGTGCAACTCGATTACATCCTTTGAATCAAGCTAAATGCTTAACGATGCGGCAGATGGGGAACCTTAGGGGAATGTGGCACATCTTGAAGTTGAGGAAACTAAATTGTAAGGTTTATGTTTGCTTCAAATCGAAGAATGAAACAAAAGATTGGTTTCTTGTTGTAAATTCGTTCAATGCCAGAACTGAACTAGTATGGTAGAGGTGGGGTGCAAACGATGACATTACGGATAAGGAAATGGTGTGAATGGCATGGGCTAGGGGCGGACTTGTCGCAATGCACAAGAAGGAGAACTTAGGTCGGATTGGCGGTGATTTCAGAATTATTCACATGGCCTTTCTTTTATTGACAGGTTTTGGATCTAGCCTAATCTTCTAAGTCAATCTTAGAATGATGAGAAACAACAAAGAAATCAATAAGATCCGTATAAACAATGTTATAAAGAACTAAAAAGAAAAGTAGGCCCAAAACATTGTTGAGAGATTACTAATCTTGTGTAAGTCAATTACTTCCCTTAATTCAACCTAAAGGGGATAACCACGGGTAGATGGGGAACGTTAGAGGCGTGTGGCAGTTGTTGGACCTGAGGGAAACTAAATGTAAGGTTTATGTGGGCGTCCAAAGCGAGGAATGAAACAATAGACGAGTTTCCTTGTGTAAATTGGTCCAGTGCAAGAACTAAACAAGTATGGTCAAGGTGGGGTGTAAACGTTGAAATTTTCTTGATAAAAACGGTCTAAAAGGCTTCGGGTAGGGGCCAACTTGTTGCAACAGCCAGGAAGGATCGCGTTGGTGCCGATTGGCGGTGATTCGAGCATTATCGACACGGAAGTGTGTCATGTCTTTGATAAATCCTAATCATCTAATTGAATCTTAGAATGTTGGAAACGACAAGAAAATCATTATGATCAGAATGAAAAAAATGGTTATGAAGAACAAAAAAGGAGGTTAAACTCGAAAGATTGTTGAGAGATGACTAAATCTTGTGCAACTCGATTACATCCTTCGAATCAAGCTAAATGCTTAACGATGCGGCAGATGGGGAACCTTAGGGGAATGTGGCACATCTTGAAGTTGAGGAAACTAAATTGTAAGGTTTATGTTTGCTTCAAATCGAAGAATGAAACAAAAGATTGGTTTCTTGTTGTAAATTCGTTCAATGCCAGAACTGAACTAGTATGGTAGAGGTGGGGTGCAAACGATGAGATTACGGATAAGGAAATGGTGTGAATGGCATGGGTAAGGGGCGGACTTGTCGCAATGCACAAGAAGGAGAACTTAGGTCGGATTGGCGGTGATTTCAGAATTATTCACATGGCCTTTCTTTTATTGACAGGTTTTGGATCTAGCCTAATCTTCTAAGTCAATCTTAGAATGATGAGAAACAACAAAGAAATCAATAAGATCCGTATAAACAATGTTATAAAGAACTAAAAAGAAAAGTAGGCCCAAAACATTGTTGAGAGATTACTAATCTTGTGTAAGTCAATTACTTCCCTTAATTCAACCTAAAGGGGATAACCACGGGTAGATGGGGAACGTTAGAGGCGTGTGGCAGTTGTTGGACCTGAGGGAAACTAAATGTAAGGTTTATGTGGGCGTCCAAAGCGAGGAATGAAACAATAGACGAGTTTCCTTGTGTAAATTGGTCCAGTGCAAGAACTAAACAAGTATGGTCAAGGTGGGGTGTAAACGTTGAAATTTTCTTGATAAAAACGGTCTAAAAGGCTTCGGGTAGGGGCCAACTTGTTGCAACGGCCAGGAAGGATCGCCTTGGTGCCGATTGGCAGTGATTCGAGCATTATCGACATGGAAGTGTGTCATGTCTTTGATAAATCCTAATCATCTAATTGAATCTTAGAATGTTGGAAACGACAAGAAAATCATTATGATCAGAATGAAAAAAATGGTTATGAAGAACAAAAAAGGAGGTTAAACTCGAAAGATTGTTGAGAGATGACTAAATCTTGTGCAACTCGATTACATCCTTTGAATCAAGCTAAATGCTTAACGATGCGGCAGATGGGGAACCTTAGGGGAATGTGGCACATCTTGAAGTTGAGGAAACTAAATTGTAAGGTTTATGTTTGCTTCAAATCGAAGAATGAAACAAAAGATTGGTTTCTTGTTGTAAATTCGTTCAATGCCAGAACTGAACTAGTATGGTAGAGGTGGGGTGCAAACGATGACATTACGGATAAGGAAATGGTGTGAATGGCATGGGCTAGGGGCGGACTTGTCGCAATGCACAAGAAGGAGAACTTAGGTCGGATTGGCGGTGATTTCAGAATTATTCACATGGCCTTTCTTTTATTGACAGGTTTTGGATCTAGCCTAATCTTCTAAGTCAATCTTAGAATGATGAGAAACAACAAAGAAATCAATAAGATCCGTATAAACAATGTTATAAAGAACTAAAAAGAAAAGTAGGCCCAAAACATTGTTGAGAGATTACTAATCTTGTGTAAGTCAATTACTTCCCTTAATTCAACCTAAAGGGGATAACCACGGGTAGATGGGGAACGTTAGAGGCGTGTGGCAGTTGTTGGACCTGAGGGAAACTAAATGTAAGGTTTATGTGGGCGTCCAAAGCGAGGAATGAAACAATAGACGAGTTTCCTTGTGTAAATTGGTCCAGTGCAAGAACTAAACAAGTATGGTCAAGGTGGGGTGTAAACGTTGAAATTTTCTTGATAAAAACGGTCTAAAAGGCTTCGGGTAGGGGCCAACTTGTTGCAACAGCCAGGAAGGATCGCGTTGGTGCCGATTGGCGGTGATTCGAGCATTATCGACACGGAAGTGTGTCATGTCTTTGATAAATCCTAATCATCTAATTGAATCTTAGAATGTTGGAAACGACAAGAAAATCATTATGATCAGAATGAAAAAAATGGTTATGAAGAACAAAAAAGGAGGTTAAACTCGAAAGATTGTTGAGAGATGACTAAATCTTGTGCAACTCGATTACATCCTTTGAATCAAGCTAAATGCTTAACGATGCGGCAGATGGGGAACCTTAGGGGAATGTGGCACATCTTGAAGTTGAGGAAACTAAATTGTAAGGTTTATGTTTGCTTCAAATCGAAGAATGAAACAAAAGATTGGTTTCTTGTTGTAAATTCGTTCAATGCCAGAACTGAACTAGTATGGTAGAGGTGGGGTGCAAACGATGACATTACGGATAAGGAAATGGTGTGAATGGCATGGGTAAGGGGCGGACTTGTCGCAATGCACAAGAAGGAGAACTTAGGTCGGATTGGCGGTGATTTCAGAATTATTCACATGGCCTTTCTTTTATTGACAGGTTTTGGATCTAGCCTAATCTTCTAAGTCAATCTTAGAATGATGAGAAACAACAAAGAAATCAATAAGATCCGTATAAACAATGTTATAAAGAACTAAAAAGAAAAGTAGGCCCAAAACATTGTTGAGAGATTACTAATCTTGTGTAAGTCAATTACTTCCCTTAATTCAACCTAAAGGGGATAACCACGGGTAGATGGGGAACGTTAGAGGCGTGTGGCAGTTGTTGGACCTGAGGGAAACTAAATGTAAGGTTTATGTGGGCGTCCAAAGCGAGGAATGAAACAATAGACGAGTTTCCTTGTGTAAATTGGTCCAGTGCAAGAACTAAACAAGTATGGTCAAGGTGGGGTGTAAACGTTGAAATTTTCTTGATAAAAACGGTCTAAAAGGCTTCGGGTAGGGGCCAACTTGTTGCAACGGCCAGGAAGGATCGCCTTGGTGCCGATTGGCAGTGATTCGAGCATTATCGACATGGAAGTGTGTCATGTCTTTGATAAATCCTAATCATCTAATTGAATCTTAGAATGTTGGAAACGACAAGAAAATCATTATGATCAGAATGAAAAAAATGGTTATGAAGAACAAAAAAGGAGGTTAAACTCGAAAGATTGTTGAGAGATGACTAAATCTTGTGCAACTCGATTACATCCTTTGAATCAAGCTAAATGCTTAACGATGCGGCAGATGGGGAACCTTAGGGGAATGTGGCACATCTTGAAGTTGAGGAAACTAAATTGTAAGGTTTATGTTTGCTTCAAATCGAAGAATGAAACAAAAGATTGGTTTCTTGTTGTAAATTCGTTCAATGCCAGAACTGAACTAGTATGGTAGAGGTGGGGTGCAAACGATGACATTACGGATAAGGAAATGGTGTGAATGGCATGGGCTAGGGGCGGACTTGTCGCAATGCACAAGAAGGAGAACTTAGGTCGGATTGGCGGTGATTTCAGAATTATTCACATGGCCTTTCTTTTATTGACAGGTTTTGGATCTAGCCTAATCTTCTAAGTCAATCTTAGAATGATGAGAAACAACAAAGAAATCAATAAGATCCGTATAAACAATGTTATAAAGAACTAAAAAGAAAAGTAGGCCCAAAACATTGTTGAGAGATTACTAATCTTGTGTAAGTCAATTACTTCCCTTAATTCAACCTAAAGGGGATAACCACGGGTAGATGGGGAACGTTAGAGGCGTGTGGCAGTTGTTGGACCTGAGGGAAACTAAATGTAAGGTTTATGTGGGCGTCCAAAGCGAGGAATGAAACAATAGACGAGTTTCCTTGTGTAAATTGGTCCAGTGCAAGAACTAAACAAGTATGGTCAAGGTGGGGTGTAAACGTTGAAATTTTCTTGATAAAAACGGTCTAAAAGGCTTCGGGTAGGGGCCAACTTGTTGCAACAGCCAGGAAGGATCGCGTTGGTGCCGATTGGCGGTGATTCGAGCATTATCGACACGGAAGTGTGTCATGTCTTTGATAAATCCTAATCATCTAATTGAATCTTAGAATGTTGGAAACGACAAGAAAATCATTATGATCAGAATGAAAAAAATGGTTATGAAGAACAAAAAAGGAGGTTAAACTCGAAAGATTGTTGAGAGATGACTAAATCTTGTGCAACTCGATTACATCCTTCGAATCAAGCTAAATGCTTAACGATGCGGCAGATGGGGAACCTTAGGGGAATGTGGCACATCTTGAAGTTGAGGAAACTAAATTGTAAGGTTTATGTTTGCTTCAAATCGAAGAATGAAACAAAAGATTGGTTTCTTGTTGTAAATTCGTTCAATGCCAGAACTGAACTAGTATGGTAGAGGTGGGGTGCAAACGATGAGATTACGGATAAGGAAATGGTGTGAATGGCATGGCCTAGGGGCGGACTTGTCGCAATGCACAAGAAGGAGAACTTAGGTCGGATTGGCGGTGATTTCAGAATTATTCACATGGCCTTTCTTTTATTGACAGGTTTTGGATCTAGCCTAATCTTCTAAGTCAATCTTAGAATGATGAGAAACAACAAAGAAATCAATAAGATCCGTATAAACAATGTTATAAAGAACTAAAAAGAAAAGTAGGCCCAAAACATTGTTGAGAGATTACTAATCTTGTGTAAGTCAATTACTTCCCTTAATTCAACCTAAAGGGGATAACCACGGGTAGATGGGGAACGTTAGAGGCGTGTGGCAGTTGTTGGACCTGAGGGAAACTAAATGTAAGGTTTATGTGGGCGTCCAAAGCGAGAAATGAAACAATAGACGAGTTTCCTTGTGTAAATTGGTCCAGTGCAAGAACTAAACAAGTATGGTCAAGGTGGGGTGTAAACGTTGAAATTTTCTTGATAAAAACGGTCTAAAAGGCTTCGGGTAGGGGCCAACTTGTTGCAACAGCCAGGAAGGATCGCGTTGGTGCCGATTGGCGGTGATTCGAGCATTATCGACACGGAAGTGTGTCATGTCTTTGATAAATCCTAATCATCTAATTGAATCTTAGAATGTTGGAAACGACAAGAAAATCATTATGATCAGAATGAAAAAAATGGTTATGAAGAACAAAAAAGGAGGTTAAACTCGAAAGATTGTTGAGAGATGACTAAATCTTGTGCAACTCGATTACATCCTTTGAATCAAGCTAAATGCTTAACGATGCGGCAGATGGGGAACCCTAGGGGAATGTGGCACATCTTGAAGTTGAGGAAACTAAATTGTAAGCTTTATGTTTGCTTCAAATCGAAGAATGAAACAAAAGATTGGTTTCTTGTTGTAAATTCGTTCAATGCCAGAACTGAACTAGTATGGTAGAGGTGGGGTGCAAACGATGAGATTACGGATAAGGAAATGGTGTGAATGGCATGGGCTAGGGGCGGACTTGTCGCAATGCACAAGAAGGAGAACTTAGGTCGGATTGGCGGTGATTTCAGAATTATTCACATGGCCTTTCTTTTATTGACAGGTTTTGGATCTAGCCTAATCTTCTAAGTCAATCTTAGAATGATGAGAAACAACAAAGAAAGCAATAAGATCCGTATAAACAATGTTATAAAGAACTAAAAAGAAAAGTAGGCCCAAAACATTGTTGAGAGATTACTAATCTTGTGTAAGTCAATTACTTCCCTTAATTCAACCTAAAGGGGATAACCACGGGTAGATGGGGAACGTTAGAGGCGTGTGGCAGTTGTTGGACCTGAGGGAAACTAAATGTAAGGTTTATGTGGGCGTGCAAAGCGAGGAATGAAACAATAGACGAGTTTCCTTGTGTAAATTGGTCCAGTGCAAGAATTAAACAAGTATGGTCAAGGTGGGGTGTAAACGTTGAAATTTTCTTGATAAAAACGGTCTAAAAGGCTTCGGGTAGGGGCCAACTTGTTGCAACGGCCAGGAAGGATCGCGTTGGTGCCGATTGGCGGTGATTCGAGCATTATCGACATGGAAGTGTGTCATGTCTTTGATAAATCCTAATCATCTAATTGAATCTTAGAATGTTGGAAACGACAAGAAAATCATTATGATCAGAATGAAAAAAATGGTTATGAAGAACAAAAAAGGAGGTTAAACTCGAAAGATTGTTGAGAGATGACTAAATCTTGTGCAACTCGATTACATCCTTTGAATCAAGCTAAATGCTTAACGATGCGGCAGATGGGGAACCTTAGGGGAATGTGGCACATCTTGAAGTTGAGGAAACTAAATTGTAAGGTTTATGTTTGCTTCAAATTGAAGAATGAAACAAAAGATTGGTTTCTTGTTGTTAATTCCTTCAATGCCAGAACTGAACTAGTATGGTAGAGGTGGGGTGCAAACGATGACATTACGGATAAGGAAATGGTGTGAATGGCATGGGCTAGGGGCGGACTTGTCGCAATGCACAAGAAGGAGAACTTAGGTCGGATTGGCGGTGATTTCAGAATTATTCACATGGCCTTTCTTTTATTGACAGGTTTTGGATCTAGCCTAATCTTCTAAGTCAATTTTAGAATGATGAGAAACAACAAAGAAAGCAATAAGATCCGTATAAACAATGTTATAAAGAACTAAAAAGAAAAGTAGGCCCAAAACATTGTTGAGATATTACTAATCTTGTGTAAGTCAATTACTTCCCTTAATTCAACCTAAAGGGGATAACCACGGGTAGATGGGGAACGTTAGGGGCGTGTGGCAGTTCTTGGACCTGAGGGAAACTAAATGTAAGGTTTATGTGGGCGTCCAAAGCGAGGAATGAAACAATAGACGAGTTTCCTTGTGTAAATTGGTCCATTGCAAGAACTAAACAAGTATGGTCAAGGTGGGGTGTAAACGTTGAAATTTTCCTTATGAAAATGGTCTAAAAGGCTTCGTGTAGGGGCCAACTTGTTGCAACGGCCATGAAGGATCGCCTTGGTACCGATTGGCGGTGATTCGAGCATTATCGACATGGAAGTGTGTCATGTCTTTGATAAAGCCAAATCATCTAATTCAATCTTAAAATGTTGGAAAACGACAAGAAAATCAATATGATCAAAATGAAGGAAATGGTTACGAAGAACAAAAAAGGAGGTTAAACTCGAAACAATGCTGAGAGATGACTAAATCTTGTGCAACTCGATTACATCCTTTGAATCAAGCAAAAAGCTTAACAATGCGGTATATGGGGAACCTTAGGGGAATGTGGCACTTCTTGAAGTTGAGGAAACTAAGTTGTAAGGTTTATGTTTGCTTCAAATGGAAGAATGAAACAAAAGATTGGTTTCTTGTTGTAAATTCGTTCAATGCCAGAACTGAACTAGTATGGTAGAGGTGGGGTGCAAACGATGACATTACGGATGAGGAAATGGTGGGAATGGCATGGGCTAGGGGTGGACTTGTTGCAATGCACCAGAAGGAGAACTTAGGTCGGATTGGCGGTGATTTCAGCATTATTCACATGGCCTTTCTTTTATTGGTAGGTTTTGGATCCAGCCGAAGCTTCTAGGTCAATTTTAGAATGATGAGAAACAACAAAGAAAGTAATAAGATCCGTATAAAAAATGTTATAAAGAACTAAAAAGAAAAGTAGGCCCAAAACATTGTTGAGAGATTACAAATCTTGTGTAAGTCAATTACTTCCCTTAATTCAACCTAAAGGGATAACCACGGATAGATGGGGAATGTTAGAGGCGTGTGGCAGTTGTTGGACCTGAGGGAAACTAAATGTAAGGTTTATGTGGGCGTCCAAAGCGAGGAATGAAACAATAGACGTGTTTCCTTGTGTAAATTGGTCCAGTGCAAGAACTAAACAAGTATGGTCAAGGTGGGGTGTAAACGTTGAAATTTTCTTGATAAAAACGGTCTAAAAGGCTTCGGGTAGGGGCCAACTTGTTGCAACGGCCAGGAAGCATCGCGTTGGTGCCGATTGGCGGTGATTCGAGCATTATCGACATGGAAGTGTGTCATGTCTTTGATAAATCCTAATCATCTAATTGAATCTTAGAATGTTGGAAACGACAAGAAAATCATTATGATCAGAATGAAAAAAATGGTTATGAAGAACAAAAAAGGAGGTTAAACTCGAAAGATTGTTGAGAGATGACTAAATCTTGTGCAACTCGATTACATCCTTTGAATCAAGCTAAATGCTTAACGATGCGGCAGATGGGGAACCTTAGGGGAATGTGGCACATCTTGAAGTTGAGGAAACTAAATTGTAAGGTTTATGTTTGCTTCAAATCGAAGAATGAAACAAAAGATTGGTTTCTTGTTGTAAATTCGTTCAATGCCAGAACTGAACTAGTATGGTAGAGGTGGGGTGCAAACGATGACATTACGGATAAGGAAATGGTGTGAATGGCATGGGCTAGGGGCGGACTTGTCGCAATGCACAAGAAGGAGAACTTAGGTCGGATTGGCGGTGATTTCAGAATTATTCACATGGCCTTTCTTTTATTGACAGGTTTTGGATCTAGCCTAATCTTCTATGTCAATCTTAGAATGATGAGAAACAACAAAGAAAGCAATAAGATCCGTATAAACAATGTTATAAAGAACTAAAAAGAAAAGTAGGCCCAAAACATTGTTGAGAGATTACTAATCTTGTGTAAGTCAATTACTTCCCTTAATTCAACCTAAAGGGGATAACCACGGGTAGATGGGGAACGTTAGAGGCGTGTGGCAGTTGTTGGACCTGAGG
The DNA here is from genome assembly GCF_018687715.1 of Carya illinoinensis. Classification (NCBI taxonomy): domain Eukaryota; kingdom Viridiplantae; phylum Streptophyta; class Magnoliopsida; order Fagales; family Juglandaceae; genus Carya; species Carya illinoinensis. The sequence goes on from NC_056758.1 coordinate 22,235,892, forward strand.
GAAACTAAATGTAAGGTTTATGTGGGCGTCCAAAGCGAGGAATGAAACAATAGACGAGTTTCCTTGTGTAAATTGGTCCAGTGCAAGAACTAAACAAGTATGGTCAAGGTGGGGTGTAAACGTTGAAATTTTCCTTATGAAAATGGTCTAAAAGGCTTCGTGTAGGGGCCAACTTGTTGCAACGGCCATGAAGGATCGCCTTGGTACCGATTGGCGGTGATTCGAGCATTATCGACATGGAAGTGTGTCATGTCTTTGATAAAGCCAAATCATCTAATTCAATCTTAAAATGTTGGAAAACGACAAGAAAATCAATATGATCAAAATGAAGGAAATGGTTACGAAGAACAAAAAAGGAGGTTAAACTCGAAACAATGCTGAGAGATGACTAAATCTTGTGCAACTCGATTACATCCTTTGAATCAAGCAAAAAGCTTAACAATGCGGTATATGGGGAACCTTAGGGGAATGTGGCACTTCTTGAAGTTGAGGAAACTAAATTGTAAGGTTTATGTTTGCTTCAAATGGAAGAATGAAACAAAAGATTGGTTTCTTGTTATAAATTCGTTCAATGCCAGAACTGAACTAGTATGGTAGAGGTGGGGTGCAAACGATGACATTACGGATGAGGAAATGGTGGGAATGGCATGGGCTAGGGGTGGACTTGTTGCAATGCACAAGAAGGAGAACTTAGGTCGGATTGGCGGTGATTTCAGCATTATTCACATGGCCTTTCTTTTATTGGTAGGTTTTGGATCCAGCCGAAACTTTTAAGTCAATTTTAGAATGATGAGAAACAACAAAGAAAGTAATAAGATCCGTATAAAAAATGTTATAAAGAACTAAAAAGAAAAGTAGGCCCAAAACATTGTTGAGAGATTACAAATCTTGTGTAAGTCAATTACTTCCCTTAATTCAACCTAAAGGGATAACCAAGGGTAGATGGGGAACGTTAGAGGCGTGTGGCAGTTGTTGGACCTGAGGGAAACTAAATGTAAGGTTTATGTGGGCGTCCAAAGCGAGGAATGAAACAATAGACGAGTTTCCTTGTGTAAATTGGTCCAGTGCAAGAACTAAAGAAGTATGGTCATGCTGGGGTGTAAACGTTGAAATTTTCCTTATGAAAATGGTCTAAAAGGCTTCGTGTAGGGGCCAACTTGTTGCAACGGCCATGAAGGATCGCCTTGGTACCGATTGGCGGTGATTCGAGCATTATCGACATGGAAGTGTGTCATGTCTTTGATAAAGCCAAATCATCTAATTCAATCTTAAAATGTTGGAAAACGACAAGAAAATCAATATGATCAAAATGAAGGAAATGGTCACGAAGAACAAAAAAGGAGGTTAAACTCGAAACAATGCTGAGAGATGACTAAATCTTGTGCAACTCGATTACATCCTTTGAATCCAGCAAAAAGCTTAACAATGCGGTATATGGGGAACCTTAGGGCAATGTGGCACTTCTTGAAGTTGAGGAAACTAAGTTGTAAGGTTTATGTTTGCTTCAAATGGAAGAATGAAACAAAAGATTGGTTTCTTGTTGTAAATTCGTTCAATGCCAGAACTGAACTAGTATGGTAGAGGTGGGGTGCAAACGATGACATTACGGATGAGGAAATGGTGGGAATGGCATGGGCTAGGGGCGGACTTGTTGCAATGCACCAGAAGGAGAACTTAGGTCGGATTGGCGGTGATTTCAGCATTATTCACATGGCCTTTCTTTTATTGGTAGGTTTTGGATCCAGCCGAAGCTTCTAGGTCAATTTTAGAATGATGAGAAACAACAAAGAAAGTAATAAGATCCGTATAAAAAATGTTATAAAGAACTAAAAAGAAAAAGTAGGCCCAAAACATTGTTGAGAGATTACAAATCTTGTGTAAGTCAATTACTTCCCTTAATTCAACCTAAAGGGATAACCACGGATAGATGGGGAACGTTAGAGGCGTGCGGCAGTTGTTGGACCTGAGGGAAACTAAATGTAAGGTTTATGTGGGCGTCCAAAGCGAGGAATGAAACAATAGACGAGTTTCCTTGTGTCAATTGGTCCAGTGCAAGAACTAAACAAGTATGGTCAAGGTGGGGTGTAAACGTTGAAATTTTCTTGATAAAAACGGTCTAAAAGGCTTCGGGTAGGGGCCAACTTGTTGCAACGGCCAGGAAGGATCGCGTTGGTGCCGATTGGCGGTGATTCGAGCATTATCGACATGGAAGTGTGTCATGTCTTTGATAAATCCTAATCACCTAATTGAATCTTAGAATGTTGGAAACGACAAGAAAATCATTATGATCAGAATGAAAAAAATGGTTATGAAGAACAAAAAAGGAGGTTAAACTCGAAAGATTGTTGAGAGATGACTAAATCTTGTGCAACTCGATTACATCCTTTGAATCAAGCTAAATGCTTAACGATGCGGCAGATGGGGAACCTTAGGGGAATGTGGCACATCTTGAAGTTGAGGAAACTAAATTGTAAGGTTTATGTTTGCTTCAAATCGAAGAATGAAACAAAAGATTGGTTTCTTGTTGTAAATTCGTTCAATGCCAGAACTGAACTAGTATGGTAGAGGTGGGGTGCAAACGATGACATTACGGATAAGGAAATGGTGTGAATGGCATGGGCTAGGGGCGGACTTGTCGCAATGCACAAGAAGGAGAACTTAGGTCGGATTGGCGGTGATTTCAGAATTATTCACATGGCCTTTCTTTTATTGACAGGTTTTGGATCTAGCCTATTCTTCTATGTCAATCTTAGAATGATGAGAAACAACAAAGAAAGCAATAAGATCCGTATAAACAATGTTATAAAGAACTAAAAAGAAAAGTAGGCCCAAAACATTGTTGAGAGATTACTAAACTTGTGTAAGTCAATTACTTCCCTTAATTCAACCTAAAGGGGATAACCACGGGTAGATGGGGAACGTTAGAGGCGTGTGGCAGTTGTTGGACCTGAGGGAAACTAAATGTAAGGTTTATGTGGGCGTCCAAAGCGAGGAATGAAACAATAGACGAGTTTCCTTGTGTAAATTGGTCCAGTGCAAGAACTAAACAAGTATGGTCAAGGTGGGGTGTAAACGTTGAAATTTTCCTTATGAAAATGGTCTAAAAGGCTTCGTGTAGGGGCCAACTTGTTGCAACGGCCATGAAGGATCGCCTTGGTACCGATTGGCGGTGATTCGAGCATTATCGACATGGAAGTGTGTCATGTCTTTGATAAAGCCAAATCATCTAATTCAATCTTAAAATGTTGGAAAACGACAAGAAAATCAATATGATCAAAATGAAGGAAATGGTTACGAAGAACAAAAAAGGAGGTTAAACTCGAAACAATGCTGAGAGATGACTAAATCTTGTGCAACTCGATTACATCCTTTGAATCAAGCAAAAAGCTTAACAATGCGGTATATGGGGAACCTTAGGGGAATGTGGCACTTCTTGAAGTTGAGGAAACTAAATTGTAAGGTTTATGTTTGCTTCAAATGGAAGAATGAAACAAAAGATTGGTTTCTTGTTGTAAATTCGTTCAATGCCAGAACTGAACTAGTATGGTAGAGGTGGGGTGCAAACGATGACATTACGGATGAGGAAATGGTGGGAATGGCATGGGCTAGGGGCGGACTTGTTGCAATGCACCAGAAGGAGAACTTAGGTCGGATTGGCGGTGATTTCAGCATTATTCACATGGCCTTTCTTTTATTGGTAGGTTTTGGATCCAGCCGAAGCTTCTAGGTCAATTTTAGAATGATGAGAAACAACAAAGAAAGTAATAAGATCCGTATAAAAAATGTTATAAAGAACTAAAAAGAAAAAGTAGGCCCAAAACATTGTTGAGAGATTACAAATCTTGTGTAAGTCAATTACTTCCCTTAATTCAACCTAAAGGGATAACCACGGATAGATGGGGAACGTTAGAGGCGTGCGGCAGTTGTTGGACCTGAGGGAAACTAAATGTAAGGTTTATGTGGGCGTCCAAAGCGAGGAATGAAACAATAGACGAGTTTCCTTGTGTCAATTGGTCCAGTGCAAGAACTAAACAAGTATGGTCAAGGTGGGGTGTAAACGTTGAAATTTTCTTGATAAAAACGGTCTAAAAGGCTTCGGGTAGGGGCCAACTTGTTGCAACGGCCAGGAAGGATCGCGTTGGTGCCGATTGGCGGTGATTCGAGCATTATCGACATGGAAGTGTGTCATGTCTTTGATAAATCCTAATCACCTAATTGAATCTTAGAATGTTGGAAACGACAAGAAAATCATTATGATCAGAATGAAAAAAATGGTTATGAAGAACAAAAAAGGAGGTTAAACTCGAAAGATTGTTGAGAGATGACTAAATCTTGTGCAACTCGATTACATCCTTTGAATCAAGCTAAATGCTTAACGATGCGGCAGATGGGGAACCTTAGGGGAATGTGGCACATCTTGAAGTTGAGGAAACTAAATTGTAAGGTTTATGTTTGCTTCAAATCGAAGAATGAAACAAAAGATTGGTTTCTTGTTGTAAATTCGTTCAATGCCAGAACTGAACTAGTATGGTAGAGGTGGGGTGCAAACGATGACATTACGGATAAGGAAATGGTGTGAATGGCATGGGCTAGGGGCGGACTTGTCGCAATGCACAAGAAGGAGAACTTAGGTCGGATTGGCGGTGATTTCAGAATTATTCACATGGCCTTTCTTTTATTGACAGGTTTTGGATCTAGCCTATTCTTCTATGTCAATCTTAGAATGATGAGAAACAACAAAGAAAGCAATAAGATCCGTATAAACAATGTTATAAAGAACTAAAAAGAAAAGTAGGCCCAAAACATTGTTGAGAGATTACTAAACTTGTGTAAGTCAATTACTTCCCTTAATTCAACCTAAAGGGGATAACCACGGGTAGATGGGGAACGTTAGAGGCGTGTGGCAGTTGTTGGACCTGAGGGAAACTAAATGTAAGGTTTATGTGGGCGTCCAAAGCGAGGAATGAAACAATAGACGAGTTTCCTTGTGTAAATTGGTCCAGTGCAAGAACTAAACAAGTATGGTCAAGGTGGGGTGTAAACGTTGAAATTTTCCTTATGAAAATGGTCTAAAAGGCTTCGTGTAGGGGCCAACTTGTTGCAACGGCCATGAAGGATCGCCTTGGTACCGATTGGCGGTGATTCGAGCATTATCGACATGGAAGTGTGTCATGTCTTTGATAAAGCCAAATCATCTAATTCAATCTTAAAATGTTGGAAAACGACAAGAAAATCAATATGATCAAAATGAAGGAAATGGTTACGAAGAACAAAAAAGGAGGTTAAACTCGAAACAATGCTGAGAGATGACTAAATCTTGTGCAACTCGATTACATCCTTTGAATCAAGCAAAAAGCTTAACAATGCGGTATATGGGGAACCTTAGGGGAATGTGGCACTTCTTGAAGTTGAGGAAACTAAATTGTAAGGTTTATGTTTGCTTCAAATGGAAGAATGAAACAAAAGATTGGTTTCTTGTTGTAAATTCGTTCAATGCCAGAACTGAACTAGTATGGTAGAGGTGGGGTGCAAACGATGACATTACGGATGAGGAAATGGTGGGAATGGCATGGGCTAGGGGTGGACTTGTTGCAATGCACCAGAAGGAGAACTTAGGTCGGATTGGCAGTGATTTCAGCATTATTCACATGGCCTTTCTTTTATTGGTAGGTTTTGGATCCAGCCGAAGCTTCTAAGTCAATTTTAGAATGATGAGAAACAACAAAGAAAGTAATAAGATCCGTATAAAAAATGTTATAAAGAACTAAAAAGAAAAGTAGGCCCAAAACATTGTTGAGAGATTACAAATCTTGTGTAAGTCAATTACTTCCCTTAATTCAACCTAAAGGGATAACCACGGGTAGATGGGGAACGTTAGAGGCGTGTGGCAGTTGTTGGACCTGAGGGAAACTAAATGTAAGGTTTATGTGGGCGTCCAAAGCGAGGAATGAAACAATAGACGAGTTTCCTTGTGTAAATTGGTCCAGTGCAAGAACTAAACAAGTATGGTCAAGGTGGGGTGTAAACGTTGAAATTTTCTTGATAAAAACGGTCTAAAAGGCTTCGGGTAGGGGCCAACTTGTTGCAACGGCCAGGAAGGATCGCGTTGGTGCCAATCGGCGGTGATTCGAGCATTATCGACATGGAAGTGTGTCATGTCTTTGATAAATCCTAATCATCTAATTGAATCTTAGAATGTTGGAAACGACAAGAAAATCATTATGATCAGAATGAAAAAAATGGTTATGAAGAACAAAAAAGGAGGTTAAACTCGAAAGATTGTTGAGAGATGACTAAATCTTGTGCAACTCGATTACATCCTTTGAATCAAGCTAAATGCTTAACGATGCGTCAGATGGGGAACCTTAGGGGAATGTGGCACATCTTGAAGTTGAGGAAACTAAATTGTAAGGTTTATGTTTGCTTCAAATCGAAGAATGAAACAAAAGATTGGTTTCTTGTTGTAAATTCGTTCAATGCCAGAACTAAACTAGTATGGTAGAGGTGGGGTGCAAACGATGACATTACGGATAATGAAATGGTGTGAATGGCATGGGCTAGGGGCGGACTTGTCGCAATGCACAAGAAGGGGAACTTAGGTCGGATTGGCGGTGATTTCAGAATTATTCACATGGCCTTTCTTTTATTGACAGGTTTTGGATCTAGCCTAATCTTCTAAGTCAATCTTAGAATGATGAGAAACAACAAAGAAAGCAATAAGATCCGTATAAACAATGTTATAAAGAACTAAAAAGAAAAGTAGGCCCAAAACATTGTTGAGAGATTACTAATCTTGTGTAAGTCAATTACTTCCCTTAATTCAACCTAAAGGGGATAACCACGGGTAGATGGGGAACGTTAGAGGCGTGTGGCAGTTGTTGGACCTGAGGGAAACTAAATGTAAGGTCTATGTGGGCGTCCAAAGCGAGGAATGAAACAATAGACGAGTTTCCTTGTGTAAATTGGTCCAGTGCAAGAACTAAACAAGTATGGTCAAGGTGGGGTGTAAACGTTGAAATTTTCCTTATGAAAATGGTCTAAAAGGCTTCGTGTAGGGGCCAACTTGTTGCAACGGCCATGAAGGATCGCCTTGGTACCGATTGGCGGTGATTCGAGCATTATCGACATGGAAGTGTGTCATGTCTTTAATAAAGCCAAATCATCTAATTCAATCTTAAAATGTTGGAAAAAGACAAGAAAATCAATATGATCAAAATGAAGGAAATGGTTACGAAGAACAAAAAAGGAGGTTAAACTCGAAACAATGCTGAGAGATGACTAAATCTTGTGCAACTCGATTACATCCTTTGAATCAAGCAAAAAGCTTAACAATGCGGTATATGGGGAACCTTAGGGGAATGTGGCACTTCTTGAAGTTGAGGAAACTAAATTGTAAGGTTTATGTTTGCTTCAAATGGAAGAATGAAAAAAAAGATTGGTTTCTTGTTGTAAATTCGTTCAATGCCAGAACTGAACTAGTATGGTAGAGGTGGGGTGCAAACGATGACATTACGGCTGAGGAAATGGTGGGAATGGCATGGGCTAGGGGTGGACTTGTTGCAATGCACAAGAAGGAGAACTTAGGTCGGATTGGCAGTGATTTCAGCATTATTCACATGGCCTTTCTTTTATTGGTAGGTTTTGGATCCAGCCGAAACTTATAAGTCAATTTTAGAATGATGAGAAACAACAAAGAAAGTAATAAGATCCGTATAAAAAATGTTATAAAGAACTAAAAAGAAAAGTAGGCCCAAAACATTGTTGAGAGATTACAAATCTTGTGTAAGTCAATTACTTCCCTTAATTCAACCTAAAGGGATAACCACGGGTAGATGGGGAATGTTAGAGGCGTGTGGCAGTTGTTGGACTTGAGGGAAACTAAATGTAAGGTTTATGTGGGCGTCCAAAGCGAGGAATGAAACAATAGACGAGTTTCCTTGTGTAAATTGGTCCAGTGCAAGAACTAAACAAGTATGGTCAAGGTGGGGTGTAAACGTTGAAATTTTCCTTATGAAAATGGTCTAAAAGGCTTCGTGTAGGGGCCAACTTGTTGCAACGGCCATGAAGGATCGCCTTGGTACCGATTGGCGGTGATTCGAGCATTATCGACATGGAAGTGTGTCATGTCTTTAATAAAGCCAAATCATCTAATTCAATCTTAAAATGTTGGAAAAAGACAAGAAAATCAATATGATCAAAATGAAGGAAATGGTTACGAAGAACAAAAAAGGAGGTTAAACTCGAAACAATGCTGAGAGATGACTAAATCTTGTGCAACTCGATTACATCCTTTGAATCAAGCAAAAAGCTTAACAATGCGGTATATGGGGAACCTTAGGGGAATGTGGCACTTCTTGAAGTTGAGGAAACTAAATTGTAAGGTTTATGTTTGCTTCAAATGGAAGAATGAAACAAAAGATTGGTTTCTTGTTGTAAATTCGTTCAATGCCAGAACTGAACTAGTATGGTAGAGGTGGGGTGCAAACGATGACATTACGGCTGAGGAAATGGTGGGAATGGCATGGGCTAGGGGTGGACTTGTTGCAATGCACAAGAAGGAGAACATAGGTCGGATTGGCAGTGATTTCAGCATTATTCACATGGCCTTTCTTTTATTGGTAGGTTTTGGATCCAGCCGAAACTTATAAGTCAATTTTAGAATGATGAGAAACAACAAAGAAAGTAATAAGATCCGTATAAAAAATGTTATAAAGAACTAAAAAGAAAAGTAGGCCCAAAACATTGTTGAGAGATTACAAATCTTGTGTAAGTCAATTACTTCCCTTAATTCAACCTAAAGGGATAACCACGGGTAGATGGGGAACGTTAGAGGCGTGTGGCAGTTGTTGGACTTGAGGGAAACTAAATGTAAGGTTTATGTGGGCGTCCAAAGCGAGGAATGAAACAATAGACGAGTTTCCTTGTGTAAATTGGTCCAGTGCAAGAACTAAACAAGTATGGTCAAGGTGGGGTGTAAACGTTGAAATTTTCCTTATGAAAATGGTCTAAAAGGCTTCGTGTAGGGGCCAACTTGTTGCAACGGCCATGAAGGATCGCCTTGGTACCGATTGGCGGTGATTCGAGCATTATCGACATGGAAGTGTGTCATGTCCTTGATAAAGCCAAATCATCTAATTCAATCTTAAAATGTTGGAAAACGACAAGAAAATCAATATGATCAAAATGAAGGAAATGGTTACGAAGAACAAAAAAGGAGGTTAAACTGGAAACAATGCTGAGAGATGACTAAATCTTGTGCAACTCGATTACATCCTTTGAATCAAGCAAAAAGCTTAACAATGCGGTATATGGGGAACCTTAGGGGAATGTGGCACTTCTTAAAGTTGAGGAAACTAAGTTGTAAGGTTTATGTTTGCTTCAAATGGAAGAATGAAACAAAAGATTGGTTTCTTGTTGTAAATTCGTTCAATGCCAGAACTGAACTAGTATGGTAGAGGTGGGGTGCAAACGATGACATTACGGATGAGGAAATGGTGGGAATGGCATGGGCTAGGGGTGGACTTGTTGCAATGCACCAGAAGGAGAACTTAGGTCGGATTGGCGGTGATTTCAGCATTATTCACATGGCCTTTCTTTTATTGGTAGGTTTTGGATCCAGCCGAGGCTTCTAAGTCAATTTTAGAATGATGAGAAACAACAAAGAAAGTAATAAGATCCGTATAAAAAATGTTATAAAGAACTAAAAAGAAAAGTAGGCCCAAAACATTGTTGAGAGATTACAAATCTTGTGTAAGTCAATTACTTCCCTTAATTCAACCTAAAGGGATAACCACGGGTAGATGGGGAATGTTAGAGGCGTGTGGCAGTTGTTGGACTTGAGGGAAACTAAATGTAAGGTTTATGTGGGCGTCCAAAGCGAGGAATGAAACAATAGACGAGTTTCCTTGTGTAAATTGGTCCAGTGCAAGAACTAAACAAGTATGGTCAAGGTGGGGTGTAAACGTTGAAATTTTCCTTATGAAAATGGTCTAAAAGGCTTCGTGTAGGGGCCAACTTGTTGCAACGGCCATGAAGGATCGCCTTGGTACCGATTGGCGGTGATTCGAGCATTATCGACATGGAAGTGTGTCATGTCTTTAATAAAGCCAAATCATCTAATTCAATCTTAAAATGTTGGAAAAAGACAAGAAAATCAATATGATCAAAATGAAGGAAATGGTTACGAAGAACAAAAAAGGAGGTTAAACTCGAAACAATGCTGAGAGATGACTAAATCTTGTGCAACTCGATTACATCCTTTGAATCAAGCAAAAAGCTTAACAATGCGGTATATGGGGAACCTTAGGGGAATGTGGCACTTCTTGAAGTTGAGGAAACTAAATTGTAAGGTTTATGTTTGCTTCAAATGGAAGAATGAAACAAAAGATTGGTTTCTTGTTGTAAATTCGTTCAATGCCAGAACTGAACTAGTATGGTAGAGGTGGGGTGCAAACGATGACATTACGGCTGAGGAAATGGTGGGAATGGCATGGGCTAGGGGTGGACTTGTTGCAATGCACAAGAAGGAGAACATAGGTCGGATTGGCAGTGATTTCAGCATTATTCACATGGCCTTTCTTTTATTGGTAGGTTTTGGATCCAGCCGAAACTTATAAGTCAATTTTAGAATGATGAGAAACAACAAAGAAAGTAATAAGATCCGTATAAAAAATGTTATAAAGAACTAAAAAGAAAAGTAGGCCCAAAACATTGTTGAGAGATTACAAATCTTGTGTAAGTCAATTACTTCCCTTAATTCAACCTAAAGGGATAACCACGGGTAGATGGGGAACGTTAGAGGCGTGTGGCAGTTGTTGGACTTGAGGGAAACTAAATGTAAGGTTTATGTGGGCGTCCAAAGCGAGGAATGAAACAATAGACGAGTTTCCTTGTGTAAATTGGTCCAGTGCAAGAACTAAACAAGTATGGTCAAGGTGGGGTGTAAACGTTGAAATTTTCCTTATGAAAATGGTCTAAAAGGCTTCGTGTAGGGGCCAACTTGTTGCAACGGCCATGAAGGATCGCCTTGGTACCGATTGGCGGTGATTCGAGCATTATCGACATGGAAGTGTGTCATGTCCTTGATAAAGCCAAATCATCTAATTCAATCTTAAAATGTTGGAAAACGACAAGAAAATCAATATGATCAAAATGAAGGAAATGGTTACGAAGAACAAAAAAGGAGGTTAAACTGGAAACAATGCTGAGAGATGACTAAATCTTGTGCAACTCGATTACATCCTTTGAATCAAGCAAAAAGCTTAACAATGCGGTATATGGGGAACCTTAGGGGAATGTGGCACTTCTTAAAGTTGAGGAAACTAAGTTGTAAGGTTTATGTTTGCTTCAAATGGAAGAATGAAACAAAAGATTGGTTTCTTGTTGTAAATTCGTTCAATGCCAGAACTGAACTAGTATGGTAGAGGTGGGGTGCAAACGATGACATTACGGATGAGGAAATGGTGGGAATGGCATGGGCTAGGGGTGGACTTGTTGCAATGCACCAGAAGGAGAACTTAGGTCGGATTGGCGGTGATTTCAGCATTATTCACATGGCCTTTCTTTTATTGGTAGGTTTTGGATCCAGCCGAGGCTTCTAAGTCAATTTTAGAATGATGAGAAACAACAAAGAAAGTAATAAGATCCGTATAAAAAATGTTATAAAGAACTAAAAAGAAAAGTAGGCCCAAAACATTGTTGAGAGATTACAAATCTTGTGTAAGTCAATTACTTCCCTTAATTCAACCTAAAGGGATAACCACGGGTAGATGGGGAACGTTAGAAGCGTGTGGCAGTTGTTGGACTTGAGGGAAACTAAATGTAAGGTTTATGTGGGCGTCCAAAGCGAGGAATGAAACAATAGACGAGTTTCCTTGTGTAAATTGGTCCAGTGCAAGAACTAAACAAGTATGGTCAAGGTGGGGTGTAAACGTTGAAATTTTCTTGATAAAAACGGTCTAAAAGGCTTCGGGTAGGGGCCAACTTGTTGCAACGGCCAGGAAGGATCGCGTTCGTGCCGATCGGCGGTGATTCGAGCATTATCAACATAGAAGTGTGTCATGTCTTTGATAAATCCTAATCATCTAATTGAATCTTAGAATGTTGGAAACGACAAGAAAATCATTATGATCAGAATGAAAAAAATGGTTATGAAGAACAAAAAAGGAGGTTAAACTCGAAAGATTGTTGAGAGATGACTAAATCTTGTGCAACTCGATTACATCCTTTGAATCAAGCAAAAAGCTTAACAATGCGGTATATGGGGAACCTTAGGGGAATGTGGCACTTCTTGAAGTTGAGGAAACTAAATTGTAAGGTTTATGTTTGCTTCAAATGGAAGAATGAAACAAAAGATTGGTTTCTTGTTCTAAATTCGTTCAATGCCAGAACTGAACTAGTATGGTAGAGGTGGGGTGCAAACGATGACATTACGGCTGAGGAAATGGTGGGAATGGCATGGGCTAGGGGTGGACTTGTTGCAATGCACCAGAAGGAGAACTTAGGTCGGATTGGCAGTGATTTCAGCATTATTCACATGGCCTTTCTTTTATTGGTAGGTTTTGGATCCAGCCGAAGCTTCTAAGTCAATTTTAGAATGATGAGAAACAACAAAGAAAGTAATAAGATCCGTATAAAAAATGTTATAAAGAACTAAAAAGAAAAGTAGGCCCAAAACATTGTTGAGAGATTACAAATCTTGTGTAAGTCAATTACTTCCCTTAATTCAACCTAAAGGGATAACCACGGGTAGATGGGGAACGTTAGAGGTGTGTGGCAGTTGTTGGACCTGAGGGAAACTAAATGTAAGGTTTATGTGGGCGTCCAAAGCGAGGAATGAAACAATAGACGAGTTTCCTTGTGTAAATTGGTCCAGTGCAAGAACTAAACAAGTATGGTCAAGGTGGGGTGTAAACGTTGAAATTTTCTTGATAAAAACGGTCTAAAAGGCTTCGGGTAGGGGCCAACTTGTTGCAACGGCCAGGAAGGATCGCGTTGGTGCCAATTGGCGGTGATTCGAGCATTATCGACATAGAAGTGTGTCATGTCTTTGATAAATCCTAATCATCTAATTCAATCTTAAAATGTTGGAAAACGACAAGAAAATCAATATGATCAAAATGAAGGAAATGGTCACGAAGAACAAAAAAGGAGGTTAAACTCGAAACAATGCTGAGAGATGACTAAATCTTGTGCAACTCGATTACATCCTTTGAATCCAGCAAAAAGCTTAACAATGCGGTATATGGGGAACCTTAGGGCAATGTGGCACTTCTTGAAGTTGAGGAAACTAAGTTGTAAGGTTTATGTTTGCTTCAAATGGAAGAATGAAACAAAAGATTGGTTTCTTGTTGTAAATTCGTTGAATGCCAGAACTGAACTAGTATGGTAGAGGTGGGGTGCAAACGATGACATTACGGATGAGGAAATGGTGTGAATGGCATGGGCTAGGGGCGGACTTGTTGCAATGCACCAGAAGGAGAACTTAGGTCGGATTGGCGGTGATTTCAGCATTATTCACATGGCCTTTCTTTTATTGGTAGGTTTTGGATCCAGCCGAAGCTTCTAGGTCAATTTTAGAATGATGAGAAACAACAAAGAAAGTAATAAGATCCGTATAAAAAATGTTATAAAGAACTAAAAAGAAAAGTAGGCCCAAAACATTGTTGAGAGATTACAAATCTTGTGTAAGTCAATTACTTCCCTTAATTCAACCTAAAGGGATAACCACGGGTAGATGGGGAACGTTAGAGGCGTGTGGCAGTTGTTGGACTTGAGGGAAACTAAATGTAAGGTTTATGTGGGCGTCCAAAGCGAGGAATGAAACAATAGACGAGTTTCCTTGTGTAAATTGGTCCAGTGCAAGAACTAAACAAGTATGGTCAAGGTGGGGTGTAAACGTTGAAATTTTCCTTATGAAAAGGGTCTAAAAGGCTTCGTGTAGGGGCCAACTTGTTGCAACGGCCATGAAGGATCGCCTTGGTACCGATTGGCGGTGATTCGAGCATTATCGACATGGAAGTGTGTCATGTCTTTAATAAAGCCAAATCATCTAATTCAATCTTAAAATGTTGGAAAAAGACAAGAAAATCAATATGATCAAAATGAAGGAAATGGTTACGAAGAACAAAAAAGGAGGTTAAACTCGAAACAATGCTGAGAGATGACTAAATCTTGTGCAACTCGATTACATCCTTTGAATCAAGCAAAAAGCTTAACAATGCGGTATATGGGGAACCTTAGGGGAATGTGGCACTTCTTGAAGTTGAGGAAACTAAATTGTAAGGTTTATGTTTGCTTCAAATGGAAGAATGAAACAAAAGATTGGTTTCTTGTTCTAAATTCGTTCAATGCCAGAACTGAACTAGTATGGTAGAGGTGGGGTGCAAACGATGACATTACGGATGAGGAAATGGTGGGAATGGCATGGGCTAGGGGTGGACTTGTAGCAATGCACCAGAAGGAGAACTTAGGTCGGATTGGCGGTGATTTCAGCATTATTCACATGGCCTTTCTTTTATTGGTAGGTTTTGGATCCAGCCGAAACTTATAAGTCAATTTTAGAATGATGAGAAACAACAAAGAAAGTAATAAGATCCGTATAAAAAATGTTATAAAGAACTAAAAAGAAAAGTAGGCCCAAAACATTGTTGAGAGATTACAAATCTTGTGTAAGTCAATTACTTCCCTTAATTCAACCTAAAGGGATAACCACAGGTAGATGGGGAACGTTAGAGGCGTGTGGCAGTTGTTGGACTTGAGGGAAACAAAATGTAAGGTTTATGTGGGCGTCCAAAGCGAGGAATGAAACAATAGACGAGTTTCCTTGTGTAAATTGGTCCAGTGCAAGAACTAAACAAGTATGGTCAAGGTGGGGTGTAAACGTTGAAATTTTCCTTATGAAAATGGTCTAAAAGGCTTCGTGTAGGGGCCAACTTGTTGCAACGGCCATGAAGGATCGCCTTGGTACCGATTGGCGGTGATTCGAGCATTATCGACATGGAAGTGTGTCATGTCCTTGATAAAGCCAAATCATCTAATTCAATCTTAAAATGTTGGAAAACGACAAGAAAATCAATATGATCAAAATGAAGGAAATGGTTACGAAGAACAAAAAAGGAGGTTAAACTCGAAACAATGCTGAGAGATGACTAAATCTTGTGCAACTCGATTACATCCTTTGAATCAAGCAAAAAGCTTAACAATGCGGTATATGGGGAACCTTAGGGGAATGTGGCACTTCTTGAAGTTGAGGAAACTAAGTTGTAAGGTTTATGTTTGCTTCAAATGGAAGAATGAAACAAAAGATTGGTTTCTTGTTGTAAATTCGTTCAATGCCAGAACTGAACTAGTATGGTAGAGGTGGGGTGCAAACGATGACATTACGGATGAGGAAATGGTGGGAATGGCATGGGCTAGGGGTGGACTTGTTGCAATGCACCAGAAGGAGAACTTAGGTCGGATTGGCGGTGATTTCAGCATTATTCACATGGCCTTTCTTTTATTGGTAGGTTTTGGATCCAGCCGTAGCTTCTAAGTCAATTTTAGAATGATGAGAAACAACAAAGAAAGTAATAAGATCCGTATAAAAAATGTTATAAAGAACTAAAAAGAAAAGTAGGCCCAAAACATTGTTGAGAGATTACAAATCTTGTGTAAGTCAATTACTTCCCTTAATTCAACCTAAAGGGATAACCACGGATAGATGGGGAACGTCAGAGGCGTGTGGCAGTTGTTGGACCTGAGGGAAACTAAATGTAAGGTTTATGTGGGCGTCCAAAGCGAGGAATGAAACAATAGACGAGTTTCCTTGTGTAAATTGGTCCAGTGCAAGAACTAAACAAGTATGGTCAAGGTGGGGTGTAAACGTTGAAATTTTCTTAATAAAAACGGTCTAAAAGGCTTCGGGTAGGGGCCAACTTGTTGCAACGGCCAGGAAGGATCGCGTTGGTGCCGATTGGCGGTGATTCGAGCATTATCGACATGGAAGTGTGTCATGTCTTTGATAAATCCTAATCATCTAATTGAATCTTAGAATGTTGGAAACGACAAGAAAATCATTATGATCAGAATGAAAAAAATGGTTATGAAGAACAAAAAAGGAGGTTAAACTCGAAAGATTGTTGAGAGATGACTAAATCTTGTGCAACTCGATTACATCCTTTGAATCAAGCTAAATGCTTAACGATGCGGCAGATGGGGAACCTTAGGGGAATGTGGCACATCTTGAAGTTGAGGAAACTAAATTGTAAGGTTTATGTTTGCTTCAAATCGAAGAATGAAACAAAAGATTGGTTTCTTGTTGTAAATTCGTTCAATGCCAGAACTGAACTAGTTTGGTAGAGGTGGGGTGCAAACGATGAGATTACGGATAAGGAAATGGTGTGAATGGCATGGGCTAGGGGCGGACTTGTCGCAATGCACAAGAAGGAGAACTTAGGTCGGATTGGCGGTAATTTCAGAATTATTCACATGGCCTTTCTTTTATTGACAGGTTTTGGATCTAGCCTAATCTTCTAAGTCAATCTTAGAATGATGAGAAACAACAAAGAAAGCAATAAGATCCGTATAAACAATGTTATAAAGAACTAAAAAGAAAAGTAGGCCCAAAACATTGTTGAGAGATTACTAATCTTGTGTAAGTCAATTACTTCCCTTAATTGAACCTAAAGGGGATAACCACGGGTAGATGGGGAACGTTAGAGGCGTGTGGCAGTTGTTGGACCTGAGGGAAACTAAATGTAAGGTTTATGTGGGCGTCCAAAGCGAGGAATGAAACAATAGACGAGTTTCCTTGTGTAAATTGGTCCAGTGCAAGAACTAAACAAGTATGGTCAAGGTGGGGTGTAAACGTTGAAATTTTCTTGATAAAAACGGTCTAAAAGGCTTCGGGTAGGGGCCAACTTGTTGCAACGGCCAGGAAGGATCGCGTTGGTGCCAATCGGCGGTGATTCGAGCATTATCGACATAGAAGTGTGTCATGTCTTTGATAAATCCTAATCATCTAATTGAATCTTAGAATGTTGGAAACGACAAGAAAATCATTATGATCAGAATGAAAAAAATGGTTATGAAGAACAAAAAAGGAGGTTAAACTCGAAAGATTGTTGAGAGATGACTAAATCTTGTGCAACTCGATTACATCCTTTGAATCAAGCTAAATGCTTAACGATGCGGCAGATGGGGAACCTTAGGGGAATGTGGCACATCTTGAAGTTGAGGAAACTAAAGTGTAAGGTTTATGTTTGCTTCAAATCGAAGAATGAAACAAAAGATTGGTTTCTTGTTGTAAATTCGTTCAATGCCAGAACTGAACTAGTATGGTAGAGGTGGGGTGCAAACGATGACATTACGGATAAGGAAATGGTGTGAATGGCATGGGCTAGGGGCGGACTTGTCGCAATGCACAAGAAGGAGAACTTAGGTCGGATTGGCGGTGATTTCAGAATTATTCACATGGCCTTTCTTTTATTGACAGGTTTTGGATCTAGCCTAATCTTCTAAGTCAATCTTAGAATGATGAGAAACAACAAAGAAAGCAATAAGATCCGTATAAACAATGTTATAAAGAACTAAAAAGAAAAGTAGGCCCAAAACATTGTTGAGAGATTACTAATCTTGTGTAAGTCAATTACTTCCCTTAATTCAACCTAAAGGGATAACCACGGGTGGATGGGGAACGTTAGAGGCGTGTGGCAGTTGTTGGACCTGAGGGAAACTAAATGTAAGGTTTATGTGGGCGTCCAAAGCGAGGAATGAAACAATAGACGAGTTTCCTTGTGTAAATTGGTCCAGTGCAAGAACTAAACAAGTATGGTCAAGGTGGGGTGTAAACGTTGAAATTTTCCTTATGAAAATGGTCTAAAAGGCTTCGTGTAGGGGCCAACTTGTTGCAACGGCCATGAAGGATCGCCTTGGTACCGATTGGCGGTGATTCGAGCATTATCGACATGGAAGTGTGTCATGTCTTTGATAAAGCCAAATCATCTAATTCAATCTTAAAATGTTGGAAAACGACAAGAAAATCAATATGATCAAAATGATGGAAATGGTTACGAAGAACAAAAAAGGAGGTTAAACTCGAAACAATGCTGAGAGATGACTAAATCTTGTGCAACTAGATTACATCCTTTGAATCAAGCAAAAAGCTTAACAATGCGGTATATGGGGAACCTTAGGGGAATGTGGCACTTCTTGAAGTTGAGGAAACTAAGTTGTAAGGTTTATGTTTGCTTCAAATGGAAGAATGAAACAAAAGATTGGTTTCTTCTTGTAAATTCGTTCAATGCCAGAACTGAACTAGTATGGTAGAGGTGGGGTGCAAACGATGACATTACGGATGAGGAAATGGTGGGAATGGCATGGGCTAGGGGTGGACTTGTTGCAATGCACCAGAAGGAGAACTTAGGTCGGATTGGCGGTGATTTCAGCATTATTCACATGGCCTTTCTTTTATTGGTAGGTTTTGGATCCAGCCGAAGCTTCTAAGTCAATTTTAGAATGATGAGAAACAACAAAGAAAGTAATAAGATCTGTATAAAAAATGTTATAAAGAACTAAAAAGAAAAGTAGGCCCAAAACATTGTTGAGAGATTACAAATCTTGTGTAAGTCAATTACTTCCCATAATTCAACCTAAAAGGATAACCACGGGTAGATGGGGAACATTAGAGGCGTGTGGCAGTTGTTGGACCTGAGGGAAACTAAATGTAAGGTTTATGTGGGCGTCCAAAGCGAGGAATGAAACAATAGACGAGTTTCCTTGTGTAAATTGGTCCAGTGCAAGAACTAAACAAGTATGGTCAAGGTGGGGTGTAAACGTTGAAATTTTCTTGATAAAAACGGTCTAAAAGGCTTCGGGTAGGGGCCAACTTGTTGCAACGGCCAGGAAGGATCGCGTTGGTGCCGATTGGCGGTGATTCGAGCATTATCGACATGGAAGTGTGTCATGTCTTTGATAAAGCCAAATCATCTAATTCAATCTTAAAATGTTGGAAAACGACAAGAAAATCAATATGATCAAAATGATGGAAATGGTTACGAAGAACAAAAAAGGAGGTTAAACTCGAAACAATGCTGAGAGATGACTAAATCTTGTGCAACTCGATTACATCCGTTGAATCAAGCAAAAAGCTTAACAATGCGGTATATGGGGAACCTTAAGGGAATGTGGCACTTCTTGAAGTTGAGGAAACTAAGTTGTAAGGTTTATGTTTGCTTCAAATGGAAGAATGAAACAAAAGATTGGTTTCTTGTTGTAAATTCGTTCAATGCCAGAACTGAACTAGTATGGTAGAGGTGGGGTGCAAACGATGACATTACGGATGAGGAAATGGTGGGAATGGCATGGGCTAGGGGTGGACTTGTTGCAATGCACCAGAAGGAGAACTTAGGTCGGATTGGCGGTGATTTCAGCATTATTCACATGGCCTTTCTTTTATTGGTAGGTTTTGGATCCAGCCGAAGCTTCTAAGTCAATTTTAGAATGATGAGAAACAACAAAAAAAGTAATAAGATCCGTATAAAAAATGTTAGAAAGAACTAAAACGAAAAGTAGGCCCAAAACATTGTTGAGAGATTACAAATCTTGTGTAAGTCAATTACTTCCCTTAATTCAACCTAAAGGGATAACCACGGGTAGATGGGGAACGTTAGAGGCGTGTGGCAGTTGTTGGACCTGAGGGAAACTAAATGTAAGGTTTATGTGGGCGTCCAAAGCGAGGAATGAAACAATAGACGAGTTTCCTTGTGTAAATTGGTCAAGTGCAAGAACTAAACAAGTATGGTCAAGGTGGGGTGTAAACGTTGAAATTTTCTTGATAAAAACGGTCTAAAAGGCTTCGGGTACTGGCCAACTTGTTGCAACGGCCAGGAAGGATCGCGTTGGTGCCAATCGGCGGTGATTCGAGCATTATCGACATAGAAGTGTGTCATGTATTTGATAAATCCTAATCATCTAATTGAATCTTAGAATGTTGGGAACGACAAGAAAATCATTATGATCAGAATGAAAAAAATGGTTATGAAGAACAAAAAAGGAGGTTAAACTCGAAAGATTGTTGAGAGATGACTAAATCTTGTGCAACTCGATTACATCCTTTGAATCAAGCTAAATGCTTAACGATGCGGCAGATGGGGAACCTTAGGGGAATGTGGCACATCTTGAAGTTGAGGAAACTAAATTGTAAGGTTTATGTTTGCTTCAAATCGAAGAATGAAACAAAAGATTGGTTTCTTGTTGTAAATTCGTTCAATGCCAGAACTGAACTAGTTTGGTAGAGGTGGGGTGCAAACGATGAGATTACGGATAAGGAAATGGTGTGAATGGCATGGGCTAGGGGCGGACTTGTCGCAATGCACAAGAAGGAGAACTTAGGTCGGATTGGCGGTAATTTCAGAATTATTCACATGGCCTTTCTTTTATTGACAGGTTTTGGATCTAGCCTAATCTTCTAAGTCAATCTTAGAATGATGAGAAACAACAAAGAAAGCAATAAGATCCGTATAAACAATGTTATAAAGAACTAAAAAGAAAAGTAGGCCCAAAACATTGTTGAGAGATTACTAATCTTGTGTAAGTCAATTACTTCCCTTAATTGAACCTAAAGGGGATAACCACGGGTAGATGGGGAACGTTAGAGGCGTGTGGCAGTTGTTGGACCTGAGGGAAACTAAATGTAAGGTTTATGTGGGCGTCCAAAGCGAGGAATGAAACAATAGACGAGTTTCCTTGTGTAAATTGGTCCAGTGCAAGAACTAAACAAGTATGGTCAAGGTGGGGTGTAAACGTTGAAATTTTCTTGATAAAAACGGTCTAAAAGGCTTCGGGTAGGGGCCAACTTGTTGCAACGGCCAGGAAGGATCGCGTTGGTGCCAATCGGCGGTGATTCGAGCATTATCGACATAGAAGTGTGTCATGTCTTTGATAAATCCTAATCATCTAATTGAATCTTAGAATGTTGGAAACGACAAGAAAATCATTATGATCAGAATGAAAAAAATGGTTATGAAGAACAAAAAAGGAGGTTAAACTCGAAAGATTGTTGAGAGATGACTAAATCTTGTGCAACTCGATTACATCCTTTGAATCAAGCTAAATGCTTAACGATGCGGCAGATGGGGAACCTTAGGGGAATGTGGCACATCTTGAAGTTGAGGAAACTAAAGTGTAAGGTTTATGTTTGCTTCAAATCGAAGAATGAAACAAAAGATTGGTTTCTTGTTGTAAATTCGTTCAATGCCAGAACTGAACTAGTATGGTAGAGGTGGGGTGCAAACGATGACATTACGGATAAGGAAATGGTGTGAATGGCATGGGCTAGGGGCGGACTTGTCGCAATGCACAAGAAGGAGAACTTAGGTCGGATTGGCGGTGATTTCAGAATTATTCACATGGCCTTTCTTTTATTGACAGGTTTTGGATCTAGCCTAATCTTCTAAGTCAATCTTAGAATGATGAGAAACAACAAAGAAAGCAATAAGATCCGTATAAACAATGTTATAAAGAACTAAAAAGAAAAGTAGGCCCAAAACATTGTTGAGAGATTACTAATCTTGTGTAAGTCAATTACTTCCCTTAATTCAACCTAAAGGGATAACCACGGGTGGATGGGGAACGTTAGAGGCGTGTGGCAGTTGTTGGACCTGAGGGAAACTAAATGTAAGGTTTATGTGGGCGTCCAAAGCGAGGAATGAAACAATAGACGAGTTTCCTTGTGTAAATTGGTCCAGTGCAAGAACTAAACAAGTATGGTCAAGGTGGGGTGTAAACGTTGAAATTTTCCTTATGAAAATGGTCTAAAAGGCTTCGTGTAGGGGCCAACTTGTTGCAACGGCCATGAAGGATCGCCTTGGTACCGATTGGCGGTGATTCGAGCATTATCGACATGGAAGTGTGTCATGTCTTTGATAAAGCCAAATCATCTAATTCAATCTTAAAATGTTGGAAAACGACAAGAAAATCAATATGATCAAAATGATGGAAATGGTTACGAAGAACAAAAAAGGAGGTTAAACTCGAAACAATGCTGAGAGATGACTAAATCTTGTGCAACTAGATTACATCCTTTGAATCAAGCAAAAAGCTTAACAATGCGGTATATGGGGAACCTTAGGGGAATGTGGCACTTCTTGAAGTTGAGGAAACTAAGTTGTAAGGTTTATGTTTGCTTCAAATGGAAGAATGAAACAAAAGATTGGTTTCTTCTTGTAAATTCGTTCAATGCCAGAACTGAACTAGTATGGTAGAGGTGGGGTGCAAACGATGACATTACGGATGAGGAAATGGTGGGAATGGCATGGGCTAGGGGTGGACTTGTTGCAATGCACCAGAAGGAGAACTTAGGTCGGATTGGCGGTGATTTCAGCATTATTCACATGGCCTTTCTTTTATTGGTAGGTTTTGGATCCAGCCGAAGCTTCTAAGTCAATTTTAGAATGATGAGAAACAACAAAGAAAGTAATAAGATCTGTATAAAAAATGTTATAAAGAACTAAAAAGAAAAGTAGGCCCAAAACATTGTTGAGAGATTACAAATCTTGTGTAAGTCAATTACTTCCCATAATTCAACCTAAAAGGATAACCACGGGTAGATGGGGAACATTAGAGGCGTGTGGCAGTTGTTGGACCTGAGGGAAACTAAATGTAAGGTTTATGTGGGCGTCCAAAGCGAGGAATGAAACAATAGACGAGTTTCCTTGTGTAAATTGGTCCAGTGCAAGAACTAAACAAGTATGGTCAAGGTGGGGTGTAAACGTTGAAATTTTCTTGATAAAAACGGTCTAAAAGGCTTCGGGTAGGGGCCAACTTGTTGCAACGGCCAGGAAGGATCGCGTTGGTGCCGATTGGCGGTGATTCGAGCATTATCGACATGGAAGTGTGTCATGTCTTTGATAAAGCCAAATCATCTAATTCAATCTTAAAATGTTGGAAAACGACAAGAAAATCAATATGATCAAAATGATGGAAATGGTTACGAAGAACAAAAAAGGAGGTTAAACTCGAAACAATGCTGAGAGATGACTAAATCTTGTGCAACTCGATTACATCCGTTGAATCAAGCAAAAAGCTTAACAATGCGGTATATGGGGAACCTTAAGGGAATGTGGCACTTCTTGAAGTTGAGGAAACTAAGTTGTAAGGTTTATGTTTGCTTCAAATGGAAGAATGAAACAAAAGATTGGTTTCTTGTTGTAAATTCGTTCAATGCCAGAACTGAACTAGTATGGTAGAGGTGGGGTGCAAACGATGACATTACGGATGAGGAAATGGTGGGAATGGCATGGGCTAGGGGTGGACTTGTTGCAATGCACCAGAAGGAGAACTTAGGTCGGATTGGCGGTGATTTCAGCATTATTCACATGGCCTTTCTTTTATTGGTAGGTTTTGGATCCAGCCGAAGCTTCTAAGTCAATTTTAGAATGATGAGAAACAACAAAAAAAGTAATAAGATCCGTATAAAAAATGTTAGAAAGAACTAAAACGAAAAGTAGGCCCAAAACATTGTTGAGAGATTACAAATCTTGTGTAAGTCAATTACTTCCCTTAATTCAACCTAAAGGGATAACCACGGGTAGATGGGGAACGTTAGAGGCGTGTGGCAGTTGTTGGACCTGAGGGAAACTAAATGTAAGGTTTATGTGGGCGTCCAAAGCGAGGAATGAAACAATAGACGAGTTTCCTTGTGTAAATTGGTCAAGTGCAAGAACTAAACAAGTATGGTCAAGGTGGGGTGTAAACGTTGAAATTTTCTTGATAAAAACGGTCTAAAAGGCTTCGGGTACTGGCCAACTTGTTGCAACGGCCAGGAAGGATCGCGCTGGTGCCAATCGGCGGTGATTCGAGCATTATCGACATAGAAGTGTGTCATGTATTTGATAAATCCTAATCATCTAATTGAATCTTAGAATGTTGGGAACGACAAGAAAATCATTATGATCAGAATGAAAAAAATGGTTATGAAGAACAAAAAAGGAGGTTAAACTCGAAAGATTGTTGAGAGATGACTAAATCTTGTGCAACTCGATTACATCCTTTGAATCAAGCTAAATGCTTAACGATGCGGCAGATGGGGAACCTTAGGGGAATGTGGCACATCTTGAAGTTGAGGAAACTAAATTGTAAGGTTTATGTTTGCTTCAAATCGAAGAATGAAACAAAAGATTGGTTTCTTGTTGTAAATTCGTTCAATGCCAGAACTGAACTAGTATGGTAGAGGTGGGGTGCAAACGATGACATTACGGATAAGGAAATGGTGTGAATGGCATGGGCTAGGGGCGGACTTGTCGCAATGCACAAGAAGGAGAACTTAGGTCGGATTGGCGGTGATTTCAGAATTATTCACATGGCCTTTCTTTTATTGACAGGTTTTGGATCTAGCCTAATCTTCTAAGTCAATCTTAGAATGATGAGAAACAACAAAGAAAGCAATAAGATCCGTATAAACAATGTTATAAAGAACTAAAAAGAAAAGTAGGCCCAAAACATTGTTGAGAGATTACTAATCTTGTGTAAGTCAATTACTTCCCTTAATTCAACCTAAAGGGATAACCACGGGTAGATGGGGAACGTTAGAGGCGTGTGGCAGTTGTTGGACTTGAGGGAAACTAAATGTAAGGTTTATGTGGGCGTCCAAAGCGAGGAATGAAACAATAGACGAGTTTCCTTGTGTAAATTGGTCCAGTGCAAGAACTAAACAAGTATGGTCAAGGTGGGGTGTAAACGTTGAAATTTTCCTTATGAAAATGGTCTAAAAGGCTTCGTGTAGGGGCCAACTTGTTGCAACGGCCATGAAGGATCGCCTTGGTACCGATTGGCGGTGATTCGAGCATTATCGACATGGAAGTGTGTCATGTCCTTGATAAAGCCAAATCATCTAATTCAATCTTAAAATGTTGGAAAACGACAAGAAAATCAATATGATCAAAATGAAGGAAATGGTTACGAAGAACAAAAAAGGAGGTTAAACTGGAAACAATGCTGAGAGATGACTAAATCTTGTGCAACTCGATTACATCCTTTGAATCAAGCAAAAAGCTTAACAATGCGGTATATGGGGAACCTTAGGGGAATGTGGCACTTCTTAAAGTTGAGGAAACTAAGTTGTAAGGTTTATGTTTGCTTCAAATGGAAGAATGAAACAAAAGATTGGTTTCTTGTTGTAAATTCGTTCAATGCCAGAACTGAACTAGTATGGTAGAGGTGGGGTGCAAACGATGACATTACGGATGAGGAAATGGTGGGAATGGCATGGGCTAGGGGTGGACTTGTTGCAATGCACCAGAAGGAGAACTTAGGTCGGATTGGCGGTGATTTCAGCATTATTCACATGGCCTTTCTTTTATTGGTAGGTTTTGGATCCAGCCGAAGCTTCTAAGTCAATTTTAGAATGATGAGAAACAACAAAGAAAGTAATAAGATCTGTATAAAAAATGTTATAAAGAACTAAAAAGAAAAGTAGGCCCAAAACATTGTTGAGAGATTACAAATCTTGTGTAAGTCAATTACTTCCCATAATTCAACCTAAAAGGATAACCACGGGTAGATGGGGAACATTAGAGGCGTGTGGCAGTTGTTGGACTTGAGGGAAACTAAATGTAAGGTTTATGTGGGCGTCCAAAGCGAGGAATGAAACAATAGACGAGTTTCCTTGTGTAAATTGGTCCAGTGCAAGAACTAAACAAGTATGGTCAAGGTGGGGTGTAAACGTTGAAATTTTCTTGATAAAAACGGTCTAAAAGGCTTCGGGTAGGGGCCAACTTGTTGCAACGGCCAGGAAGGATCGCGTTGGTGCCGATCGGCGGTGATTCGAGCATTATCGACATAGAAGTGTGTCATGTCTTTGATAAATCCTAATCATCTAATTGAATCTTAGAATGTTGGAAACGACAAGAAAATCATTATGATCAGAATGAAAAAAATGGTTATGAAGAACAAAAAAGGAGGTTAAACTCGAAAGATTGTTGAGAGATGACTAAATCTTGTGCAACTCGATTACATCCTTTGAATCAAGCTAAATGCTTAACGATGCGGCAGATGGGGAACCTTAGGGGAATGTGGCACATCTTGAAGTTGAGGAAACTAAATTGTAAGGTTTATGTTTGCTTCAAATCGAAGAATGAAACAAAAGATTGGTTTCTTGTTGTAAATTCGTTCAATGCCAGAACTGAACTAGTATGGTAGAGGTGGGGTGCAAACGATGACATTACGGATAATGAAATGGTGTGAATGGCATGGGCTAGGGGCGGACTTGTCGCAATGCACAAGAAGGAGAACTTAGGTCGGATTGGCGGTGATTTCAGAATTATTCACATGGCCTTTCTTTTATTGACAGGTTTTGGATCTAGCCTAATCTTCTAAGTCAATCTTAGAATGATGAGAAACAACAAAGAAAGCAATAAGATCCGTATAAACAATGTTATAAAGAACTAAAAAGAAAAGTAGGCCCAAAACATTGTTGAGAGATTACTAATCTTGTGTAAGTCAATTACTTCCCTTAATTCAACCTAAAGGGGATAACCACGGGTAGATGGGGAACGTTAGAGGCGTGTGGCAGTTGTTGGACCTGAGGGAAACTAAATGTAAGGTTTATGTGGGCGTCCAAAGCGAGGAATGAAACAATAGACGAGTTTCCTTGTGTAAATTGGTCCAGTGCAAGAACTAAACAAGTATGGTCAAGGTGGGGTGTAAACGTTGAAATTTTCCTTATGAAAAGGGTCTAAAAGGCTTCGTGTAGGGGCCAACTTGTTGCAACGGCCATGAAGGATCGCCTTGGTACCGATTGGCGGTGATTCGAGCATTATCGACATGGAAGTGTGTCATGTCTTTAATAAAGCCAAATCATCTAATTCAATCTTAAAATGTTGGAAAAAGACAAGAAAATCAATATGATCAAAATGAAGGAAATGGTTACGAAGAACAAAAAAGGAGGTTAAACTCGAAACAATGCTGAGAGATGACTAAATCTTGTGCAACTCGATTACATCCTTTGAATCAAGCAAAAAGCTTAACAATGCGGTATATGGGGAACCTTAGGGGAATGTGGCACTTCTTGAAGTTGAGGAAACTAAATTGTAAGGTTTATGTTTGCTTCAAATGGAAGAATGAAACAAAAGATTGGTTTCTTGTTCTAAATTCGTTCAATGCCAGAACTGAACTAGTATGGTAGAGGTGGGGTGCAAACGATGACATTACGGCTGAGGAAATGGTGGGAATGGCATGGGCCAGGGGTGGACTTGTTGCAATGCACAAGAAGGAGAACTTAGGTCGGATTGGCGGTGATTTCAGCATTATTCACATGGCCTTTCTTTTATTGGTAGGTTTTGGATCCAGCCGAAACTTATAAGTCAATTTTAGAATGATGAGAAACAACAAAGAAAGTAATAAGATCCGTATAAAAAATGTTATAAAGAACTAAAAAGAAAAGTAGGCCCAAAACATTGTTGAGAGATTACAAATCTTGTGTAAGTCAATTACTTCCCTTAATTCAACCTAAAGGGATAACCACGGGTAGATGGGGAACGTTAGAGGCGTGTGGCAGTTGTTGGACTTGAGGGAAACTAAATGTAAGGTTTATGTGGGCGTCCAAAGCGAGGAATGAAACAATAGACGAGTTTCCTTGTGTAAATTGGTCCAGTGCAAGAACTAAACAAGTATGGTCAAGGTGGGGTGTAAACGTTGAAATTTTCCTTATGAAAATGGTCTAAAAGGCTTCGTGTAGGGGCCAACTTGTTGCAACGGCCATGAAGGATCGCCTTGGTACCGATTGGCGGTGATTCGAGCATTATCGACATGGAAGTGTGTCATGTCCTTGATAAAGCCAAATCATCTAATTCAATCTTAAAATGTTGGAAAACGACAAGAAAATCAATATGATCAAAATGAAGGAAATGGTTACGAAGAACAAAAAAGGAGGTTAAACTCGAAACAATGCTGAGAGATGACTAAATCTTGTGCAACTCGATTACATCCTTTGAATCAAGCAAAAAGCTTACCAATGCGGTATATGGGGAACCTTAGGGGAATGTGGCACTTCTTAAAGTTGAGGAAACTAAGTTGTAAGGTTTATGTTTGCTTCAAATGGAAGAATGAAACAAAAGATTGGTTTCTTGTTGTAAATTCGTTCAATGCCAGAACTGAACTAGTATGGTAGAGGTGGGGTGCAAACGATGACATTACGGATGAGGAAATGGTGGGAATGGCATGGGCTAGGGGTGGACTTGTTGCAATGCACCAGAAGGAGAACTTAGGTCGGATTGGCGGTGATTTCAGCATTATTCACATGGCCTTTCTTTTATTGGTAGGTTTTGGATCCAGCCGAAGCTTCTAAGTCAATTTTAGAATGATGAGAAACAACAAAGAAAGTAATAAGATCCGTATAAAAAATGTTATAAAGAACTAAAAAGAAAAGTAGGCCCAAAACATTGTTGAGAGATTACAAATCTTGTGTAAGTCAATTACTTCCCTTAATTCAACCTAAAGGGATAACCACGGGTAGATGGGGAACGTTAGAGGTGTGTGGCAGTTGTTGGACCTGAGGGAAACTAAATGTAAGGTTTATGTGGGCGTCCAAAGCGAGGAATGAAACAATAGACGAGTTTCCTTGTGTAAATTGGTCCAGTGCAAGAACTAAACAAGTATGGTCAAGGTGGGGTGTAAACGTTGAAATTTTCCTTATGAAAAGGGTCTAAAAGGCTTCGTGTAGGGGCCAACTTGTTGCAACGGCCATGAAGGATCGCCTTGGTACCGATTGGCGGTGATTCGAGCATTATCGACATGGAAGTGTGTCATGTCTTTAATAAAGCCAAATCATCTAATTCAATCTTAAAATGTTGGAAAAAGACAAGAAAATCAATATGATCAAAATGAAGGAAATGGTTACGAAGAACAAAAAAGGAGGTTAAACTCGAAACAATGCTGAGAGATGACTAAATCTTGTGCAACTCGATTACATCCTTTGAATCAAGCAAAAAGCTTAACAATGCGGTATATGGGGAACCTTAGGGGAATGTGGCACTTCTTGAAGTTGAGGAAACTAAATTGTAAGGTTTATGTTTGCTTCAAATGGAAGAATGAAACAAAAGATTGGTTTCTTGTTCTAAATTCGTTCAATGCCAGAACTGAACTAGTATGGTAGAGGTGGGGTGCAAACGATGACATTACGGCTGAGGAAATGGTGGGAATGGCATGGGCCAGGGGTGGACTTGTTGCAATGCACAAGAAGGAGAACTTAGGTCGGATTGGCGGTGATTTCAGCATTATTCACATGGCCTTTCTTTTATTGGTAGGTTTTGGATCCAGCCGAAACTTATAAGTCAATTTTAGAATGATGAGAAACAACAAAGAAAGTAATAAGATCCGTATAAAAAATGTTATAAAGAACTAAAAAGAAAAGTAGGCCCAAAACATTGTTGAGAGATTACAAATCTTGTGTAAGTCAATTACTTCCCTTAATTCAACCTAAAGGGATAACCACGGGTAGATGGGGAACGTTAGAGGCGTGTGGCAGTTGTTGGACTTGAGGGAAACTAAATGTAAGGTTTATGTGGGCGTCCAAAGCGAGGAATGAAACAATAGACGAGTTTCCTTGTGTAAATTGGTCCAGTGCAAGAACTAAACAAGTATGGTCAAGGTGGGGTGTAAACGTTGAAATTTTCCTTATGAAAATGGTCTAAAAGGCTTCGTGTAGGGGCCAACTTGTTGCAACGGCCATGAAGGATCGCCTTGGTACCGATTGGCGGTGATTCGAGCATTATCGACATGGAAGTGTGTCATGTCCTTGATAAAGCCAAATCATCTAATTCAATCTTAAAATGTTGGAAAACGACAAGAAAATCAATATGATCAAAATGAAGGAAATGGTTACGAAGAACAAAAAAGGAGGTTAAACTCGAAACAATGCTGAGAGATGACTAAATCTTGTGCAACTCGATTACATCCTTTGAATCAAGCAAAAAGCTTACCAATGCGGTATATGGGGAACCTTAGGGGAATGTGGCACTTCTTAAAGTTGAGGAAACTAAGTTGTAAGGTTTATGTTTGCTTCAAATGGAAGAATGAAACAAAAGATTGGTTTCTTGTTGTAAATTCGTTCAATGCCAGAACTGAACTAGTATGGTAGAGGTGGGGTGCAAACGATGACATTACGGATGAGGAAATGGTGGGAATGGCATGGGCTAGGGGTGGACTTGTTGCAATGCACCAGAAGGAGAACTTAGGTCGGATTGGCGGTGATTTCAGCATTATTCACATGGCCTTTCTTTTATTGGTAGGTTTTGGATCCAGCCGAAGCTTCTAAGTCAATTTTAGAATGATGAGAAACAACAAAGAAAGTAATAAGATCCGTATAAAAAATGTTATAAAGAACTAAAAAGAAAAGTAGGCCCAAAACATTGTTGAGAGATTACAAATCTTGTGTAAGTCAATTACTTCCCTTAATTCAACCTAAAGGGATAACCACGGGTAGATGGGGAACGTTAGAGGTGTGTGGCAGTTGTTGGACCTGAGGGAAACTAAATGTAAGGTTTATGTGGGCGTCCAAAGCGAGGAATGAAACAATAGACGAGTTTCCTTGTGTAAATTGGTCCAGTGCAAGAACTAAACAAGTATGGTCAAGGTGGGGTGTAAACGTTGAAATTTTCTTGATAAAAACGGTCTAAAAGGCTTCGGGTAGGGGCCAACTTGTTGCAACGGCCAGGAAGGATCGCGTTGGTGCCAATTGGCGGTGATTCGAGCATTATCGACATAGAAGTGTGTCATGTCTTTGATAAATCCTAATCATCTAATTGAATCTTAGAATGTTGGAAACGACAAGAAAATCATTATGATCAGAATGAAAAAAATGGTTATGAAGAACAAAAAAGGAGGTTAAACTCGAAAGATTGTTGAGAGATGACTAAATCTTGTGCAACTCGATTACATCCTTTGAATCAAGCTAAATGCTTAACGATGCGGCAGATGGGGAACCTTAGGGGAATGTGGCACATCTTGAAGTTGAGGAAACTAAATTGTAAGGTTTATGTTTGCTTCAAATCGAAGAATGAAACAAAAGATTGGTTTCTTGTTGTAAATTCGTTCAATGCCAGAACTGAACTAGTATGGTAGAGGTTGGGTGCAAACGATGACATTACGGATAATGAAATGGTGTGAATGGCATGGGCTAGGGGCGGACTTGTCGCAATGCACAAGAAGGAGAACTTAGGTCGGATTGGCGGTGATTTCAGAATTATTCACATGGCCTTTCTTTTATTGACAGGTTTTGGATCTAGCCTAATCTTCTAAGTCAATCTTAGAATGATGAGAAACAACAAAGAAAGCAATAAGATCCGTATAAACAATGTTATAAAGAACTAAAAAGAAAAGTAGGCCCAAAACATTGTTGAGAGATTACTAATCTTGTGTAAGTCAATTACTTCCCTTAATTCAACCTAAAGGGGATAACCACGGGTAGATGGGGAACGTTAGAGGCGTGTGGCAGTTGTTGGACCTGAGGGAAACTAAATGTAAGGTTTATGTGGGCGTCCAAAGCGAGGAATGAAACAATAGACGAGTTTCCTTGTGTAAATTGGTCCAGTGCAAGAACTAAACAAGTATGGTCAAGGTGGGGTGTAAACGTTGAAATTTTCCTTATGAAAAGGGTCTAAAAGGCTTCGTGTAGGGGCCAATTTGTTGCAACGGCCATGAAGGATCGCCTTGGTACCGATTGGCGGTGATTCGAGCATTATCGACATGGAAGTGTGTCATGTCTTTAATAAAGCCAAATCATCTAATTCAATCTTAAAATGTTGGAAAAAGACAAGAAAATCAATATGATCGAAATGAAGGAAATGGTTACGAAGAACAAAAAAGGAGGTTAAACTCGAAACAATGCTGAGAGATGACTAAATCTTGTGCAACTCGATTACATCCTTTGAATCAAGCAAAAAGCTTAACAATGCGGTATATGGGGAACCTTAGGGGAATGTGGCACTTCTTGAAGTTGAGGAAACTAAATTGTAAGGTTTATGTTTGCTTCAAATGGAAGAATGAAACAAAAGATTGGTTTCTTGTTCTAAATTCGTTCAATGCCAGAACTGAACTAGTATGGTAGAGGTGGGGTGCAAACGATGACATTACGGATGAGGAAATGGTGGGAATGGCATGGGCTAGGGGTGGACTTGTAGCAATGCACCAGAAGGAGAACTTAGGTCGGATTGGCGGTGATTTCAGCATTATTCACATGGCCTTTCTTTTATTGGTAGGTTTTGGATCCAGCCGAAACTTATAAGTCAATTTTAGAATGATGAGAAACAACAAAGAAAGTAATAAGATCCGTATAAAAAATGTTATAAAGAACTAAAAAGAAAAGTAGGCCCAAAACATTGTTGAGAGATTACAAATCTTGTGTAAGTCAATTACTTCCCTTAATTCAACCTAAAGGGATAACCACAGGTAGATGGGGAACGTTAGAGGCGTGTGGCAGTTGTTGGACTTGAGGGAAACAAAATGTAAGGTTTATGTGGGCGTCCAAAGCGAGGAATGAAACAATAGACGAGTTTCCTTGTGTAAATTGGTCCAGTGCAAGAACTAAACAAGTATGGTCAAGGTGGGGTGTAAACGTTGAAATTTTCCTTATGAAAATGGTCTAAAAGGCTTCGTGTAGGGGCCAACTTGTTGCAACGGCCATGAAGGATCGCCTTGGTACCGATTGGCGGTGATTCGAGCATTATCGACATGGAAGTGTGTCATGTCCTTGATAAAGCCAAATCATCTAATTCAATCTTAAAATGTTGGAAAACGACAAGAAAATCAATATGATCAAAATGAAGGAAATGGTTACGAAGAACAAAAAAGGAGGTTAAACTCGAAACAATGCCGAGAGATGACTAAATCTTGTGCAACTCGATTACATCCTTTGAATCAAGCAAAAAGCTTAACAATGCGGTATATGGGGAACCTTAGGGGAATGTGGCACTTCTTGAAGTTGAGGAAACTAAGTTGTAAGGTTTATGTTTGCTTCAAATGGAAGAATGAAACAAAAGATTGGTTTCTTGTTGTAAATTCGTTCAATGCCAGAACTGAACTAGTATGGTAGAGGTGGGGTGCAAACGATGACATTACGGATGAGGAAATGGTGGGAATGGCATGGGCTAGGGGTGGACTTGTTGCAATGCACCAGAAGGAGAACTTAGGTCGGATTGGCGGTGATTTCAGCATTATTCACATGGCCTTTCTTTTATTGGTAGGTTTTGGATCCAGCCGAAGCTTCTAAGTCAATTTTAGAATGATGAGAAACAACAAAGAAAGTAATAAGATCCGTATAAAAAATGTTATAAAGAACTAAAAAGAAAAGTAGGCCCAAAACATTGTTGAGAGATTACAAATCTTGTGTAAGTCAATTACTTCCCTTAATTCAACCTAAAGGGATAACCACGGATAGATGGGGAACGTTAGAGGCGTGTGGCAGTTGTTGGACCTGAGGGAAACTAAATGTAAGGTTTATGTGGGCGTCCAAAGCGAGGAATGAAACAATAGACGAGTTTCCTTGTGTAAATTGGTCCAGTGCAAGAACTAAACAAGTATGGTCAAGGTGGGGTGTAAACGTTGAAATTTTCTTGATAAAAACGGTCTAAAAGGCTTCGGGTAGGGGCCAACTTGTTGCAACGGCCAGGAAGGATCGCGTTGGTGCATATTGGCGGTGATTCGAGCATTATCGACATGGAAGTGTGTCATGTCTTTGATAAATCCTAATCATCTAATTGAATCTTAGAATGTTGGAAACGACAAGAAAATCATTATGATCAGAATGAAAAAAATGGTTATGAAGAACAAAAAAGGAGGTTAAACTCGAAAGATTGTTGAGAGATGACTAAATCTTGTGCAACTCGATTACATCCTTTGAATCAAGCTAAATGCTTAACGATGCGGCAGATGGGGAACCTTAGGGGAATGTGGCACATCTTGAAGTTGAGGAAACTAAAGTGTAAGGTTTATGTTTGCTTCAAATCGAAGAATGAAACAAAAGATTGGTTTCTTGTTGTAAATTCGTTCAATGCCAGAACTGAACTAGTATGGTAGAGGTTGGGTGCAAACGATGACATTACGGATAATGAAATGGTGTGAATGGCATGGGCTAGGGGCGGACTTGTCGCAATGCACAAGAAGGAGAACTTAGGTCGGATTGGCGGTGATTTCAGAATTATTCACATGGCCTTTCTTTTATTGACAGGTTTTGGATCTAGCCTAATCTTCTAAGTCAATCTTAGAATGATGAGAAACAACAAAGAAAGCAATAAGATCCGTATAAACAATGTTATAAAGAACTAAAAAGAAAAGTAGGCCCAAAACATTGTTGAGAGATTACTAATCTTGTGTAAGTCAATTACTTCCCTTAATTCAACCTAAAGGGGATAACCACGGGTAGATGGGGAACGTTAGAGGCGTGTGGCAGTTGTTGGACCTGAGGGAAACTAAATGTAAGGTTTATGTGGGCGTCCAAAGCGAGGAATGAAACAATAGACGAGTTTCCTTGTGTAAATTGGTCCAGTGCAAGAACTAAACAAGTATGGTCAAGGTGGGGTGTAAACGTTGAAATTTTCCTTATGAAAAGGGTCTAAAAGGCTTCGTGTAGGGGCCAATTTGTTGCAACGGCCATGAAGGATCGCCTTGGTACCGATTGGCGGTGATTCGAGCATTATCGACATGGAAGTGTGTCATGTCTTTAATAAAGCCAAATCATCTAATTCAATCTTAAAATGTTGGAAAAAGACAAGAAAATCAATATGATCGAAATGAAGGAAATGGTTACGAAGAACAAAAAAGGAGGTTAAACTCGAAACAATGCTGAGAGATGACTAAATCTTGTGCAACTCGATTACATCCTTTGAATCAAGCAAAAAGCTTAACAATGCGGTATATGGGGAACCTTAGGGGAATGTGGCACTTCTTGAAGTTGAGGAAACTAAATTGTAAGGTTTATGTTTGCTTCAAATGGAAGAATGAAACAAAAGATTGGTTTCTTGTTCTAAATTCGTTCAATGCCAGAACTGAACTAGTATGGTAGAGGTGGGGTGCAAACGATGACATTACGGATGAGGAAATGGTGGGAATGGCATGGGCTAGGGGTGGACTTGTAGCAATGCACCAGAAGGAGAACTTAGGTCGGATTGGCGGTGATTTCAGCATTATTCACATGGCCTTTCTTTTATTGGTAGGTTTTGGATCCAGCCGAAACTTATAAGTCAATTTTAGAATGATGAGAAACAACAAAGAAAGTAATAAGATCCGTATAAAAAATGTTATAAAGAACTAAAAAGAAAAGTAGGCCCAAAACATTGTTGAGAGATTACAAATCTTGTGTAAGTCAATTACTTCCCTTAATTCAACCTAAAGGGATAACCACAGGTAGATGGGGAACGTTAGAGGCGTGTGGCAGTTGTTGGACTTGAGGGAAACAAAATGTAAGGTTTATGTGGGCGTCCAAAGCGAGGAATGAAACAATAGACGAGTTTCCTTGTGTAAATTGGTCCAGTGCAAGAACTAAACAAGTATGGTCAAGGTGGGGTGTAAACGTTGAAATTTTCCTTATGAAAATGGTCTAAAAGGCTTCGTGTAGGGGCCAACTTGTTGCAACGGCCATGAAGGATCGCCTTGGTACCGATTGGCGGTGATTCGAGCATTATCGACATGGAAGTGTGTCATGTCCTTGATAAAGCCAAATCATCTAATTCAATCTTAAAATGTTGGAAAACGACAAGAAAATCAATATGATCAAAATGAAGGAAATGGTTACGAAGAACAAAAAAGGAGGTTAAACTCGAAACAATGCCGAGAGATGACTAAATCTTGTGCAACTCGATTACATCCTTTGAATCAAGCAAAAAGCTTAACAATGCGGTATATGGGGAACCTTAGGGGAATGTGGCACTTCTTGAAGTTGAGGAAACTAAGTTGTAAGGTTTATGTTTGCTTCAAATGGAAGAATGAAACAAAAGATTGGTTTCTTGTTGTAAATTCGTTCAATGCCAGAACTGAACTAGTATGGTAGAGGTGGGGTGCAAACGATGACATTACGGATGAGGAAATGGTGGGAATGGCATGGGCTAGGGGTGGACTTGTTGCAATGCACCAGAAGGAGAACTTAGGTCGGATTGGCGGTGATTTCAGCATTATTCACATGGCCTTTCTTTTATTGGTAGGTTTTGGATCCAGCCGAAGCTTCTAAGTCAATTTTAGAATGATGAGAAACAACAAAGAAAGTAATAAGATCCGTATAAAAAGTGTTATAAAGAACTAAAAAGAAAAGTAGGCCCAAAACATTGTTGAGAGATTACAAATCTTGTGTAAGTCAATTACTTCCCTTAATTCAACCTAAAGGGATAACCACGGATAGATGGGGAACGTTAGAGGCGTGTGGCAGTTGTTGGACCTGAGGGAAACTAAATGTAAGGTTTATGTGGGCGTCCAAAGCGAGGAATGAAACAATAGACGAGTTTCCTTGTGTAAATTGGTCCAGTGCAAGAACTAAACAAGTATGGTCAAGGTGGGGTGTAAACGTTGAAATTTTCTTGATAAAAACGGTCTAAAAGGCTTCGGGTAGGGGCCAACTTGTTGCAACGGCCAGGAAGGATCGCGTTGGTGCATATTGGCGGTGATTCGAGCATTATCGACATGGAAGTGTGTCATGTCTTTGATAAATCCTAATCATCTAATTGAATCTTAGAATGTTGGAAACGACAAGAAAATCATTATGATCAGAATGAAAAAAATGGTTATGAAGAACAAAAAAGGAGGTTAAACTCGAAAGATTGTTGAGAGATGACTAAATCTTGTGCAACTCGATTACATCCTTTGAATCAAGCTAAATGCTTAACGATGCGGCAGATGGGGAACCTTAGGGGAATGTGGCACATCTTGAAGTTGAGGAAACTAAAGTGTAAGGTTTATGTTTGCTTCAAATCGAAGAATGAAACAAAAGATTGGTTTCTTGTTGTAAATTCGTTCAATGCCAGAACTGAACTAGTATGGTAGAGGTTGGGTGCAAACGATGACATTACGGATAATGAAATGGTGTGAATGGCATGGGCTAGGGGCGGACTTGTCGCAATGCACAAGAAGGAGAACTTAGGTCGGATTGGCGGTGATTTCAGAATTATTCACATGGCCTTTCTTTTATTGACAGGTTTTGGATCTAGCCTAATCTTCTAAGTCAATCTTAGAATGATGAGAAACAACAAAGAAAGCAATAAGATCCGTATAAACAATGTTATAAAGAACTAAAAAGAAAAGTAGGCCCAAAACATTGTTGAGAGATTACTAATCTTGTGTAAGTCAATTACTTCCCTTAATTCAACCTAAAGGGGATAACCACGGGTAGATGGGGAACGTTAGAGGCGTGTGGCAGTTGTTGGACCTGAGGGAAACTAAATGTAAGGTTTATGTGGGCGTCCAAAGCGAGGAATGAAACAATAGACGAGATTCCTTGTGTAAATTGGTCCAGTGCAAGAACTAAACAAGTATGGTCAAGGTGGGGTGTAAACGTTGAAATTTTCCTTATGAAAAGGGTCTAAAAGGCTTCGTGTAGGGGCCAATTTGTTGCAACGGCCATGAAGGATCGCCTTGGTACCGATTGGCGGTGATTCGAGCATTATCGACATGGAAGTGTGTCATGTCTTTAATAAAGCCAAATCATCTAATTCAATCTTAAAATGTTGGAAAAAGACAAGAAAATCAATATGATCGAAATGAAGGAAATGGTTACGAAGAACAAAAAAGGAGGTTAAACTCGAAACAATGCTGAGAGATGACTAAATCTTGTGCAACTCGATTACATCCTTTGAATCAAGCAAAAAGCTTAACAATGCGGTATATGGGGAACCTTAGGGGAATGTGGCACTTCTTGAAGTTGAGGAAACTAAATTGTAAGGTTTATGTTTGCTTCAAATGGAAGAATGAAACAAAAGATTGGTTTCTTGTTCTAAATTCGTTCAATGCCAGAACTGAACTAGTATGGTAGAGGTGGGGTGCAAACGATGACATTACGGATGAGGAAATGGTGGGAATGGCATGGGCTAGGGGTGGACTTGTAGCAATGCACCAGAAGGAGAACTTAGGTCGGATTGGCGGTGATTTCAGCATTATTCACATGGCCTTTCTTTTATTGGTAGGTTTTGGATCCAGCCGAAACTTATAAGTCAATTTTAGAATGATGAGAAACAACAAAGAAAGTAATAAGATCCGTATAAAAAATGTTATAAAGAACTAAAAAGAAAAGTAGGCCCAAAACATTGTTGAGAGATTACAAATCTTGTGTAAGTCAATTACTTCCCTTAATTCAACCTAAAGGGATAACCACAGGTAGATGGGGAACGTTAGAGGCGTGTGGCAGTTGTTGGACTTGAGGGAAACAAAATGTAAGGTTTATGTGGGCGTCCAAAGCGAGGAATGAAACAATAGACGAGTTTCCTTGTGTAAATTGGTCCAGTGCAAGAACTAAACAAGTATGGTCAAGGTGGGGTGTAAACGTTGAAATTTTCCTTATGAAAATGGTCTAAAAGGCTTCGTGTAGGGGCCAACTTGTTGCAACGGCCATGAAGGATCGCCTTGGTACCGATTGGCGGTGATTCGAGCATTATCGACATGGAAGTGTGTCATGTCCTTGATAAAGCCAAATCATCTAATTCAATCTTAAAATGTTGGAAAACGACAAGAAAATCAATATGATCAAAATGAAGGAAATGGTTACGAAGAACAAAAAAGGAGGTTAAACTCGAAACAATGCCGAGAGATGACTAAATCTTGTGCAACTCGATTACATCCTTTGAATCAAGCAAAAAGCTTAACAATGCGGTATATGGGGAACCTTAGGGGAATGTGGCACTTCTTGAAGTTGAGGAAACTAAGTTGTAAGGTTTATGTTTGCTTCAAATGGAAGAATGAAACAAAAGATTGGTTTCTTGTTGTAAATTCGTTCAATGCCAGAACTGAACTAGTATGGTAGAGGTGGGGTGCAAACGATGACATTACGGATGAGGAAATGGTGGGAATGGCATGGGCTAGGGGTGGACTTGTTGCAATGCACCAGAAGGAGAACTTAGGTCGGATTGGCGGTGATTTCAGCATTATTCACATGGCCTTTCTTTTATTGGTAGGTTTTGGATCCAGCCGAAGCTTCTAAGTCAATTTTAGAATGATGAGAAACAACAAAGAAAGTAATAAGATCCGTATAAAAAATGTTATAAAGAACTAAAAAGAAAAGTAGGCCCAAAACATTGTTGAGAGATTACAAATCTTGTGTAAGTCAATTACTTCCCTTAATTCAACCTAAAGGGATAACCACGGATAGATGGGGAACGTTAGAGGCGTGTGGCAGTTGTTGGACCTGAGGGAAACTAAATGTAAGGTTTATGTGGGCGTCCAAAGCGAGGAATGAAACAATAGACGAGTTTCCTTGTGTAAATTGGTCCAGTGCAAGAACTAAACAAGTATGGTCAAGGTGGGGTGTAAACGTTGAAATTTTCTTGATAAAAACGGTCTAAAAGGCTTCGGGTAGGGGCCAACTTGTTGCAACGGCCAGGAAGGATCGCGTTGGTGCATATTGGCGGTGATTCGAGCATTATCGACATGGAAGTGTGTCATGTCTTTGATAAATCCTAATCATCTAATTGAATCTTAGAATGTTGGAAACGACAAGAAAATCATTATGATCAGAATGAAAAAAATGGTTATGAAGAACAAAAAAGGAGGTTAAACTCGAAAGATTGTTGAGAGATGACTAAATCTTGTGCAACTCGATTACATCCTTTGAATCAAGCTAAATGCTTAACGATGCGGCAGATGGGGAACCTTAGGGGAATGTGGCACATCTTGAAGTTGAGGAAACTAAATTGTAAGGTTTATGTTTGCTTCAAATCGAAGAATGAAACAAAAGATTGGTTTCTTGTTGTAAATTCGTTCAATGCCAGAACTGAACTAGTTTGGTAGAGGTGGGGTGCAAACGATGAGATTACGGATAAGGAAATGGTGTGAATGGCATGGGCTAGGGGCGGACTTGTCGCAATGCACAAGAAGGAGAACTTAGGTCGGATTGGCGGTAATTTCAGAATTATTCACATGGCCTTTCTTTTATTGACAGGTTTTGGATCTAGCCTAATCTTCTAAGTCAATCTTAGAATGATGAGAAACAACAAAGAAAGCAATAAGATCCGTATAAACAATGTTATAAAGAACTAAAAAGAAAAGTAGGCCCAAAACATTGTTGAGAGATTACTAATCTTGTGTAAGTCAATTACTTCCCTTAATTGAACCTAAAGGGGATAACCACGGGTAGATGGGGAACGTTAGAGGCGTGTGGCAGTTGTTGGACCTGAGGGAAACTAAATGTAAGGTTTATGTGGGCGTCCAAAGCGAGGAATGAAACAATAGACGAGTTTCCTTGTGTAAATTGGTCCAGTGCAAGAACTAAACAAGTATGGTCAAGGTGGGGTGTAAACGTTGAAATTTTCTTGATAAAAACGGTCTAAAAGGCTTCGGGTAGGGGCCAACTTGTTGCAACGGCCAGGAAGGATCGCGTTGGTGCCAATCGGCGGTGATTCGAGCATTATCGACAGAGAAGTGTGTCATGTCTTTGATAAATCCTAATCATCTAATTGAATCTTAGAATGTTGGAAACGACAAGAAAATCATTATGATCAGAATGAAAAAAATGGTTATGAAGAACAAAAAAGGAGGTTAAACTCGAAAGATTGTTGAGAGATGACTAAATCTTGTGCAACTCGATTACATCCTTTGAATCAAGCTAAATGCTTAACGATGCGGCAGATGGGGAACCTTAGGGGAATGTGGCACATCTTGAAGTTGAGGAAACTAAAGTGTAAGGTTTATGTTTGCTTCAAATCGAAGAATGAAACAAAAGATTGGTTTCTTGTTGTAAATTCGTTCAATGCCAGAACTGAACTAGTATGGTAGAGGTGGGGTGCAAACGATGACATTACGGATAAGGAAATGGTGTGAATGGCATGGGCTAGGGGCGGACTTGTCGCAATGCACAAGAAGGAGAACTTAGGTCGGATTGGCGGTGATTTCAGAATTATTCACATGGCCTTTCTTTTATTGACAGGTTTTGGATCTAGCCTAATCTTCTAAGTCAATCTTAGAATGATGAGAAACAACAAAGAAAGCAATAAGATCCGTATAAACAATGTTATAAAGAACTAAAAAGAAAAGTAGGCCCAAAATATTGTTGAGAGATTACTAATCTTGTGTAAGTCAATTACTTCCCTTAATTCAACCTAAAGGGATAACCACGGGTGGATGGGGAACGTTAGAGGCGTGTGGCAGTTGTTGGACCTGAGGGAAACTAAATGTAAGGTTTATGTGGGCGTCCAAAGCGAGGAATGAAACAATAGACGAGTTTCCTTGTGTAAATTGGTCCAGTGCAAGAACTAAACAAGTATGGTCAAGGTGGGGTGTAAACGTTGAAATTTTCCTTATGAAAATGGTCTAAAAGGCTTCGTGTAGGGGCCAACTTGTTGCAACGGCCATGAAGGATCGCCTTGGTACCGATTGGCGGTGATTCGAGCATTATCGACATGGAAGTGTGTCATGTCTTTGATAAAGCCAAATCATCTAATTCAATCTTAAAATGTTGGAAAACGACAAGAAAATCAATATGATCAAAATGATGGAAATGGTTACGAAGAACAAAAAAGGAGGTTAAACTCGAAACAATGCTGAGAGATGACTAAATCTTGTGCAACTCGATTACATCCTTTGAATCAAGCAAAAAGCTTAACAATGCGGTATATGGGGAACCTTAGGGGAATGTGGCACTTCTTGAAGTTGAGGAAACTAAGTTGTAAGGTTTATGTTTGCTTCAAATGGAAGAATGAAACAAAAGATTGGTTTCTTGTTGTAAATTCGTTCAATGCCAGAACTGAACTAGTATGGTAGAGGTGGGGTGCAAACGATGACATTACGGATGAGGAAATGGTGGGAATGGCATGGGCTAGGGGTGGACTTGTTGCAATGCACCAGAAGGAGAACTTAGGTCGGATTGGCGGTGATTTCAGCATTATTCACATGGCCTTTCTTTTATTGGTAGGTTTTGGATCCAGCCGAAGCTTCTAAGTCAATCTTAGAATGATGAGAAACAACAAAAAAAGTAATAAGATCCGTATAAACAATGTTAGAAAGAACTAAAAAGAAAAGTAGGCCCAAAACATTGTTGAGAGATTACAAATCTTGTGTAAGTCAATTACTTCCCTTAATTCAACCTAAAGGGATAACCACGGGTGGATGGGGAACGTTAGAGGCGTGTGGCAGTTGTTGGACCTGAGGGAAACTAAATGTAAGGTTTATGTGGGCGTCCAAAGCGAGGAATGAAACAATAGACGAGTTTCCTTGTGTAAATTGGTCCAGTGCAAGAACTAAACAAGTATGGTCAAGGTGGGGTGTAAACGTTGAAATTTTCTTGATAAAAACGGTCTAAAAGGCTTCGTGTAGGGGCCAACTTGTTGCAACGGCCATGAAGGATCGCCTTGGTGCCAATCGGCGGTGATTCGAGCATTATCGACATAGAAGTGTGTCATGTCTTTGATAAATCCTAATCATCTAATTCAATCTTAAAATGTTGGAAAACGACAAGAAAATCAATATGATCAAAATGAAGGAAATGGTTACGAAGAACAAAAAAGGAGGTTAAACTCGAAACAATGCTGAGAGATGGCTAAATCTTGTGCAACTCGATTACATCCTTTGAATCAAGCAAAAAGCTTAACAATGCGGTATATGGGGAACCTTAGGGGAATGTGGCACATCTTGAAGTTGAGGAAACTAAGTTGTAAGGTTTATGTTTGCTTCAAATGGAAGAATGAAACAAAAGATTGGTTTCTTGTTGTAAATTCGTTCAATGCCAGAACTGAACTAGTATGGTAGAGGTGGGGTGCAAACGATGACATTACGGATGAGGAAATGGTGGGAATGGCATGGGCTAGGGGTGGACTTGTTGCAATGCACCAGAAGGAGAACTTAGGTCGGATTGGCGGTGATTTCAGCATTATTCACATGGCCTTTCTTTTATTGGTAGGTTTTGGATCCAGCCGAAGCTTCTAAGTCAATTTTAGAATGATGAGAAACAACAAAAAAAGTAATAAGATCCGTA
This sequence comes from Carya illinoinensis, assembly GCF_018687715.1. Taxonomy (NCBI): domain Eukaryota; kingdom Viridiplantae; phylum Streptophyta; class Magnoliopsida; order Fagales; family Juglandaceae; genus Carya; species Carya illinoinensis. Next base: position 22,279,024 of record NC_056758.1, read on the forward strand.
TAAAAAATGTTAGAAAGAACTAAAACGAAAAGTAGGCCCAAAACATTGTTGAGAGATTACAAATCTTGTGTAAGTCAATTACTTCCCTTAATTCAACCTAAAGGGATAACCACGGGTAGATGGGGAACGTTAGAGGTGTGTGGCAGTTGTTGGACCTGAGGGAAACTAAATGTAAGGTTTATGTGGGCGTCCAAAGCGAGGAATGAAACAATAGACGAGTTTCCTTGTGTAAATTGGTCCAGTGCAAGAACTAAACAAGTATGGTCAAGGTGGGGTGTAAACGTTGAAATTTTCTTGATAAAAACGGTCTAAAAGGCTTCGGGTACTGGCCAACTTGTTGCAACGGCCAGGAAGGATCGCGTTGGTGCCAATCGGCGGTGATTCGAGCATTATCGACATAGAAGTGTGTCATGTATTTGATAAATCCTAATCATCTAATTGAATCTTAGAATGTTGGGAACGACAAGAAAATCATTATGATCAGAATGAAAAAAATGGTTATGAAGAACAAAAAAGGAGGTTAAACTCGAAAGATTGTTGAGAGATGACTAAATCTTGTGCAACTCGATTACATCCTTTGAATCAAGCTAAATGCTTAACGATGCGGCAGATGGGGAACCTTAGGGGAATGTGGCACATCTTGAAGTTGAGGAAACTAAATTGTAAGGTTTATGTTTGCTTCAAATCGAAGAATGAAACAAAAGATTGGTTTCTTGTTTTAAATTCGTTCAATGCCAGAACTGAACTAGTATGGTAGAGGTGGGGTGCAAACGATGACATTACGGATAAGGAAATGGTGTGAATGGCATGGGCTAGGGGCGGACTTGTCGCAATGCACAAGAAGGAGAACTTAGGTCGGATTGGCGGTGATTTCAGAATTATTCACATGGCCTTTCTTTTATTGACAGGTTTTGGATCTAGCCTAATCTTCTAAGTCAATCTTAGAATGATGAGAAACAACAAAGAAAGCAATAAGATCCGTATAAACAATGTTATAAAGAACTAAAAAGAAAAGTAGGCCCAAAATATTGTTGAGAGATTACTAATCTTGTGTAAGTCAATTACTTCCCTTAATTCAACCTAAAGGGATAACCACGGGTGGATGGGGAACGTTAGAGGCGTGTGGCAGTTGTTGGACCTGAGGGAAACTAAATGTAAGGTTTATGTGGGCGTCCAAAGCGAGGAATGAAACAATAGACGAGTTTCCTTGTGTAAATTGGTCCAGTGCAAGAACTAAACAAGTATGGTCAAGGTGGGGTGTAAACGTTGAAATTTTCCTTATGAAAATGGTCTAAAAGGCTTCGTGTAGGGGCCAACTTGTTGCAACGGCCATGAAGGATCGCCTTGGTACCGATTGGCGGTGATTCGAGCATTATCGACATGGAAGTGTGTCATGTCTTTGATAAAGCCAAATCATCTAATTCAATCTTAAAATGTTGGAAAACGACAAGAAAATCAATATGATCAAAATGATGGAAATGGTTACGAAGAACAAAAAAGGAGGTTAAACTCGAAACAATGCTGAGAGATGACTAAATCTTGTGCAACTCGATTACATCCTTTGAATCAAGCAAAAAGCTTAACAATGCGGTATATGGGGAACCTTAGGGGAATGTGGCACTTCTTGAAGTTGAGGAAACTAAGTTGTAAGGTTTATGTTTGCTTCAAATGGAAGAATGAAACAAAAGATTGGTTTCTTGTTGTAAATTCGTTCAATGCCAGAACTGAACTAGTATGGTAGAGGTGGGGTGCAAACGATGACATTACGGATGAGGAAATGGTGGGAATGGCATGGGCTAGGGGTGGACTTGTTGCAATGCACCAGAAGGAGAACTTAGGTCGGATTGGCGGTGATTTCAGCATTATTCACATGGCCTTTCTTTTATTGGTAGGTTTTGGATCCAGCCGAAGCTTCTAAGTCAATCTTAGAATGATGAGAAACAACAAAAAAAGTAATAAGATCCGTATAAACAATGTTAGAAAGAACTAAAAAGAAAAGTAGGCCCAAAACATTGTTGAGAGATTACAAATCTTGTGTAAGTCAATTACTTCCCTTAATTCAACCTAAAGGGATAACCACGGGTGGATGGGGAACGTTAGAGGCGTGTGGCAGTTGTTGGACCTGAGGGAAACTAAATGTAAGGTTTATGTGGGCGTCCAAAGCGAGGAATGAAACAATAGACGAGTTTCCTTGTGTAAATTGGTCCAGTGCAAGAACTAAACAAGTATGGTCAAGGTGGGGTGTAAACGTTGAAATTTTCTTGATAAAAACGGTCTAAAAGGCTTCGTGTAGGGGCCAACTTGTTGCAACGGCCATGAAGGATCGCCTTGGTGCCAATCGGCGGTGATTCGAGCATTATCGACATAGAAGTGTGTCATGTCTTTGATAAATCCTAATCATCTAATTCAATCTTAAAATGTTGGAAAACGACAAGAAAATCAATATGATCAAAATGAAGGAAATGGTTACGAAGAACAAAAAAGGAGGTTAAACTCGAAACAATGCTGAGAGATGGCTAAATCTTGTGCAACTCGATTACATCCTTTGAATCAAGCAAAAAGCTTAACAATGCGGTATATGGGGAACCTTAGGGGAATGTGGCACATCTTGAAGTTGAGGAAACTAAGTTGTAAGGTTTATGTTTGCTTGAAATGGAAGAATGAAACAAAAGATTGGTTTCTTGTTGTAAATTCGTTCAATGCCAGAACTGAACTAGTATGGTAGAGGTGGGGTGCAAACGATGACATTACGGATGAGGAAATGGTGGGAATGGCATGGGCTAGGGGTGGACTTGTTGCAATGCACCAGAAGGAGAACTTAGGTCGGATTGGCGGTGATTTCAGCATTATTCACATGGCCTTTCTTTTATTGGTAGGTTTTGGATCCAGCCGAAGCTTCTAAGTCAATTTTAGAATGATGAGAAACAACAAAAAAAGTAATAAGATCCGTATAAAAAATGTTAGAAAGAACTAAAACGAAAAGTAGGCCCAAAACATTGTTGAGAGATTACAAATCTTGTGTAAGTCAATTACTTCCCTTAATTCAACCTAAAGGGATAACCACGGGTAGATGGGGAACGTTAGAGGTGTGTGGCAGTTGTTGGACCTGAGGGAAACTAAATGTAAGGTTTATGTGGGCGTCCAAAGCGAGGAATGAAACAATAGACGAGTTTCCTTGTGTAAATTGGTCCAGTGCAAGAACTAAACAAGTATGGTCAAGGTGGGGTGTAAACGTTGAAATTTTCTTGATAAAAACGGTCTAAAAGGCTTCGGGTACTGGCCAACTTGTTGCAACGGCCAGGAAGGATCGCGTTGGTGCCAATCGGCGGTGATTCGAGCATTATCGACATAGAAGTGTGTCATGTATTTGATAAATCCTAATCATCTAATTGAATCTTAGAATGTTGGGAACGACAAGAAAATCATTATGATCAGAATGAAAAAAATGGTTATGAAGAACAAAAAAGGAGGTTAAACTCGAAAGATTGTTGAGAGATGACTAAATCTTGTGCAACTCGATTACATCCTTTGAATCAAGCTAAATGCTTAACGATGCGGCAGATGGGGAACCTTAGGGGAATGTGGCACATCTTGAAGTTGAGGAAACTAAATTGTAAGGTTTATGTTTGCTTCAAATCGAAGAATGAAACAAAAGATTGGTTTCTTGTTGTAAATTCGTTCAATGCCAGAACTGAACTAGTATGGTAGAGGTGGGGTGCAAACGATGACATTACGGATAAGGAAATGGTGTGAATGGCATGGGCTAGGGGCGGACTTGTCGCAATGCACAAGAAGGAGAACTTAGGTCGGATTGGCGGTGATTTCAGAATTATTCACATGGCCTTTCTTTTATTGACAGGTTTTGGATCTAGCCTAATCTTCTAAGTCAATCTTAGAATGATGAGAAACAACAAAGAAAGCAATAAGATCCGTATAAACAATGTTATAAAGAACTAAAAAGAAAAGTAGGCCCAAAACATTGTTGAGAGATTACTAATCTTGTGTAAGTCAATTACTTCCCTTAATTCAACCTAAAGGGATAACCACGGGTGGATGGGGAACGTTAGAGGCGTGTGGCAGTTGTTGGACCTGAGGGAAACTAAATGTAAGGTTTATGTGGGCGTCCAAAGCGAGGAATGAAACAATAGACGAGTTTCCTTGTGTAAATTGGTCCAGTGCAAGAACTAAACAAGTATGGTCAAGGTGGGGTGTAAACGTTGAAATTTTCTTGATAAAAACGGTCTAAAAGGCTTCGGGTAGTGGCCAACTTGTTGCAACGGCCAGGAAGGATCGCGTTGGTGCCAATCGGCGGTGATTCGAGCATTATCGACATAGAAGTGTGTCATGTCTTTGATAAATCCTAATCATCTAATTGAATCTTAGAATGTTGGAAACGACAAGAAAATCATTATGATCAGAATGAAAAAAATGGTTATGAAGAACAAAAAAGGAGGTTAAACTCGAAAGATTGTTGAGAGATGGCTAAATCTTGTGCAACTCGATTACATCCTTTGAATCAAGCTAAATGCTTAACGATGCGGCAGATGGGGAACCTTAGGGGAATGTGGCACATCTTGAAGTTGAGGAAACTAAATTGTAAGGTTTATGTTTGCTTCAAATCGAAGAATGAAACAAAAGATTGGTTTCTTGTTGTAAATTCGTTCAATGCCAGAACTGAACTAGTATGGTAGAGGTGGGGTGCAAACGATGACATTACGGATAAGGAAATGGTGTGAATGGCATGGGCTAGGGGCGGACTTGTCGCAATGCACAAGAAGGAGAACTTAGGTCGGATTGGCGGTGATTTCAGAATTATTCACATGGCCTTTCTTTTATTGACAGGTTTTGGATCTAGCCTAATCTTCTAAGTCAATCTTAGAATGATGAGAAACAACAAAGAAAGCAATAAGATCCGTATAAACAATGTTATAAAGAACTAAAAAGAAAAGTAGGCCCAAAACATTGTTGAGAGATTACTAATCTTGTGTAAGTCAATTACTTCCCTTAATTCAACCTAAAGGGATAACCACGGGTGGATGGGGAACGTTAGAGGCGTGTGGCAGTTGTTGGACCTGAGGGAAACTAAATGTAAGGTTTATGTGGGCGTCCAAAGCGAGGAATGAAACAATAGACGAGTTTCCTTGTGTAAATTGGTCCAGTGCAAGAACTAAACAAGTATGGTCAAGGTGGGGTGTAAACGTTGAAATTTTCCTTATGAAAATGGTCTAAAAGGCTTCGTGTAGGGGCCAACTTGTTGCAACTGCCATGAAGGATCGCCTTGGTACCGATTGGCGGTGATTCGAGCATTATCGACATGGAAGTGTGTCATGTCTTTGATAAAGCCAAATCATCTAATTCAATCTTAAAATGTTGGAAAACGACAAGAAAATCAATATCATCAAAATGATGGAAATGGTTACGAAGAACAAAAAAGGAGGTTAAACTCGAAACAATGCTGAGAGATGACTAAATCTTGTGCAACTCGATTACATCCTTTGAATCAAGCAAAAAGCTTAACAATGCGGTATATGGGGAACCTTAGGGGAATGTGGCACTTCTTGAAGTTGAGGAAACTAAGTTGTAAGGTTTATGTTTGCTTCAAATGGAAGAATGAAACAAAAGATTGGTTTCTTGTTGTAAATTCGTTCAATGCCAGAACTGAACTAGTATGGTAGAGGTGGGGTGCAAACGATGACATTACGGATGTGGAAATGGTGGGAATGGCATGGGCTAGGGGTGGACTTGTTGCAATGCACCAGAAGGAGAACTTAGGTCGGATTGGCGGAGATTTCAGCATTATTCACATGGCCTTTCTTTTATTGGTAGGTTTTGGATCCAGCCGAAGCTTCTAAGTCAATCTTAGAATGATGAGAAACAACAAAAAAAGTAATAAGATCCGTATAAACAATGTTATAAAGAACTAAAAAGAAAAGTAGGCCCAAAACATTGTTGAGAGATTGCTAATCTTGTGTAAGTCAATTACTTCCCTTAATTCAACCTAAAGGGATAACCACGGGTGGATGGGGAACGTTAGAGGCGTGTGGCAGTTGTTGGACCTGAGGGAAACTAAATGTAAGGTTTATGTGGGCGTCCAAAGCGAGGAATGAAACAATAGACGAGTTTCCTTGTGTAAATTGGTCCAGTGCAAGAACTAAACAAGTATGGTCAAGGTGGGGTGTAAACGTTGAAATTTTCCTTATGAAAATGGTCTAAAAGGCTTCGTGTAGGGGCCAACTTGTTGCAACGGCCATGAAGGATCGCCTTGGTACCGATTGGCGGTGCTTCGAGCATTATCGACATGGAAGTGTGTCATGTCCTTGATAAAGCCAAATCATCTAATTCAATCTTAAAATGTTGGAAAACGACAAGAAAATCAATATGATCAAAATGAAGGAAATGGTTACGAAGAACAAAAAAGGAGGTTAAACTCGAAACAATGCTGAGAGATGACTAAATCTTGTGCAACTCGATTACATCCTTTGAATCAAGCAAAAAGCTTAACAATGCGGTATATGGGGAACCTTAGGGGAATGTGGCACTTCTTGAAGTTGAGGAAACTAAGTTGTAAGGTTTATGTTTGCTTCAAATGGAAGAATGAAACAAAAGATTGGTTTCTTGTTGTAAATTCGTTCAATGCCAGAACTGAACTAGTATGGTAGAGGTGGGGTGCAAACGATGACATTACGGATGAGGAAATGGTGGGAATGGCATGGGCTAGGGGTGGACTTGTTGCAATGCACCAGAAGGAGAACTTAGGTCGGATTGGCGGTGATTTCAGCATTATTCACATGGCCTTTCTTTTATTGGTAGGTTTTGGATCCAGCCGAAGCTTCTAAGTCAATTTTAGAATGATGAGTAACAACAAAGAAAGTAATAAGATCCGTATAAAAAATGTTATAAAGAACTAAAAAGAAAAGTAGGCCCAAAACATTGTTGAGAGATTACAAATCTTGTGTAAGTCAATTACTTCCCTTAATTCAACCTAAAGGGATAACCACGGGTAGATGGGGAACGTTAGAGGCGTGTGGCAGTTGTTGGACCTGAGGGAAACTAAATGTAAGGTTTATGTGGGCGTCCAAAGCGAGGAATGAAACAATAGACGAGTTTCCTTGTGTAAATTGGTCCAGTGCAAGAACTAAACAAGTATGGTCAAGGTGGGGTGTAAACGTTGAAATTTTCTTGATAAAAACAGTCTAAAAGGCTTCGGGTAGGGGCCAACTTGTTGCAACGGCCAGGAAGGATCGCGTTGGTGCCGATTGGCGGTGATTCGAGCATTATCGACATGGAAGTGTGTCATGTCTTTGATAAATCCTAATCATCTAATTGAATCTTAGAATGTTGGAAACGACAAGAAAATCATTATGATCAGAATGAAAAAAATGGTTATGAAGAACAAAAAAGGAGGTTAAACTCGAAAGATTGTTGAGAGATGACTAAATCTTGTGCAACTCGATTACATCCTTTGAATCAAGCTAAATGCTTAACGATGCGGCAGATGGGGAACCTTAGGGGAATGTGGCACATCTTGAAGTTGAGGAAACTAAATTGTAAGGTTTATGTTTGCTTCAAATCGAAGAATGAAACAAAAGATTGGTTTCTTGTTGTAAATTCGTTCAATGCCAGAACTGAACTAGTTTGGTAGAGGTGGGGTGCAAACGATGAGATTACGGATAAGGAAATGGTGTGAATGGCATGGGCTAGGGGCGGACTTGTCGCAATGCACAAGAAGGAGAACTTAGGTCGGATTGGCGGTGATTTCAGAATTATTCACATGGCCTTTCTTTTATTGACAGGTTTTGGATCTAGCCTAATCTTCTAAGTCAATCTTAGAATGATGAGAAACAACAAAGAAAGCAATAAGATCCGTATAAACAATGTTATAAAGAACTAAAAAGAAAAGTAGGCCCAAAACATTGTTGAGAGATTACTAATCTTGTGTAAGTCAATTACTTCCCTTAATTCAACCTAAAGGGGATAACCACGGGTAGATGGGGAACGTTAGAGGCGTGTGGCAGTTGTTGGACCTGAGGGAAACTAAATGTAAGGTTTATGTGGGCGTCCAAAGCGAGGAATGAAACAATAGACGAGTTTCCTTGTGTAAATTGGTCCAGTGCAAGAACTAAACAAGTATGGTCAAGGTGGGGTGTAAACGTTGAAATTTTCTTGATAAAAACGGTCTAAAAGGCTTCGGGTAGGGGCCAACTTGTTGCAACGGCCAGGAAGGATCGCGTTGGTGCCATTCGGCGGTGATTCGAGCATTATCGACATAGAAGTGTGTCATGTCTTTGATAAATCCTAATCATCTAATTGAATCTTAGAATGTTGGAAACGACAAGAAAATCATTATGATCAGAATGAAAAAAATGGTTATGAAGAACAAAAAAGGAGGTTAAACTCGAAAGATTGTTGAGAGATGACTAAATCTTGTGCAACTCGATTACATCCTTTGAATCAAGCTAAATGCTTAACGATGCGGCAGATGGGGAACCTTAGGGGAATGTGGCACATCTTGAAGTTGAGGAAACTAAATTGTAAGGTTTATGTTTGCTTCAAATCGAAGAATGAAACAAAAGATTGGTTTCTTGTTGTAAATTCGTTCAATGCCAGAACTGAACTAGTATGGTAGAGGTGGGGTGCAAACGATGACATTACGGATAAGGAAATGGTGTGAATGGCATGGGCTAGGGGCGGACTTGTCGCAATGCACAAGAAGGAGAACTTAGGTCGGATTGGCGGTGATTTCAGAATTATTCACATGGCCTTTCTTTTATTGACAGGTTTTGGATCTAGCCTAATCTTCTAAGTCAATCTTAGAATGATGAGAAACAACAAAGAAAGCAATAAGATCCGTATAAACAATGTTATAAAGTACTAAAAAGAAAAGTAGGCCCAAAACATTGTTGAGAGATTACTAATCTTGTGTAAGTCAATTACTTCCCTTAATTCAACCTAAAGGGATAACCACGGGTGGATGGGGAACGTTAGAGGCGTGTGGCAGTTGTTGGACCTGAGGGAAACTAAATGTAAGGTTTATGTGGGCGTCCAAAGCGAGGAATGAAACAATAGACGAGTTTCCTTGTGTAAATTGGTCCAGTGCAAGAACTAAACAAGTATGGTCAAGGTGGGGTGTAAACGTTGAAATTTTCCTTATGAAAATGGTCTAAAAGGCTTCGTGTAGGGGCCAACTTGTTGCAACGGCCTTGAAGGATCGCCTTGGTACCGATTGGCGGTGATTCGAGCATTATCGACATGGAAGTGTGTCATGTCCTTGATAAAGCCAAATCATCTAATTCAATCTTAAAATGTTGGAAAACGACAAGAAAATCAATATCATCAAAATGATGGAAATGGTTACGAAGAACAAAAAAGCAGGTTAAACTCGAAACAATGCTGAGAGATGACTAAATCTTGTGCAACTAGATTACATCCTTTGAATCAAGCAAAAAGCTTAACAATGCGGTATATGGGGAACCTTAGGGGAATGTGGCACTTCTTGAAGTTGAGGAAACTAAGTTGTAAGGTTTATGTTTGCTTCAAATGGAAGAATGAAACAAAAGATTGGTTTCTTCTTGTAAATTCGTTCAATGCCAGAACTGAACTAGTATGGTAGAGGTGGGGTGCAAACGATGACATTACGGATGAGGAAATGGTGGGAATGGCATGGGCTAGGGGTGGACTTGTTGCAATGCACCAGAAGGAGAACTTAGGTCGGATTGGCGGTGATTTCAGCATTATTCACATGGCCTTTCTTTTATTGGTAGGTTTTGGATCCAGCCGAAGCTTCTAAGTCAATTTTAGAATGATGAGAAACAACAAAGAAAGTAATAAGATCTGTATAAAAAATGTTATAAAGAACTAAAAAGAAAAGTAGGCCCAAAACATTGTTGAGAGATTACAAATCTTGTGTAAGTCAATTACTTCCCATAATTCAACCTAAAAGGATAACCACGGGTAGATGGGGAACGTTAGAGGCGTGTGGCAGTTGTTGGACCTGAGGGAAACTAAATGTAAGGTTTATGTGGGCGTCCAAAGCGAGGAATGAAACAATAGACGAGTTTCCTTGTGTAAATTGGTCCAGTGCAAGAACTAAACAAGTATGGTCAAGGTGGGGTGGAAACGTTGAAATTTTCTTGATAAAAACGGTCTAAAAGGCTTCGGGTAGGGGCCAACTTGTTGCAACGGCCAGGAAGGATCGCGTTGGTGCCGATTGGCGGTGATTCGAGCATTATCGACATGGAAGTGTGTCATGTCTTTGATAAATCCTAATCATCTAATTGAATCTTAGAATGTTGGAAACGACAAGAAAATCATTATGATCAGAATGAAAAAAATGGTTATGAAGAACAAAAAAGGAGGTTAAACTCGAAAGATTGTTGAGAGATGACTAAATCTTGTGCAACTCGATTACATCCTTTGAATCAAGCTAAATGCTTAACGATGCGGCAGATGGGGAACCTTAGGGGAATGTGGCACATCTTGAAGTTGAGGAAACTAAATTGTAAGGTTTATGTTTGCTTCAAATCGAAGAATGAAACAAAAGATTGGTTTCTTGTTGTAAATTCGTTCAATGCCAGAACTGAACTAGTTTGGTAGAGGTGGGGTGCAAACGATGAGATTACGGATAAGGAAATGGTGTGAATGGCATGGGCTAGGGGCGGACTTGTCGCAATGCACAAGAAGGAGAACTTAGGTCGGATTGGCGGTGATTTCAGAATTATTCACATGGCCTTTCTTTTATTGACAGGTTTTGGATCTAGCCTAATCTTCTAAGTCAATCTTAGAATGATGAGAAACAACAAAGAAAGCAATAAGATCCGTATAAACAATGTTATAAAGAACTAAAAAGAAAAGTAGGCCCAAAACATTGTTGAGAGATTACTAATCTTGTGTAAGTCAATTACTTCCCTTAATTCAACCTAAAGGGATAACCACGGGTAGATGGGGAACGTTAGAGGCGTGTGGCAGTTGTTGGACCTGAGGGAAACTAAATGTAAGGTTTATGTGGGCGTCCAAAGCGAGGAATGAAACAATAGACGAGTTTCCTTGTGTAAATTGGTCCAGTGCAAGAACTAAACAAGTATGGTCAAGGTGGGGTGTAAACGTTGAAATTTTCCTTATGAAAATGGTCTAAAAGGCTTCGTGTAGGGGCCAACTTGTTGCAACGGCCATGAAGGATCGCCTTGGTACCGATTGGCGGTGATTCGAGCATTATCGACATGGAAGTGTGTCATGTCTTTGATAAAGCCAAATCATCTAATTCAATCTTAAAATGTTGGAAAACGACAAGAAAATCAATATGATCAAAATGATGGAAATGGTTACGAAGAACGAAAAAGGAGGTTAAACTCGAAACAATGCTGAGAGATGACTAAATCTTGTGCAACTCGATTACATCCTTTGAATCAAGCAAAAAGCTTAACAATGCGGTATATGGGGAACCTTAGGGGAATGTGGCACTTCTTGAAGTTGAGGAAACTAAGTTGTAAGGTTTATGTTTGCTTCAAATGGAAGAATGAAACAAAAGATTGGTTTCTTGTTGTAAATTCGTTCAATGCCAGAACTGAACTAGTATGGTAGAGGTGGGGTGCAAACGATGACATTACGGATGAGGAAATGGTGGGAATGGCATGGGCTAGGGGTGGACTTGTTGCAATGCACCAGAAGGAGAACTTAGGTCGGATTGGCGGTGATTTCAGCATTATTCACATGGCCTTTCTTTTATTGGTAGGTTTTGGATCCAGCCGAAACTTCTAAGTCAATTTTATAATGATGAGAAACAACAAAAAAAGTAATAAGATCCGTATAAAAAATGTTAGAAAGAACTAAAAAGAAAAGTAGGCCCAAAACATTGTTGAGAGATTACAAATCTTGTGTAAGTCAATTACTTCCCTTAATTCAACCTAAAGGGATAACCACGGGTAGATGGGGAACGTTAGAGGCGTGTGGCAGTTGTTGGACCTGAGGGAAACTAAATGTAAGGTTTATGTGGGCGTCCAAAGCGAGGAATGAAACAATAGACGAGTTTCCTTGTGTAAATTGGTCCAGTGCAAGAACTAAACAAGTATGGTCAAGGTGGGGTGTAAACGTTGAAATTTTCTTGATAAAAACGGTCTAAAAGGCTTCGGGTAGTGGCCAACTTGTTGCAACGGCCAGGAAGGATCGCGTTGGTGCCAATCGGCGGTGATTCGAGCATTATCGACATAGAAGTGTGTCATGTCTTTGATAAATCCTAATCATCTAATTGAATCTTAGAATGTTGGAAACGACAAGAAAATCATTATGATCAGAATGAAAAAAATGGTTATGAAGAACAAAAAAGGAGGTTAAACTCGAAAGATTGTTGAGAGATGGCTAAATCTTGTGCAACTCGATTACATCCTTTGAATCAAGCTAAATGCTTAACGATGCGGCAGATGGGGAACCTTAGGGGAATGTGGCACATCTTGAAGTTGAGGAAACTAAATTGTAAGGTTTATGTTTGCTTCAAATCGAAGAATGAAACAAAAGATTGGTTTCTTGTTGTAAATTCGTTCAATGCCAGAACTGAACTAGTTTGGTAGAGGTGGGGTGCAAACGATGAGATTACGGATAAGGAAATGGTGTGAATGGCATGGGCTAGGGGCGGACTTGTCGCAATGCACAAGAAGGAGAACTTAGGTCGGATTGGCGGTGATTTCAGAATTATTCACATGGCCTTTCTTTTATTGACAGGTTTTGGATCTAGCCTAATCTTCTAAGTCAATCTTAGAATGATGAGAAACAACAAAGAAAGCAATAAGATCCGTATAAACAATGTTATAAAGAACTAAAAAGAAAAGTAGGCCCAAAACATTGTTGAGAGATTACTAATCTTGTGTAAGTCAATTACTTCCCTTAATTCAACCTAAAGGGATAACCACGGGTGGATGGGGAACGTTAGAGGCGTGTGGCAGTTGTTGGACCTGAGGGAAACTAAATGTAAGGTTTATGTGGGCGTCCAAAGCGAGGAATGAAACAATAGACGAGTTTCCTTGTGTAAATTGGTCCAGTGCAAGAACTAAACAAGTATGGTCAAGGTGGGGTGTAAACGTTGAAATTTTCCTTATGAAAATGGTCTAAAAGGCTTCGTGTAGGGGCCAACTTGTTGCAACGGCCATGAAGGATCGCCTTGGTACCGATTGGCGGTGATTCGAGCATTATCGACATGGAAGTGTGTCATGTCCTTGATAAAGCCAAATCATCTAATTCAATCTTAAAATGTTGGAAAACGACAAGAAAATCAATATCATCAAAATGATGGAAATGGTTACGAAGAACAAAAAAGGAGGTTAAACTCGAAACAATGCTGAGAGATGACTAAATCTTGTGCAACTAGATTACATCCTTTGAATCAAGCAAAAAGCTTAACAATGCGGTATATGGGGAACCTTAGGGGAATGTGGCACTTCTTGAAGTTGAGGAAACTAAGTTGTAAGGTTTATGTTTGCTTCAAATGGAAGAATGAAACAAAAGATTGGTTTCTTCTTGTAAATTCGTTCAATGCCAGAACTGAACTAGTATGGTAGAGGTGGGGTGCAAACGATGACATTACGGATGAGGAAATGGTGGGAATGGCATGGGCTAGGGGTGGACTTGTTGCAATGCACCAGAAGGAGAACTTAGGTCGGATTGGCGGTGATTTCAGCATTATTCACATGGCCTTTCTTTTATTGGTAGGTTTTGGATCCAGCCGAAGCTTCTAAGTCAATTTTAGAATGATGAGAAACAACAAAGAAAGTAATAAGATCTGTATAAAAAATGTTATAAAGAACTAAAAAGAAAAGTAGGCCCAAAACATTGTTGAGAGATTACAAATCTTGTGTAAGTCAATTACTTCCCATAATTCAACCTAAAAGGATAACCACGGGTAGATGGGGAACGTTAGAGGCGTGTGGCAGTTGTTGGACCTGAGGGAAACTAAATGTAAGGTTTATGTGGGCGTCCAAAGCGAGGAATGAAACAATAGACGAGTTTCCTTGTGTAAATTGGTCCAGTGCAAGAACTAAACAAGTATGGTCAAGGTGGGGTGTAAACGTTGAAATTTTCTTGATAAAAACGGTCTAAAAGGCTTCGGGTAGGGGCCAACTTGTTGCAACGGCCAGGAAGGATCGCGTTGGTGCCGATTGGCGGTGATTCGAGCATTATCGACATGGAAGTGTGTCATGTTTTTGATAAATCCTAATCATCTAATTGAATCTTAGAATGTTGGAAACGACAAGAAAATCATTATGATCAGAATGAAAAAAATGGTTATGAAGAACAAAAAAGGAGGTTAAACTCGAAAGATTGTTGAGAGATGACTAAATCTTGTGCAACTCGATTACATCCTTTGAATCAAGCTAAATGCTTAACGATGCGGCAGATGGGGAACCTTAGGGGAATGTGGCACATCTTGAAGTTGAGGAAACTAAATTGTAAGGTTTATGTTTGCTTCAAATCGAAGAATGAAACAAAAGATTGGTTTCTTGTTGTAAATTCGTTCAATGCCAGAACTGAACTAGTTTGGTAGAGGTGGGGTGCAAACGATGAGATTACGGATAAGGAAATGGTGTGAATGGCATGGGCTAGGGGCGGACTTGTCGCAATGCACAAGAAGGAGAACTTAGGTCGGATTGGCGGTGATTTCAGAATTATTCACATGGCCTTTCTTTTATTGACAGGTTTTGGATCTAGCCTAATCTTCTAAGTCAATCTTAGAATGATGAGAAACAACAAAGAAAGCAATAAGATCCGTATAAACAATGTTATAAAGAACTAAAAAGAAAAGTAGGCCCAAAACATTGTTGAGAGATTACTAATCTTGTGTAAGTCAATTACTTCCCTTAATTCAACCTAAAGGGATAACCACGGGTAGATGGGGAACGTTAGAGGCGTGTGGCAGTTGTTGGACCTGAGGGAAACTAAATGTAAGGTTTATGTGGGCGTCCAAAGCGAGGAATGAAACAATAGACGAGTTTCCTTGTGTAAATTGGTCCAGTGCAAGAACTAAACAAGTATGGTCAAGGTGGGGTGTAAACGTTGAAATTTTCCTTATGAAAATGGTCTAAAAGGCTTCGTGTAGGGGCCAACTTGTTGCAACGGCCATGAAGGATCGCCTTGGTACCGATTGGCGGTGATTCGAGCATTATCGACATGGAAGTGTGTCATGTCTTTGATAAAGCCAAATCATCTAATTCAATCTTAAAATGTTGGAAAACGACAAGAAAATCAATATGATCAAAATGATGGAAATGGTTACGAAGAACGAAAAAGGAGGTTAAACTCGAAACAATGCTGAGAGATGACTAAATCTTGTGCAACTCGATTACATCCTTTGAATCAAGCAAAAAGCTTAACAATGCGGTATATGGGGAACCTTAGGGGAATGTGGCACTTCTTGAAGTTGAGGAAACTAAGTTGTAAGGTTTATGTTTGCTTCAAATGGAAGAATGAAACAAAAGATTGGTTTCTTGTTGTAAATTCGTTCAATGCCAGAACTGAACTAGTATGGTAGAGGTGGGGTGCAAACGATGACATTACGGATGAGGAAATGGTGGGAATGGCATGGGCTAGGGGTGGACTTGTTGCAATGCACCAGAAGGAGAACTTAGGTCGGATTGGCGGTGATTTCAGCATTATTCACATGGCCTTTCTTTTATTGGTAGGTTTTGGATCCAGCCGAAACTTCTAAGTCAATTTTATAATGATGAGAAACAACAAAAAAAGTAATAAGATCCGTATAAAAAATGTTAGAAAGAACTAAAAAGAAAAGTAGGCCCAAAACATTGTTGAGAGATTACAAATCTTGTGTAAGTCAATTACTTCCCTTAATTCAACCTAAAGGGATAACCACGGGTAGATGGGGAACGTTAGAGGCGTGTGGCAGTTGTTGGACCTGAGGGAAACTAAATGTAAGGTTTATGTGGGCGTCCAAAGCGAGGAATGAAACAATAGACGAGTTTCCTTGTGTAAATTGGTCCAGTGCAAGAACTAAACAAGTATGGTCAAGGTGGGGTGTAAACGTTGAAATTTTCTTGATAAAAACGGTCTAAAAGGCTTCGGGTAGTGGCCAACTTGTTGCAACGGCCAGGAAGGATCGCGTTGGTGCCAATCGGCGGTGATTCGAGCATTATCGACATAGAAGTGTGTCATGTCTTTGATAAATCCTAATCATCTAATTGAATCTTAGAATGTTGGAAACGACAAGAAAATCATTATGATCAGAATGAAAAAAATGGTTATGAAGAACAAAAAAGGAGGTTAAACTCGAAAGATTGTTGAGAGATGGCTAAATCTTGTGCAACTCGATTACATCCTTTGAATCAAGCTAAATGCTTAACGATGCGGCAGATGGGGAACCTTAGGGGAATGTGGCACATCTTGAAGTTGAGGAAACTAAATTGTAAGGTTTATGTTTGCTTCAAATCGAAGAATGAAACAAAAGATTGGTTTCTTGTTGTAAATTCGTTCAATGCCAGAACTGAACTAGTTTGGTAGAGGTGGGGTGCAAACGATGAGATTACGGATAAGGAAATGGTGTGAATGGCATGGGCTAGGGGCGGACTTGTCGCAATGCACAAGAAGGAGAACTTAGGTCGGATTGGCGGTGATTTCAGAATTATTCACATGGCCTTTCTTTTATTGACAGGTTTTGGATCTAGCCTAATCTTCTAAGTCAATCTTAGAATGATGAGAAACAACAAAGAAAGCAATAAGATCCGTATAAACAATGTTATAAAGAACTAAAAAGAAAAGTAGGCCCAAAACATTGTTGAGAGATTACTAATCTTGTGTAAGTCAATTACTTCCCTTAATTCAACCTAAAGGGATAACCACGGGTGGATGGGGAACGTTAGAGGCGTGTGGCAGTTGTTGGACCTGAGGGAAACTAAATGTAAGGTTTATGTGGGCGTCCAAAGCGAGGAATGAAACAATAGACGAGTTTCCTTGTGTAAATTGGTCCAGTGCAAGAACTAAACAAGTATGGTCAAGGTGGGGTGTAAACGTTGAAATTTTCCTTATGAAAATGGTCTAAAAGGCTTCGTGTAGGGGCCAACTTGTTGCAACGGCCATGAAGGATCGCCTTGGTACCGATTGGCGGTGATTCGAGCATTATCGACATGGAAGTGTGTCATGTCCTTGATAAAGCCAAATCATCTAATTCAATCTTAAAATGTTGGAAAACGACAAGAAAATCAATATCATCAAAATGATGGAAATGGTTACGAAGAACAAAAAAGGAGGTTAAACTCGAAACAATGCTGAGAGATGACTAAATCTTGTGCAACTAGATTACATCCTTTGAATCAAGCAAAAAGCTTAACAATGCGGTATATGGGGAACCTTAGGGGAATGTGGCACTTCTTGAAGTTGAGGAAACTAAGTTGTAAGGTTTATGTTTGCTTCAAATGGAAGAATGAAACAAAAGATTGGTTTCTTCTTGTAAATTCGTTCAATGCCAGAACTGAACTAGTATGGTAGAGGTGGGGTGCAAACGATGACATTACGGATGAGGAAATGGTGGGAATGGCATGGGCTAGGGGTGGACTTGTTGCAATGCACCAGAAGGAGAACTTAGGTCGGATTGGCGGTGATTTCAGCATTATTCACATGGCCTTTCTTTTATTGGTAGGTTTTGGATCCAGCCGAAGCTTCTAAGTCAATTTTAGAATGATGAGAAACAACAAAGAAAGTAATAAGATCTGTATAAAAAATGTTATAAAGAACTAAAAAGAAAAGTAGGCCCAAAACATTGTTGAGAGATTACAAATCTTGTGTAAGTCAATTACTTCCCATAATTCAACCTAAAAGGATAACCACGGGTAGATGGGGAACGTTAGAGGCGTGTGGCAGTTGTTGGACCTGAGGGAAACTAAATGTAAGGTTTATGTGGGCGTCCAAAGCGAGGAATGAAACAATAGACGAGTTTCCTTGTGTAAATTGGTCCAGTGCAAGAACTAAACAAGTATGGTCAAGGTGGGGTGTAAACGTTGAAATTTTCTTGATAAAAACGGTCTAAAAGGCTTCGGGTAGGGGCCAACTTGTTGCAACGGCCAGGAAGGATCGCGTTGGTGCCGATTGGCGGTGATTCGAGCATTATCGACATGGAAGTGTGTCATGTTTTTGATAAATCCTAATCATCTAATTGAATCTTAGAATGTTGGAAACGACAAGAAAATCATTATGATCAGAATGAAAAAAATGGTTATGAAGAACAAAAAAGGAGGTTAAACTCGAAAGATTGTTGAGAGATGACTAAATCTTGTGCAACTCGATTACATCCTTTGAATCAAGCTAAATGCTTAACGATGCGGCAGATGGGGAACCTTAGGGGAATGTGGCACATCTTGAAGTTGAGGAAACTAAATTGTAAGGTTTATGTTTGCTTCAAATCGAAGAATGAAACAAAAGATTGGTTTCTTGTTGTAAATTCGTTCAATGCCAGAACTGAACTAGTTTGGTAGAGGTGGGGTGCAAACGATGAGATTACGGATAAGGAAATGGTGTGAATGGCATGGGCTAGGGGCGGACTTGTCGCAATGCACAAGAAGGAGAACTTAGGTCGGATTGGCGGTGATTTCAGAATTATTCACATGGCCTTTCTTTTATTGACAGGTTTTGGATCTAGCCTAATCTTCTAAGTCAATCTTAGAATGATGAGAAACAACAAAGAAAGCAATAAGATCCGTATAAACAATGTTATAAAGAACTAAAAAGAAAAGTAGGCCCAAAACATTGTTGAGAGATTACTAATCTTGTGTAAGTCAATTACTTCCCTTAATTCAACCTAAAGGGATAACCACGGGTAGATGGGGAACGTTAGAGGCGTGTGGCAGTTGTTGGACCTGAGGGAAACTAAATGTAAGGTTTATGTGGGCGTCCAAAGCGAGGAATGAAACAATAGACGAGTTTCCTTGTGTAAATTGGTCCAGTGCAAGAACTAAACAAGTATGGTCAAGGTGGGGTGTAAACGTTGAAATTTTCCTTATGAAAATGGTCTAAAAGGCTTCGTGTAGGGGCCAACTTGTTGCAACGGCCATGAAGGATCGCCTTGGTACCGATTGGCGGTGATTCGAGCATTATCGACATGGAAGTGTGTCATGTCTTTGATAAAGCCAAATCATCTAATTCAATCTTAAAATGTTGGAAAACGACAAGAAAATCAATATGATCAAAATGATGGAAATGGTTACGAAGAACGAAAAAGGAGGTTAAACTCGAAACAATGCTGAGAGATGACTAAATCTTGTGCAACTCGATTACATCCTTTGAATCAAGCAAAAAGCTTAACAATGCGGTATATGGGGAACCTTAGGGGAATGTGGCACTTCTTGAAGTTGAGGAAACTAAGTTGTAAGGTTTATGTTTGCTTCAAATGGAAGAATGAAACAAAAGATTGGTTTCTTGTTGTAAATTCGTTCAATGCCAGAACTGAACTAGTATGGTAGAGGTGGGGTGCAAACGATGACATTACGGATGAGGAAATGGTGGGAATGGCATGGGCTAGGGGTGGACTTGTTGCAATGCACCAGAAGGAGAACTTAGGTCGGATTGGCGGTGATTTCAGCATTATTCACATGGCCTTTCTTTTATTGGTAGGTTTTGGATCCAGCCGAAACTTCTAAGTCAATTTTATAATGATGAGAAACAACAAAAAAAGTAATAAGATCCGTATAAAAAATGTTAGAAAGAACTAAAAAGAAAAGTAGGCCCAAAACATTGTTGAGAGATTACAAATCTTGTGTAAGTCAATTACTTCCCTTAATTCAACCTAAAGGGATAACCACGGGTAGATGGGGAACGTTAGAGGCGTGTGGCAGTTGTTGGACCTGAGGGAAACTAAATGTAAGGTTTATGTGGGCGTCCAAAGCGAGGAATGAAACAATAGACGAGTTTCCTTGTGTAAATTGGTCCAGTGCAAGAACTAAACAAGTATGGTCAAGGTGGGGTGTAAACGTTGAAATTTTCTTGATAAAAACGGTCTAAAAGGCTTCGGGTAGTGGCCAACTTGTTGCAACGGCCAGGAAGGATCGCGTTGGTGCCAATCGGCGGTGATTCGAGCATTATCGACATAGAAGTGTGTCATGTCTTTGATAAATCCTAATCATCTAATTGAATCTTAGAATGTTGGAAACGACAAGAAAATCATTATGATCAGAATGAAAAAAATGGTTATGAAGAACAAAAAAGGAGGTTAAACTCGAAAGATTGTTGAGAGATGGCTAAATCTTGTGCAACTCGATTACATCCTTTGAATCAAGCTAAATGCTTAACGATGCGGCAGATGGGGAACCTTAGGGGAATGTGGCACATCTTGAAGTTGAGGAAACTAAATTGTAAGGTTTATGTTTGCTTCAAATCGAAGAATGAAACAAAAGATTGGTTTCTTGTTGTAAATTCGTTCAATGCCAGAACTGAACTAGTTTGGTAGAGGTGGGGTGCAAACGATGAGATTACGGATAAGGAAATGGTGTGAATGGCATGGGCTAGGGGCGGACTTGTCGCAATGCACAAGAAGGAGAACTTAGGTCGGATTGGCGGTGATTTCAGAATTATTCACATGGCCTTTCTTTTATTGACAGGTTTTGGATCTAGCCTAATCTTCTAAGTCAATCTTAGAATGATGAGAAACAACAAAGAAAGCAATAAGATCCGTATAAACAATGTTATAAAGAACTAAAAAGAAAAGTAGGCCCAAAACATTGTTGAGAGATTACTAATCTTGTGTAAGTCAATTACTTCCCTTAATTCAACCTAAAGGGATAACCACGGGTGGATGGGGAACGTTAGAGGCGTGTGGCAGTTGTTGGACCTGAGGGAAACTAAATGTAAGGTTTATGTGGGCGTCCAAAGCGAGGAATGAAACAATAGACGAGTTTCCTTGTGTAAATTGGTCCAGTGCAAGAACTAAACAAGTATGGTCAAGGTGGGGTGTAAACGTTGAAATTTTCCTTATGAAAATGGTCTAAAAGGCTTCGTGTAGGGGCCAACTTGTTGCAACGGCCATGAAGGATCGCCTTGGTACCGATTGGCGGTGATTCGAGCATTATCGACATGGAAGTGTGTCATGTCCTTGATAAAGCCAAATCATCTAATTCAATCTTAAAATGTTGGAAAACGACAAGAAAATCAATATCATCAAAATGATGGAAATGGTTACGAAGAACAAAAAAGGAGGTTAAACTCGAAACAATGCTGAGAGATGACTAAATCTTGTGCAACTAGATTACATCCTTTGAATCAAGCAAAAAGCTTAACAATGCGGTATATGGGGAACCTTAGGGGAATGTGGCACTTCTTGAAGTTGAGGAAACTAAGTTGTAAGGTTTATGTTTGCTTCAAATGGAAGAATGAAACAAAAGATTGGTTTCTTCTTGTAAATTCGTTCAATGCCAGAACTGAACTAGTATGGTAGAGGTGGGGTGCAAACGATGACATTACGGATGAGGAAATGGTGGGAATGGCATGGGCTAGGGGTGGACTTGTTGCAATGCACCAGAAGGAGAACTTAGGTCGGATTGGCGGTGATTTCAGCATTATTCACATGGCCTTTCTTTTATTGGTAGGTTTTGGATCCAGCCGAAGCTTCTAAGTCAATTTTAGAATGATGAGAAACAACAAAGAAAGTAATAAGATCTGTATAAAAAATGTTATAAAGAACTAAAAAGAAAAGTAGGCCCAAAACATTGTTGAGAGATTACAAATCTTGTGTAAGTCAATTACTTCCCATAATTCAACCTAAAAGGATAACCACGGGTAGATGGGGAACGTTAGAGGCGTGTGGCAGTTGTTGGACCTGAGGGAAACTAAATGTAAGGTTTATGTGGGCGTCCAAAGCGAGGAATGAAACAATAGACGAGTTTCCTTGTGTAAATTGGTCCAGTGCAAGAACTAAACAAGTATGGTCAAGGTGGGGTGTAAACGTTGAAATTTTCTTGATAAAAACGGTCTAAAAGGCTTCGGGTAGGGGCCAACTTGTTGCAACGGCCAGGAAGGATCGCGTTGGTGCCGATTGGCGGTGATTCGAGCATTATCGACATGGAAGTGTGTCATGTTTTTGATAAATCCTAATCATCTAATTGAATCTTAGAATGTTGGAAACGACAAGAAAATCATTATGATCAGAATGAAAAAAATGGTTATGAAGAACAAAAAAGGAGGTTAAACTCGAAAGATTGTTGAGAGATGACTAAATCTTGTGCAACTCGATTACATCCTTTGAATCAAGCTAAATGCTTAACGATGCGGCAGATGGGGAACCTTAGGGGAATGTGGCACATCTTGAAGTTGAGGAAACTAAATTGTAAGGTTTATGTTTGCTTCAAATCGAAGAATGAAACAAAAGATTGGTTTCTTGTTGTAAATTCGTTCAATGCCAGAACTGAACTAGTTTGGTAGAGGTGGGGTGCAAACGATGAGATTACGGATAAGGAAATGGTGTGAATGGCATGGGCTAGGGGCGGACTTGTCGCAATGCACAAGAAGGAGAACTTAGGTCGGATTGGCGGTGATTTCAGAATTATTCACATGGCCTTTCTTTTATTGACAGGTTTTGGATCTAGCCTAATCTTCTAAGTCAATCTTAGAATGATGAGAAACAACAAAGAAAGCAATAAGATCCGTATAAACAATGTTATAAAGAACTAAAAAGAAAAGTAGGCCCAAAACATTGTTGAGAGATTACTAATCTTGTGTAAGTCAATTACTTCCCTTAATTCAACCTAAAGGGATAACCACGGGTAGATGGGGAACGTTAGAGGCGTGTGGCAGTTGTTGGACCTGAGGGAAACTAAATGTAAGGTTTATGTGGGCGTCCAAAGCGAGGAATGAAACAATAGACGAGTTTCCTTGTGTAAATTGGTCCAGTGCAAGAACTAAACAAGTATGGTCAAGGTGGGGTGTAAACGTTGAAATTTTCCTTATGAAAATGGTCTAAAAGGCTTCGTGTAGGGGCCAACTTGTTGCAACGGCCATGAAGGATCGCCTTGGTACCGATTGGCGGTGATTCGAGCATTATCGACATGGAAGTGTGTCATGTCTTTGATAAAGCCAAATCATCTAATTCAATCTTAAAATGTTGGAAAACGACAAGAAAATCAATATGATCAAAATGATGGAAATGGTTACGAAGAACGAAAAAGGAGGTTAAACTCGAAACAATGCTGAGAGATGACTAAATCTTGTGCAACTCGATTACATCCTTTGAATCAAGCAAAAAGCTTAACAATGCGGTATATGGGGAACCTTAGGGGAATGTGGCACTTCTTGAAGTTGAGGAAACTAAGTTGTAAGGTTTATGTTTGCTTCAAATGGAAGAATGAAACAAAAGATTGGTTTCTTGTTGTAAATTCGTTCAATGCCAGAACTGAACTAGTATGGTAGAGGTGGGGTGCAAACGATGACATTACGGATGAGGAAATGGTGGGAATGGCATGGGCTAGGGGTGGACTTGTTGCAATGCACCAGAAGGAGAACTTAGGTCGGATTGGCGGTGATTTCAGCATTATTCACATGGCCTTTCTTTTATTGGTAGGTTTTGGATCCAGCCGAAACTTCTAAGTCAATTTTATAATGATGAGAAACAACAAAAAAAGTAATAAGATCCGTATAAAAAATGTTAGAAAGAACTAAAAAGAAAAGTAGGCCCAAAACATTGTTGAGAGATTACAAATCTTGTGTAAGTCAATTACTTCCCTTAATTCAACCTAAAGGGATAACCACGGGTAGATGGGGAACGTTAGAGGCGTGTGGCAGTTGTTGGACCTGAGGGAAACTAAATGTAAGGTTTATGTGGGCGTCCAAAGCGAGGAATGAAACAATAGACGAGTTTCCTTGTGTAAATTGGTCCAGTGCAAGAACTAAACAAGTATGGTCAAGGTGGGGTGTAAACGTTGAAATTTTCTTGATAAAAACGGTCTAAAAGGCTTCGGGTAGTGGCCAACTTGTTGCAACGGCCAGGAAGGATCGCGTTGGTGCCAATCGGCGGTGATTCGAGCATTATCGACATAGAAGTGTGTCATGTCTTTGATAAATCCTAATCATCTAATTGAATCTTAGAATGTTGGAAACGACAAGAAAATCATTATGATCAGAATGAAAAAAATGGTTATGAAGAACAAAAAAGGAGGTTAAACTCGAAAGATTGTTGAGAGATGGCTAAATCTTGTGCAACTCGATTACATCCTTTGAATCAAGCTAAATGCTTAACGATGCGGCAGATGGGGAACCTTAGGGGAATGTGGCACATCTTGAAGTTGAGGAAACTAAATTGTAAGGTTTATGTTTGCTTCAAATCGAAGAATGAAACAAAAGATTGGTTTCTTGTTGTAAATTCGTTCAATGCCAGAACTGAACTAGTTTGGTAGAGGTGGGGTGCAAACGATGAGATTACGGATAAGGAAATGGTGTGAATGGCATGGGCTAGGGGCGGACTTGTCGCAATGCACAAGAAGGAGAACTTAGGTCGGATTGGCGGTGATTTCAGAATTATTCACATGGCCTTTCTTTTATTGACAGGTTTTGGATCTAGCCTAATCTTCTAAGTCAATCTTAGAATGATGAGAAACAACAAAGAAAGCAATAAGATCCGTATAAACAATGTTATAAAGAACTAAAAAGAAAAGTAGGCCCAAAACATTGTTGAGAGATTACTAATCTTGTGTAAGTCAATTACTTCCCTTAATTCAACCTAAAGGGATAACCACGGGTGGATGGGGAACGTTAGAGGCGTGTGGCAGTTGTTGGACCTGAGGGAAACTAAATGTAAGGTTTATGTGGGCGTCCAAAGCGAGGAATGAAACAATAGACGAGTTTCCTTGTGTAAATTGGTCCAGTGCAAGAACTAAACAAGTATGGTCAAGGTGGGGTGTAAACGTTGAAATTTTCCTTATGAAAATGGTCTAAAAGGCTTCGTGTAGGGGCCAACTTGTTGCAACGGCCATGAAGGATCGCCTTGGTACCGATTGGCGGTGATTCGAGCATTATCGACATGGAAGTGTGTCATGTCCTTGATAAAGCCAAATCATCTAATTCAATCTTAAAATGTTGGAAAACGACAAGAAAATCAATATCATCAAAATGATGGAAATGGTTACGAAGAACAAAAAAGGAGGTTAAACTCGAAACAATGCTGAGAGATGACTAAATCTTGTGCAACTAGATTACATCCTTTGAATCAAGCAAAAAGCTTAACAATGCGGTATATGGGGAACCTTAGGGGAATGTGGCACTTCTTGAAGTTGAGGAAACTAAGTTGTAAGGTTTATGTTTGCTTCAAATGGAAGAATGAAACAAAAGATTGGTTTCTTCTTGTAAATTCGTTCAATGCCAGAACTGAACTAGTATGGTAGAGGTGGGGTGCAAACGATGACATTACGGATGAGGAAATGGTGGGAATGGCATGGGCTAGGGGTGGACTTGTTGCAATGCACCAGAAGGAGAACTTAGGTCGGATTGGCGGTGATTTCAGCATTATTCACATGGCCTTTCTTTTATTGGTAGGTTTTGGATCCAGCCGAAGCTTCTAAGTCAATTTTAGAATGATGAGAAACAACAAAGAAAGTAATAAGATCTGTATAAAAAATGTTATAAAGAACTAAAAAGAAAAGTAGGCCCAAAACATTGTTGAGAGATTACAAATCTTGTGTAAGTCAATTACTTCCCATAATTCAACCTAAAAGGATAACCACGGGTAGATGGGGAACGTTAGAGGCGTGTGGCAGTTGTTGGACCTGAGGGAAACTAAATGTAAGGTTTATGTGGGCGTCCAAAGCGAGGAATGAAACAATAGACGAGTTTCCTTGTGTAAATTGGTCCAGTGCAAGAACTAAACAAGTATGGTCAAGGTGGGGTGTAAACGTTGAAATTTTCTTGATAAAAACGGTCTAAAAGGCTTCGGGTAGGGGCCAACTTGTTGCAACGGCCAGGAAGGATCGCGTTGGTGCCGATTGGCGGTGATTCGAGCATTATCGACATGGAAGTGTGTCATGTCTTTGATAAATCCTAATCATCTAATTGAATCTTAGAATGTTGGAAACGACAAGAAAATCATTATGATCAGAATGAAAAAAATGGTTATGAAGAACAAAAAAGGAGGTTAAACTCGAAAGATTGTTGAAAGATGACTAAATCTTGTGCAACTCGATTACATCCTTTGAATCAAGCTAAATGCTTAACGATGCGGCAGATGGGGAACCTTAGGGGAATGTGGCACATCTTGAAGTTGAGGAAACTAAATTGTAAGGTTTATGTTTGCTTCAAATCGAAGAATGAAACAAAAGATTGGTTTCTTGTTGTAAATTCGTTCAATGCCAGAACTGAACTAGTTTGGTAGAGGTGGGGTGCAAACGATGAGATTACGGATAAGGAAATGGTGTGAATGGCATGGGCTAGGGGCGGACTTGTCGCAATGCACAAGAAGGAGAACTTAGGTCGGATTGGCGGTGATTTCAGAATTATTCACATGGC
This sequence comes from Carya illinoinensis, assembly GCF_018687715.1. Classification (NCBI taxonomy): domain Eukaryota; kingdom Viridiplantae; phylum Streptophyta; class Magnoliopsida; order Fagales; family Juglandaceae; genus Carya; species Carya illinoinensis. Next base: position 22,305,487 of record NC_056758.1, read on the forward strand.
CTTTCTTTTATTGACAGGTTTTGGATCTAGCCTAATCTTCTAAGTCAATCTTAGAATGATGAGAAACAACAAAGAAAGCAATAAGATCCGTATAAACACTGTTATAAAGAACTAAAAAGAAAAGTAGGCCCAAAACATTGTTGAGAGATTACTAATCTTGTGTAAGTCAATTACTTCCCTTAATTCAACCTAAAGGGATAACCACGGGTAGATGGGGAACGTTAGAGGCGTGTGGCAGTTGTTGGACCTGAGGGAAACTAAATGTAAGGTTTATGTGGGCGTCCAAAGCGAGGAATGAAACAATAGACGAGTTTCCTTGTGTAAATTGGTCCAGTGCAAGAACTAAACAAGTATGGTCAAGGTGGGGTGTAAACGTTGAAATTTTCCTTATGAAAATGGTCTAAAAGGCTTCGTGTAGGGGCCAACTTGTTGCAACGGCCATGAAGGATCGCCTTGGTACCGATTGGCGGTGATTCGAGCATTATCGACATGGAAGTGTGTCATGTCTTTGATAAAGCCAAATCATCTAATTCAATCTTAAAATGTTGGAAAACGACAAGAAAATCAATATGATCAAAATGATGGAAATGGTTACGAAGAACGAAAAAGGAGGTTAAACTCGAAACAATGCTGAGAGATGACTAAATCTTGTGCAACTCGATTACATCCTTTGAATCAAGCAAAAAGCTTAACAATGCGGTATATGGGGAACCTTAGGGGAATGTGGCACTTCTTGAAGTTGAGGAAACTAAGTTGTAAGGTTTATGTTTGCTTCAAATCGAAGAATGAAACAAAAGATTGGTTTCTTGTTGTAAATTCGTTCAATGCCAGAACTGAACTAGTATGGTAGAGGTGGGGTGCAAACGATGACATTACGGATGAGGAAATGGTGGGAATGGCATGGGCTAGGGGTGGACTTGTTGCAATGCACCAGAAGGAGAACTTAGGTCGGATTGGCGGTGATTTCAGCATTATTCACATGGCCTTTCTTTTATTGGTAGGTTTTGGATCCAGCCGAAACTTCTAAGTCAATTTTAGAATGATGAGAAACAACAAAAAAAGTAATAAGATCCGTATAAAAAATGTTAGAAAGAACTAAAAAGAAAAGTAGGCCCAAAACATTGTTGAGAGATTACAAATCTTGTGTAAGTCAATTACTTCCCTTAATTCAACCTAAAGGGATAACCACGGGTGGATGGGGAACGTTAGAGGCGTGTGGCAGTTGTTGGACCTGAGGGAAACTAAATGTAAGGTTTATGTGGGCGTCCAAAGCGAGGAATGAAACAATAGACGAGTTTCCTTGTGTAAATTGGTCCAGTGCAAGAACTAAACAAGTATGGTCAAGGTGGGGTGTAAACGTTGAAATTTTCCTTATGAAAATGGTCTAAAAGGCTTCGTGTAGGGGCCAACTTGTTGCAACTGCCATGAAGGATCGCCTTGGTACCGATTGGCGGTGATTCGAGCATTATCGACATGGAAGTGTGTCATGTCTTTGATAAAGCCAAATCATCTAATTCAATCTTAAAATGTTGGAAAACGACAAGAAAATCAATATCATCAAAATGATGGAAATGGTTACGAAGAACAAAAAAGGAGGTTAAACTCGAAACAATGCTGAGAGATGACTAAATGTTGTGCAACTCGATTACATCCTTTGAATCAAGCAAAAAGCTTAACAATGCGGTATATGGGGAACCTTAGGGGAATGTGGCACTTCTTGAAGTTGAGGAAACTAAGTTGTAAGGTTTATGTTTGCTTCAAATGGAAGAATGAAACAAAAGATTGGTTTCTTGCTGTAAATTCGTTCAATGCCAGAACTGAACTAGTATGGTAGAGGTGGGGTGCAAACGATGACATTACGGATGAGGAAATGGTGGGAATGGCATGGGCTAGGGGTGGACTTGTTGCAATGCACCAGAAGGAGAACTTAGGTCGGATTGGCGGTGATTTCAGCATTATTCACATGGCCTTTCTTTTATTGGTAGGTTTTGGATCCAGCCGAAGCTTCTAAGTCAATTTTAGAATGATGAGAAACAACAAAAAAAGTAATAAGATCCGTATAAAAAATGTTGTAAAGAACTAAAAAGAAAAGTAGGCCCAAACATTGTTGAGAGATTACAAATCTTGTGTAAGTCAATTACTTCCCTTAATTCAACCTAAAGGGATAACCACGGGTAGATGGGGAACGTTAGAGGCGTGTGGCAGTTGTTGGACCTGAGGGAAAATAAATGTAAGGTTTATGTGGGCGTCCAAAGCGAGGAATGAAACAATAGACGAGTTTCCTTGTGTAAATTGGTCCAGTGCAAGAACTAAACAAGTATGGTCAAGGTGGGGTGTAAACGTTGAAATTTTCTTGATAAAAACGGTCTAAAAGGCTTCGGGTAGGGGCCAACTTGTTGCAACGGCCAGGAAGGATCGCGTTGGTGCCGATTGGCGGTGATTCCAGCATTATCGACATGGAAGTGTGTCATGTCTTTGATAAATCGTAATCATCTAATTGAATCTTAGAATGTTGGAAACGACAAGAAAATCATTATGATCAGAATGAAAAAAATGGTTATGAAGAACAAAAAAGGAGGTTAAACTCGAAAGATTGTTGAGAGATGACTAAATCTTGTGCAACTCGATTACATCCTTTGAATCAAGCTAAATGCTTAACGATGCGGCAGATGGGGAACCTTAGGGGAATGTGGCACATCTTGAAGTTGAGGAAACTAAATTGTAAGGTTTATGTTTGCTTCAAATCGAAGAATGAAACAAAAGATTGGTTTCTTGTTGTAAATTCGTTCAATGCCAGAACTGAACTAGTTTGGTAGAGGTGGGGTGCAAACGATGAGATTACGGATAAGGAAATGGTGTGAATGGCATGGGCTAGGGGCGGACTTGTCGCAATGCACAAGAAGGAGAACTTAGGTCGGATTGGCGGTGATTTCAGAATTATTCACATGGCCTTTCTTTTATTGACAGGTTTTGGATCTAGCCTAATCTTCTAAGTCAATCTTAGAATGATGAGAAACAACAAAGAAAGCAAAAAGATCCGTATAAACAATGTTATAAAGAACTAAAAAGAAAAGTAGGCCCAAAACATTGTTGAGAGATTACTAATCTTGTGTAAGTCAATTACTTCCCTTAATTCAACCTAAAGGGATAACCACGGGTAGATGGGGAACGTTAGAGGCGTGTGGCAGTTGTTGGACCTGAGGGAAACTAAATGTAAGGTTTATGTGGGCGTCCAAAGCGAGGAATGAAACAATAGACGAGTTTCCTTGTGTAAATTGGTCCAGTGCAAGAACTAAACAAGTATGGTCAAGGTGGGGTGTAAACGTTGAAATTTTCCTTATGAAAATGGTCTAAAAGGCTTCGTGTAGGGGCCAACTTGTTGCAACGGCCATGAAGGATCGCCTTGGTACCGATTGGCGGTGATTCGAGCATTATCGACATGGAAGTGTGTCATGTCTTTGATAAAGCCAAATCATCTAATTCAATCTTAAAATGTTGGAAAACGACAAGAAAATCAATATGATCAAAATGATGGAAATGGTTACGAAGAACAAAAAAGGAGGTTAAACTCGAAACAATGCTGAGAGATGACTAAATCTTGTGCAACTCGATTACATCCTTTGAATCAAGCAAAAAGCTTAACAATGCGGTATATGGGGAACCTTAGGGGAATGTGGCACTTCTTGAAGTTGAGGAAACTAAGTTGTAAGGTTTATGTTTGCTTCAAAGGGAAGAATGAAACAAAAGATTGGTTTCTTGTTGTAAATTCGTTCAATGCCAGAACTGAACTAGTATGGTAGAGGTGGGGTGCAAACGAAGACATTACGGATGAGGAAATGGTGGGAATGGCATGGGCTAGGGGTGGACTTGTTGCAATGCACCAGAAGGAGAACTTAGGTCGGATTGGCGGTGATTTCAGCATTATTCACATGGCCTTTCTTTTATTGGTAGGTTTTGGATCCAGCCGAAGCTTCTAAGTCAATTTTAGAATGATGAGAAACAACAAAAAAAGTAATAAGACCCGTGTAAAAAATGTTATAAAGAACTAAAAAGAAAAGTAGGCCCAAAACATTGTTGAGAGATTACAAATCTTGTGTAAGTCAATTACTTCCCTTAATTCAACCTAAAGGGATAACCACGGGTAGATGGGGAACGTTAGAGGCGTGTGGCAGTTGTCGGACCTGAGGGAAACTAAATGTAAGGTTTATGTGGGCGTCCAAAGCGAGGAATGAAACAATAGACGAGTTTCCTTGTGTAAATTGGTCCAGTGCAAGAACTAAACAAGTATGGTCAAGGTGGGGTGTAAACGTTGAAATTTTCTTGATAAAAACGGTCTAAAAGGCTTCGGGTAGGGGCCAACTTGTTGCAACGGCCAGGAAGGATCGCGTTGGTGCCGATTGGCGGTGATTCCAGCATTATCGACATGGAAGTGTGTCATGTCTTTGATAAATCCTAATCATCTAATTGAATCTTAGAGTGTTGGAAACGACAAGAAAATCATTATGATCAGAATGAAAAAAATGGTTATGAAGAACAAAAAAGGAGGTTAAACTCGAAAGATTGTTGAGAGATGACTAAATGTTGTGCAACTCGATTACATCCTTTGAATCAAGCTAAATGCTTAACGATGCGGCAGATGGGGAACCTTAGGGGAATGTGGCACATCTTGAAGTTGAGGAAACTAAATTGTAAGGTTTATGTTTGCTTCAAATCGAAGAATGAAACAAAAGATTGGTTTCTTGTTGTAAATTCGTTCAATGCCAGAACTGAACTAGTATGGTAGAGGTGGGGTGCAAACGATGAGATTACGGATAAGGAAATGGTGTGAATGGCATGGGCTAGGGGCGGCCTTGTCGCAATGCACAAGAAGGAGAACTTAGGTCGGATTGGCGGTGATTTCAGAATTATTCACATGGCCTTTCTTTTATTGACAGGTTTTGGATCTAGCCTAATCTTCTAAGTCAATCTTAGAATGATGAGAAACAACAAAGAAAGCAATAAGATCCGTATAAACAATGTTATAAAGAACTAAAAAGAAAAGTAGGCCCAAAACATTGTTGAGAGATTACTAATCTTGTGTAAGTCAATTACTTCCCTTAATTCAACCTAAAGGGGATAACCACGGGTAGATGGGGAACGTTAGAGGCGTGTGGCAGTTGTTGGACCTGAGGGAAACTAAATGTAAGGTTTATGTGGGCGTCCAAAGCGAGGAATGAAACAATAGACGAGTTTCCTTGTGTAAATTGGTCCAGTGCAAGAACTAAACAAGTATGGTCAAGGTGGGGTGTAAACGTTGAAATTTTCTTGATAAAAACGGTCTAAAAGTCTTCGAGTAGCGGCCAACTTGTTGCAACGGCCAGGAAGGATCGCGTTCGTGCCGATTGGCGGTGATTCGAGCATTATCGACATGGAAGTGTGTCATGTCTTTGATAAATCCTAATCATCTAATTGAATCTTAGAATGTTGGAAACGACAAGAAAATCATTATGATCAGAATGAAAAAAATGGTTATGAAGAACGAAAAAGGAGGTTAAACTCGAAAGATTGTTGAGAGATGACTAAATCTTGTGCAACTCGATTACATCCTTTGAATCAAGCTAAATGCTTAACGATGCGGCAGATGGGGAACCTTAGGCGAATGTGGCGCATCTTGAAGTTGAGGAAACTAAATTGTAAGGTTTATGTTTGCTTCAAATCGAAGAATGAAACAAAAGATTGGTTTCTTGTTGTAAATTCGTTCAATGCCAGAACTGAACTAGTATGGTAGAGGTGGGGTGCAAACGATGACATTACGGATAAGGAAATGGTGTGAATGGCATGGGCTAGGGCCGGACTTGTCGCAATGCACAAGAAGGAGAACGTAGGTCGGATTGGCGGTGATTTCAGAATTATTCACATGGCCTTTCTTTTATTGACAGGTTTTGGATCTAGCCTAATCTTCTAAGTCAATCTTAGAATGATGAGAAACAACAAAGAAAGCAATAAGATCCGTATAAACAATGTTATAAAGAACTAAAAAGAAAAGTAGGCCCAAAACATTGTTGAGAGATTACTAATCTTGTGTAAGTCAATTACTTCCCTTAATTCAACCTAAAGGGATTAACCACGGGTAGATGGGGAACGTTAGAGGCGTGTGGCAGTTGTTGGACCTGAGGGAAACTAAATGTAAGGTTTATGTGGGCTTCCAAAGCGAGGAATGAAACAATACACGAGTTTCCTTGTGTAAATTGGTCCAGTGCAAGAACTAAACAAGTATGGTCAAGGTGGGGTGTAAACGTTGAAATTTTCCTTATGAAAATGGTCTAAAAGGCTTCGTGTAGGGGCCAACTTGTTGCAACGGCCATGAAGGATCGCCTTGGTACCGATTGGCGGTGATTCGAGCATTATCGACATGGAAGTGTGTCATGTCTTTGATAAAGCCAAATCATCTAATTCAATTTAAAATGTTGGAAAACGACAAGAAAATCAATATGATCAAAATGAAGGAAATGGTTACGAAGATCAAAAAAGGAGGTTAAACTCGAAACAATGCTGAGAGATGACTAAATCTTGTGCAACTCGATTACATCCTTTGAATCAAGCAAAAAGCTTAACAATGCGGTATATGGGGAACCTTAGGGGAATGTGGCACTTCTTGAAGTTGAGGAAACTAAATTGTAAGGTTTATTGTTTGCTTCAAATGGAAGAATGAAACAAAAGATTGGTTTCTTGTTGTAAATTCGTTTAATGCCAGAACTGAACTAGTATGGTAGAGGTGGGGTGCAAACGATGACATTACGAATGAGGAAATGGTGGGAATGGCATGGGCTAGGGGTGGACTTGTTGCAATGCACAAGAAGGAGAACTTAGGTCGGATTGGCGGTGATTTCAGCATTATTCACATGGCCTTTCTTTTATTGGTCGGTTTTGGATCCAGCCGAAACTTCTAAGTCAATTTTAGAATGATGAAAAACAACAAAGAAGGTAATAAGATCCGTATAAAAAATGTTATAAAGAACTAAAAAGAAAAGTAGGCCCAAAACATTGTTAAGAGATTACAAATCTTGTGTAAGTCAATTACTTCCCTTAATTGAACCTAAAGGGATAACCACGAGTAGATGGGGAACGTTAGAGGCGTGTGGCAGTTGTTGGACTTGAGGGAAACTAAATGTAAGGTTTATGTGGGCGTCCAAAGCGAGGAATGAAACAATAGACGAGTTTCCTTGTGTAAATTGGTCCAGTGCAAGAACTAAACAAGTATGGTCAAGGTGGGGTGTAAACGTTGAAATTTTCCTTATGAAAATGGTCTAAAAGGCTTCGTGTAGGGGCCAACTTGTTGCAACGGCCATGAAGGATCGCCTTGGTACCGATTGGCGGTGATTCGAGCATTATCGACATGGAAGTGTGTCATGTCCTTGATAAAGCCAAATCATCTAATTCAATCTTAAAATGTTGGAAAACGACAAAAAAATCAATATGATCAAAATGAAGGAAATGGTTACGAAGAACAAAAAAGGAGGTTAAACTCGAAACAATGCTGAGAGATGACTAAATCTTGTGCAACTCGATTACATCCTTTGAATCAAGCAAAAAGCTTAACAATGCGGTATATGGGGAACCTTAGGGGAATGTGGCACTTCTTGAAGTTGAGGAAACTAAGTTGTAAGGTTTATGTTTGCTTCGAATGGAAGAATGAAACAAAAGATTGGTTTCTTGTTGTAAATTCGTTCAATGCCAGAACTGAACTAGTATGGTAGAGGTGGGGTGCAAACGATGACATTACGGATGAGGAAATGGTGGGAATGGCATGGGCTAGGGGTGGACTTGTTGCAATGCACCAGAAGGAGAACTTCGGTCGGATTGGCGGTGAGTTCAGCATTATTCACATGCCCTTTCTTTTATTGGTAGGTTTTGGATCCAGCCGAAGCTTCTAAGTCAATTTTAGAATGATGAGAAACAACAAAGAAAGTAATAAGATCCGTATAAACAATGTTATAAAGAACTAAAAAGAAAAGTAGGCCCAAAACATTGTTGAGAGATTACTAATTTTGTGTAAGTCAATTACTTCCCTTAATTCAACCAAAAGGGGATAACCACGGGTAGATGGGGAACGTTTGAGGCGTGTGGCAGTTGTTGGACCTGAGGGAAACTAAATGTAAGGTTTATGTGGGCGTCCAAAGCGAGGAATGAAACAATAGACGAGTTTCCTTGTGTAAATTGGTCCAGTGCAAGAACTAAACAAGTATGGTCAAGGTGGGGTGTAAACGTTGAAATTTTCTTGATAAAAACGGTCTAAAAGGCTTCGGGTAGGGGCCAACTTGTTGCAACGGCCAGGAAGGATCGCCTTGGTGCCGATTGGCAGTGATTCGAGCATTATCGACATGGAAGTGTGTCATGTCTTTGATAAATCCTAATCATCTAATTGAATCTTAGAATGTTGGAAACGACAACAAAATCATTAAGATCAGAATGAAAAAAATGGTTATGAAGAACAAAAAAGGAGGTTAAACTCGAAAGATTGTTGAGAGATGACTAAATCTTGTGCAACTCGATTACATCCTTTGAATCAAGCTAAATGCTTAACGATGCGGCAGATGGGGAACCTTAGGGGAATGTGGCACATCTTGAAGTTGAGGAAACTAAATTGTAAGGTTTATGTTTGCTTCAAATCGAAGAATGAAACAAAAGATTGGTTTCTTGTTGTAAATTCGTTCAATGCCAGAACTGAACTAGTATGGTAGAGGTGGGGTGCAAACGATGACATTACGGATGAGGAAATGGTGGGAATGGCATGGGCTAGGGGTGGACTTGTTGCAATGCACCAGAAGGAGAACTTCGGTCGGATTGGCGGTGAGTTCAGCATTATTCACATGGCCTTTCTTTTATTGGTAGGTTTTGGATCCAGCCGAAGCTTCTAAGTCAATTTTAGAATGATGAGAAACAACAAAGAAAGTAATAAGATCCGTATAAACAATGTTATAAAGAACTAAAAAGAAAAGTAGGCCCAAAACATTGTTGAGAGATTACTAATCTTGTGTAAGTCAATTACTTCCCTTAATTCAACCTAAAGGGATAACCACGGGTAGATGGGGAACGTTAGAGGCGTGTGGCAATTGTTGGACCTGAGGGAAACTAAATGTAAGGTTTATGTGGGCGTCGAAAGCGAGGAATGAAACAATAGACGAGTTTCCTTGTGTAAATTGGTCCAGTGCAAGAACTAAACAAGTATGGTCAAGGTGGGGTGTAAACGTTGAAATTTTCCTTATGAAAATGGTCTAAAAGGCTTCGTGTAGGGGCCAACTTGTTGCAACGGCCATGAAGGATCGCCTTGGTACCGATTGGCGGTGATTCGAGCATTATCGACATGGAAGTGTGTCATGTCTTTGATAAAGCCAAATCATCTAATTCAATCTTAAAATGTTGGAAAACTACAAGAAAATCAATATGATCAAAATGAAGGAAATGGTTACGAAGAACAAAAAAGGAGGTTAAACTCGAAACAATGCTGAGAGATGACTAAATCTTGTGCAACTCGATTACATCGTTTGAATCAAGCAAAAAGCTTAACAATGCGGTATATGGGGAACCTTAGGGGAATGTGGCACTTCTTGAAGTTGAGGAAACTAAATTGTAAGGTTTATGTTTGCTTCAAATGGAAGAATGAAACAAAAGATTGGTTTCTTGTTGTAAATTCGTTCAATGCCAGAACTGAACTAGTATGGTAGAGGTGGGGTGCAAACGATGACATTATGGATGAGGAAATGGTGGGAATGGCATGGGCTAGGGGTGGACTTGTTGCAATGCACAAGAAGGAGAACTTAGGTCGGATTGGCGGTGATTTCAGCATTATTCACATGGCCTTTCTTTTATTGGTAGGTTTTGGATCCAGCCGAAACTTCTAAGTCAATTTTAGAATGATGAGAAATAACAAAGAAAGTAATAAGATCCGTATAAAAAATGTTATAAAGAACTAAAAAGAAAAGTAGGCCCAAAACATTGTTGAGAGATTACAAATCTTGTGTAAGTCAATTACTTCCCTTAATTCAACCTAAAGGGATAACCACGGGTAGATGGGGAACGTTAGAGGCGTGTGGCAGTTGTTGGACCTGAGGGAAACTAAATGTAAGGTTTATGTGGGCGTCCAAAGCGAGGAATGAAACAATAGACGAGTTTCCTTGTGTAAATTGGTCCAGTGCAAGAACTAAACAAGTATGGTCAAGGTGGGGTGTAAACGTTGAAATTTTCCTTATGAAAATGGTCTAAAAGGCTTCGTGTAGGGGCCAACTTGTTGCAACGGCCATGAAGGATCGCCTTGGTACCGATTGGCGGTGATTCGAGCATTATCGACATGGAAGTGTGTCATGTCTTTGATAAAGCCAAATCATCTAATTCAATCTTAAAATGTTGGAAAACGACAAGAAAATCAATATGATCAAAATGAAGGAAATGGTTACGAAGAACAAAAAAGGAGGTTAAACTCGAAACAATGCTGAGAGATGACTAAATCTTGTGCAACTCGATTACATCCTTTGAATCAAGCAAAAAGCTTAACAATGCGGTATATGGGGAACCTTAGGGGAATGTGGCACTTCTTGAAGTTGAGGAAACTAAGTTGTAAGGTTTATGTTTGCTTCGAATGGAAGAATGAAACAAAAGATTGGTTTCTTGTTGTAAATTCGTTCAATGCCAGAACTGAACTAGTATGGTAGAGGTGGGGTGCAAACGATGACATTACGGATGAGGAAATGGTGGGAATGGCATGGGCTAGTGGTGGACTTGTTGCAATGCACCAGAAGGAGAACTTCGGTCGGATTGGCGGTGAGTTCAGCATTATTCACATGCCCTTTCTTTTATTGGTAGGTTTTGGATCCAGCCGAAGCTTCTAAGTCAATTTTAGAATGATGAGAAACAACAAAGAAAGTAATAAGATCCGTATAAACAATGTTATAAAGAACTAAAAAGAAAAGTAGGCCCAAAACATTGTTGAGAGATTACTAATTTTGTGTAAGTCAATTACTTCCCTTAATTCAACCAAAAGGGGATAACCACGGGTAGATGGGGAACGTTTGAGGCGTGTGGCAGTTGTTGGACCTGAGGGAAACTAAATGTAAGGTTTATGTGGGCGTCCAAAGCGAGGAATGAAACAATAGACGAGTTTCCTTGTGTAAATTGGTCCAGTGCAAGAACTAAACAAGTATGGTCAAGGTGGGGTGTAAACGTTGAAATTTTCTTGATAAAAACGGTCTAAAAGGCTTCGGGTAGGGGCCAACTTGTTGCAACGGCCAGGAAGGATCGCCTTGGTGCCGATTGGCAGTGATTCGAGCATTATCGACATGGAAGTGTGTCATGTCTTTGATAAATCCTAATCATCTAATTGAATCTTAGAATGTTGGAAACGACAAGAAAATCATTATGATCAGAATGAAAAAAATGGTTATGAAGAACAAAAAAGGAGGTTAAACTCGAAAGATTGTTGAGAGATGACTAAATCTTGTGCAACTCGATTACATCCTTTGAATCAAGCTAAATGCTTAACGATGCGGCAGATGGGGAACCTTAGGGGAATGTGGCACATCTTGAAGTTGAGGAAACTAAATTGTAAGGTTTATGTTTGCTTCAAATCGAAGAATGAAACAAAAGATTGGTTTCTTGTTGTAAATTCGTTCAATGCCAGAACTGACCTAGTATGGTAGAGGAGGGGTGCAAACGATGACATTACGGATAAGGAAATTGTGTGAATGGCATGGGCTAGGGGCGGACTTGTCGCAATGCACAAGAAGGAGAACTTAGGTCGGATTGGCGGTGATTTCAGAATTATTCACATGGCCTTTCTTTTATTGACAGGTTTTGGATCTAGCCTAATCTTCTAAGTCAATCTTAGAATGATGAGAAACAACAAAGAAAGCAATAAGATCCATGTAAACAATGTTATAAAGAACTAAAAAGAAAAGTAGGCCCAAAACATTGTTGAGAGATTACTAATCTTGTGTAAGTCAATTACTTCCCTTAATTCAACCTAAAGGGATAACCACGGGTAGATGGGGAACGTTAGAGGCGTGTGGCAGTTGTTGGACCTGAGGGAAACTAAATGTAAGGTTTATGTGGGCGTCCAAAGCGAGGAATGAAACAATAGACGAGTTTCCTTGTGTAAATTGGTCCAGTGCAAGAACTAAACAAGTATGGTCAAGGTGGGGTGTAAACGTTGAAATTTTCCTTATGAAAATGGTCTAAAAGGCTTCGTGTAGGGGCCAACTTGTTGCAACGGCCATGAAGGATCGCCTTGGTACCGATTGGCGGTGATTCGAGCATTATCGACATGGAAGTGTGTCATGTCTTTGATAAAGCCAAATCATCTAATTCAATCTTAAAATGTTGGAAAACGACAAGAAAATCAATATGATCAAAATGAAGGAAATGGTTACGAAGAACAAAAAAGGAGGTTAAACTCGAAACAATGCTGAGAGATGACTAAATCTTGTGCAACTCGATTACATCCTTTGAATCAAGCAAAAAGCTTAACAATGCGGTATATGGGGAACCTTAGGGGAATGTGGCACTTCTTGAAGTTGAGGAAACTAAGTTGTAAGGTTTATGTTTGCTTCGAATGGAAGAATGAAACAAAAGATTGGTTTCTTGTTGTAAATTCGTTCAATGCCAGAACTGAACTAGTATGGTAGAGGTGGGGTGCAAACGATGACATTACGGATGAGGAAATGGTGGGAATGGCATGGGCTAGTGGTGGACTTGTTGCAATGCACCAGAAGGAGAACTTCGGTCGGATTGGCGGTGAGTTCAGCATTATTCACATGCCCTTTCTTTTATTGGTAGGTTTTGGATCCAGCCGAAGCTTCTAAGTCAATTTTAGAATGATGAGAAACAACAAAGAAAGTAATAAGATCCGTATAAACAATGTTATAAAGAACTAAAAAGAAAAGTAGGCCCAAAACATTGTTGAGAGATTACTAATTTTGTGTAAGTCAATTACTTCCCTTAATTCAACCAAAAGGGGATAACCACGGGTAGATGGGGAACGTTTGAGGCGTGTGGCAGTTGTTGGACCTGAGGGAAACTAAATGTAAGGTTTATGTGGGCGTCCAAAGCGAGGAATGAAACAATAGACGAGTTTCCTTGTGTAAATTGGTCCAGTGCAAGAACTAAACAAGTATGGTCAAGGTGGGGTGTAAACGTTGAAATTTTCTTGATAAAAACGGTCTAAAAGGCTTCGGGTAGGGGCCAACTTGTTGCAACGGCCAGGAAGGATCGCCTTGGTGCCGATTGGCAGTGATTCGAGCATTATCGACATGGAAGTGTGTCATGTCTTTGATAAATCCTAATCATCTAATTGAATCTTAGAATGTTGGAAACGACAAGAAAATCATTATGATCAGAATGAAAAAAATGGTTATGAAGAACAAAAAAGGAGGTTAAACTCGAAAGATTGTTGAGAGATGACTAAATCTTGTGCAACTCGATTACATCCTTTGAATCAAGCTAAATGCTTAACGATGCGGCAGATGGGGAACCTTAGGGGAATGTGGCACATCTTGAAGTTGAGGAAACTAAATTGTAAGGTTTATGTTTGCTTCAAATCGAAGAATGAAACAAAAGATTGGTTTCTTGTTGTAAATTCGTTCAATGCCAGAACTGACCTAGTATGGTAGAGGAGGGGTGCAAACGATGACATTACGGATAAGGAAATTGTGTGAATGGCATGGGCTAGGGGCGGACTTGTCGCAATGCACAAGAAGGAGAACTTAGGTCGGATTGGCGGTGATTTCAGAATTATTCACATGGCCTTTCTTTTATTGACAGGTTTTGGATCTAGCCTAATCTTCTAAGTCAATCTTAGAATGATGAGAAACAACAAAGAAAGCAATAAGATCCATGTAAACAATGTTATAAAGAACTAAAAAGAAAAGTAGGCCCAAAACATTGTTGAGAGATTACTAATCTTGTGTAAGTCAATTACTTCCCTTAATTCAACCTAAAGGGATAACCACGGGTAGATGGGGAACGTTAGAGGCGTGTGGCAGTTGTTGGACCTGAGGGAAACTAAATGTAAGGTTTATGTGGCCGTCCAAAGCGAGGAATGAAACAATAGACGAGTTTCCTTGTGTAAATTGGTCCAGTGCAAGAACTAAACAAGTATGGTCAAGGTGGGGTGTAAACGTTGAAATTTTCCTTATGAAAATGGTCTAAAAGGCTTCGTGTAGGGGCCAACTTGTTGCAACGGCCATGAAGGATCGCCTTGGTACCGATTGGCGGTGATTCGAGCATTATCGACATGGAAGTGTGTCATGTCTTTGATAAAGCCAAATCATCTAATTCAATCTTAAAATGTTGGAAAACGACAAGAAAATCAATATGATCAAAATGAAGGAAATGGTTACGAAGAACAAAAAAGGAGGTTAAACTCGAAACAATGCTGAGAGATGACTAAATCTTGTGCAACTCGATTACATCCTTTGAATCAAGCAAAAAGCTTAACAATGCGGTATATGGGGAACCTTAGGGGAATGTGGCACTTCTTGAAGTTGAGGAAACTAAATTGTAAGGTTTATGTTTGCTTCAAATGGAAGAATGAAACAAAAGATTGGTTTCTTGTTGTAAATTCGTTCAATGCCAGAACTGAACTAGTATGGTAGAGGTGGGGTGCAAACGATGACATTACGGATGAGGAAATGGTGGGAATGGCATGGGCTAGGGGTGGACTTGTTGCAATGCACCAGAAGGAGAACTTCGGTCGGATTGGCGGTGAGTTCAGCATTATTCACATGCCCTTTCTTTTATTGGTAGGTTTTGGATCCAGCCGAAGCTTCTAAGTCAATTTTAGAATGATGAGAAACAACAAAGAAAGTAATAAGATCCGTATAAACAATGTTATAAAGAACTAAAAAGAAAGTAGGCCCAAAACATTGTTGAGAGATTACTAATTTTGTGTAAGTCAATTACTTCCCTTAATTCAACCAAAAGGGGATAACCACGGGTAGATGGGGAACGTTTGAGGCGTGTGGCAGTTGTTGGACCTGAGGGAAACTAAATGTAAGGTTTATGTGGGCGTCCAAAGCGAGGAATGAAACAATAGACGAGTTTCCTTGTGTAAATTGGTCCAGTGCAAGAACTAAACAAGTATGGTCAAGGTGGGGTGTAAACGTTGAAATTTTCTTGATAAAAACGGTCTAAAAGGCTTCGGGTAGGGGCCAACTTGTTGCAACGGCCAGGAAGGATCGCCTTGGTGCCGATTGGCAGTGATTCGAGCATTATCGACATGGAAGTGTGTCATGTCTTTGATAAATCCTAATCATCTAATTGAATCTTAGAATGTTGGAAACGACAAGAAAATCATTATGATCAGAATGAAAAAAATGGTTATGAAGAACAAAAAAGGAGGTTAAACTCGAAAGATTGTTGAGAGATGACTAAATCTTGTGCAACTCGATTACATCCTTTGAATCAAGCTAAATGCTTAACGATGCGGCAGATGGGGAACCTTAGGGGAATGTGGCACATCTTGAAGTTGAGGAAACTAAATTGTAAGGTTTATGTTTGCTTCAAATCGAAGAATGAAACAAAAGATTGGTTTCTTGTTGTAAATTCGTTCAATGCCATAACTGAACTAGTATGGTAGAGGAGGGGTGCAAACGATGACATTACGGATAAGGAAATTGTGTGAATGGCATGGGCTAGGGGCGGACTTGTCGCAATGCACAAGAAGGAGAACTTAGGTCGGATTGGCGGTGATTTCAGAATTATTCACATGGCCTTTCTTTTATTGACAGGTTTTGGATCTAGCCTAATCTTCTAAGTCAATCTTAGAATGATGAGAAACAACAAAGAAAGCAATAAGATCCATGTAAACAATGTTATAAAGAACTAAAAAGAAAAGTAGGCCCAAAACATTGTTGAGAGATTACTAATCTTGTGTAAGTCAATTACTTCCCTTAATTCAACCTAAAGGGATAACCACGGGTAGATGGGGAACGTTAGAGGCGTGTGGCAGTTGTTGGACCTGAGGGAAACTAAATGTAAGGTTTATGTGGCCGTCCAAAGCGAGGAATGAAACAATAGACGAGTTTCCTTGTGTAAATTGGTCCAGTGCAAGAACTAAACAAGTATGGTCAAGGTGGGGTGTAAACGTTGAAATTTTCCTTATGAAAATGGTCTAAAAGGCTTCGTGTAGGGGCCAACTTGTTGCAACGGCCATGAAGGATCGCCTTGGTACCGATTGGCGGTGATTCGAGCATTATCGACATGGAAGTGTGTCATGTCTTTGATAAAGCCAAATCATCTAATTCAATCTTAAAATGTTGGAAAACGACAAGAAAATCAATATGATCAAAATGAAGGAAATGGTTACGAAGAACAAAAAAGGAGGTTAAACTCGAAACAATGCTGAGAGATGACTAAATCTTGTGCAACTCGATTACATCCTTTGAATCAAGCAAAAAGCTTAACAATGCGGTATATGGGGAACCTTAGGGGAATGTGGCACTTCTTGAAGTTGAGGAAACTAAATTGTAAGGTTTATGTTTGCTTCAAATGGAAGAATGAAACAAAAGATTGGTTTCTTGTTGTAAATTCGTTCAATGCCAGAACTGAACTAGTATGGTAGAGGTGGGGTGCAAACGATGACATTACGGATGAGGAAATGGTGGGAATGGCATGGGCTAGGGGTGGACTTGTTGCAATGCACCAGAAGGAGAACTTCGGTCGGATTGGCGGTGAGTTCAGCATTATTCACATGCCCTTTCTTTTATTGGTAGGTTTTGGATCCAGCCGAAGCTTCTAAGTCAATTTTAGAATGATGAGAAACAACAAAGAAAGTAATAAGATCCGTATAAACAATGTTATAAAGAACTAAAAAGAAAAGTAGGCCCAAAACATTGTTGAGAGATTACTAATTTTGTGTAAGTCAATTACTTCCCTTAATTCAACCAAAAGGGGATAACCACGGGTAGATGGGGAACGTTTGAGGCGTGTGGCAGTTGTTGGACCTGAGGGAAACTAAATGTAAGGTTTATGTGGGCGTCCAAAGCGAGGAATGAAACAATAGACGAGTTTCCTTGTGTAAATTGGTCCAGTGCAAGAACTAAACAAGTATGGTCAAGGTGGGGTGTAAACGTTGAAATTTTCTTGATAAAAACGGTCTAAAAGGCTTCGGGTAGGGGCCAACTTGTTGCAACGGCCAGGAAGGATCGCCTTGGTGCCGATTGGCAGTGATTCGAGCATTATCGACATGGAAGTGTGTCATGTCTTTGATAAATCCTAATCATCTAATTGAATCTTAGAATGTTGGAAACGACAAGAAAATCATTATGATCAGAATGAAAAAAATGGTTATGAAGAACAAAAAAGGAGGTTAAACTCGAAAGATTGTTGAGAGATGACTAAATCTTGTGCAACTCGATTACATCCTTTGAATCAAGCTAAATGCTTAACGATGCGGCAGATGGGGAACCTTAGGGGAATGTGGCACATCTTGAAGTTGAGGAAACTAAATTGTAAGGTTTATGTTTGCTTCAAATCGAAGAATGAAACAAAAGATTGGTTTCTTGTTGTAAATTCGTTCAATGCCAGAACTGACCTAGTATGGTAGAGGAGGGGTGCAAACGATGACATTACGGATAAGGAAATTGTGTGAATGGCATGGGCTAGGGGCGGACTTGTCGCAATGCACAAGAAGGAGAACTTAGGTCGGATTGGCGGTGATTTCAGAATTATTCACATGGCCTTTCTTTTATTGACAGGTTTTGGATCTAGCCTAATCTTCTAAGTCAATCTTAGAATGATGAGAAACAACAAAGAAAGCAATAAGATCCATGTAGACAATGTTATAAAGAACTAAAAAGAAAAGTAGGCCCAAAACATTGTTGAGAGATTACTAATCTTGTGTAAGTCAATTACTTCCCTTAATTCAACCTAAAGGGATAACCACGGGTAGATGGGGAACGTTTGAGGCGTGTGGCAGTTGTTGGACCTGAGGGAAACTAAATGTAAGGTTTATGTGGGCGTCCAAAGCGAGGAATGAAACAATAGACGAGTTTCCTTGTGTAAATTGGTCCAGTGCAAGAACTAAACAAGTATGGTCAAGGTGGGGTGTAAACGTTGAAATTTTCTTGATAAAAACGGTCTAAAAGGCTTCGGGTAGGGGCCAACTTGTTGCAACGGCCAGGAAGGATCGCCTTGGTACCGATTGGCGGTGATTCGAGCATTATCGACATGGAAGTGTGTCATGTCTTTGATAAAGCCAAATCATCTAATTCAATCTTAAAATGTTGGAAAACGAAAAGAAAATCAATATGATCAAAATGAAGGAAATGGTTACGAAGAACAAAAAAGGAGGTTAAACTCGAAACAATGCTGAGAGATGACTAAATCTTGTGCAACTCGATTACATCCTTTGAATCAAGCAAAAAGCTTAACAATGCGGTATATGGGGAACCTTAGGGGAATGTGGCACTTCTTGAAGTTGAGGAAACTAAGTTGTAAGGTTTATGTTTGCTTCAAATGGAAGAATGAAACAAAAGATTGGTTTCTTGTTGTAAATTCGTTCAATGCCAGAACTGAACTAGTATGGTAGAGGTGGGGTGCAAACGATGACATTACGGATGAGGAAATGGTGGGAATGGCATGGGCTAGGGGTGGACTTGTTGTAATGCACCAGAAGGAGAACTTCGGTCGGATTGGCGGTGAGTTCAACATTATTCACATGGCCTTTCTTTTATTGGTAGGTTTTGGATCCAGCCGAAGCTTCTAAGTCAATTTTAGAATGATGAGAAACAACAAAGAAAGTAATAAGATCCGTATAAACAATGTTATAAAGAACTAAAAAGAAAAGTAGGCCCAAAACATTGTTGAGAGATTACTAATCTTGTGTAAGTCAATTACTTCCCTTAATTCAACCAAAAGGGGATAACCACGGGTAGATGGGGAACGTTAGAGGCGTGTGGCAGTTGTTGGACCTGAGGGAAACTAAATGTAAGGTTTATGTGGGCGTCCAAAGCGAGGAATGAAACAATAGACGAGTTTCCTTGTGTAAATTGGTCCAGTGCAAGAACTAAACAAGTATGGTCAAGGTGGGGTGTAAACGTTGAAATTTTCTTGATAAAAAGGGTCTAAAAGGCTTCGGGTAGGGGCCAACTTGTTGCAACGGCCAGGAAGGATCGCCTTGGTGCCGATTGGCAGTGATTCGAGCATTATCGACATGGAAGTGTGTCATGTCTTTGATAAATCCTAATCATCTAATTGAATCTTAGAATGTTGGAAACGACAAGAAAATCATTATGATCAGAATGAAAAAAATGGTTATGAAGAACAAAAAAGGAGGTTAAACTCGAAAGATTGTTGAGAGATGACTAAATCTTGTGCAACTCGATTACATCCTTTGAATCAAGCTAAATGCTTAACGATGCGGCAGATGGAGAACCTTAGGGGAATGTGGCACATCTTGAAGTTGAGGAAACTAAATTGTAAGGTTTATGTTTGCTTCAAATCGAAGAATGAAACAAAAGATTGGTTTCTTGTTGTAAATTCGTTCAATGCCAGAACTGAACTAGTATGGTAGAGGTGGGGTGCAAACGATGACATTACGGATAAGGAAATGGTGTGAATGGCATGGGCTAGGGGCGGACTTGTCGCAATGCACCAGAAGGAGAACTTAGGTCGGATTGGCGGTGATTTCAGAATTATTCACATGGCCTTTCTTTTATTGACAGGTTTTGGATCTAGCCTAATCTTCTAAGTCAATCTTAGAATGATGAGAAACAACAAAGAAAGCAATAAGATCCGTATAAACAATGTTATAAAGAACTAAAAAGAAAAGTAGGCCCAAAACATTGTTGAGAGATTACTAATCTTGTGTAAGTCAATTACTTCCCTTAATTCAACCTAAAGGGATAACCACGGGTAGATGGGGAACGTTAGAGGCGTGTGGCAGTTGTTGGACCTGAGGGAAACTAAATGTAAGGTTTATGTGGGCGTCCAAAGCGAGGAATGAAACAATAGACGAGTTTCCTTGTGTAAATTGGTCCAGTGCAAGAACTAAACAAGTATGGTCAAGGTGGGGTGTAAACGTTGAAATTTTCTTGATAAAAACGGTCTAAAAGGCTTCGGGTAGGGGCCAACTTGTTGCAACGGCCAGGAAGGATCGCCTTGGTGCCGATTGGCAGTGATTCGAGCATTATCGACATGGAAGTGTGTCATGTCTTTGATAAATCCTAATCATCTAATTGAATCTTAGAATGTTGGAAACGACAAGAAAATCATTATGATCAGAATGAAAAAAATGGTTATGAAGAACAAAAAAGGAGGTTAAACTCGAAAGATTGTTGAGAGATGACTAAATCTTGTGCAACTCGATTACATCCTTTGAATCAAGCTAAATGCTTAACGATGCGGCAGATGGGGAACCTTAGGGGAATGTGGCACATCTTGAAGTTGAGGAAACTAAATTGTAAGGTTTATGTTTGCTTCAAATCGAAGAATGAAACAAAAGATTGGTTTCTTGTTGTAAATTCGTTCAATGCCATAACTGAACTAGTATGGTAGAGGAGGGGTGCAAACGATGACATTACGGATAAGGAAATTGTGTGAATGGCATGGGCTAGGGGCGGACTTGTCGCAATGCACAAGAAGGAGAACTTAGGTCGGATTGGCGGTGATTTCAGAATTATTCACATGGCCTTTCTTTTATTGACAGGTTTTGGATCTAGCCTAATCTTCTAAGTCAATCTTAGAATGATGAGAAACAACAAAGAAAGCAATAAGATCCATGTAAACAATGTTATAAAGAACTAAAAAGAAAAGTAGGCCCAAAACATTGTTGAGAGATTACTAATCTTGTGTAAGTCAATTACTTCCCTTAATTCAACCTAAAGGGATAACCACGGGTAGATGGGGAACGTTAGAGGCGTGTGGCAGTTGTTGGACCTGAGGGAAACTAAATGTAAGGTTTATGTGGCCGTCCAAAGCGAGGAATGAAACAATAGACGAGTTTCCTTGTGTAAATTGGTCCAGTGCAAGAACTAAACAAGTATGGTCAAGGTGGGGTGTAAACGTTGAAATTTTCCTTATGAAAATGGTCTAAAAGGCTTCGTGTAGGGGCCAACTTGTTGCAACGGCCATGAAGGATCGCCTTGGTACCGATTGGCGGTGATTCGAGCATTATCGACATGGAAGTGTGTCATGTCTTTGATAAAGCCAAATCATCTAATTCAATCTTAAAATGTTGGAAAACGACAAGAAAATCAATATGATCAAAATGAAGGAAATGGTTACGAAGAACAAAAAAGGAGGTTAAACTCGAAACAATGCTGAGAGATGACTAAATCTTGTGCAACTCGATTACATCCTTTGAATCAAGCAAAAAGCTTAACAATGCGGTATATGGGGAACCTTAGGGGAATGTGGCACTTCTTGAAGTTGAGGAAACTAAATTGTAAGGTTTATGTTTGCTTCAAATGGAAGAATGAAACAAAAGATTGGTTTCTTGTTGTAAATTCGTTCAATGCCAGAACTGAACTAGTATGGTAGAGGTGGGGTGCAAACGATGACATTACGGATGAGGAAATGGTGGGAATGGCATGGGCTAGGGGTGGACTTGTTGCAATGCACCAGAAGGAGAACTTCGGTCGGATTGGCGGTGAGTTCAGCATTATTCACATGCCCTTTCTTTTATTGGTAGGTTTTGGATCCAGCCGAAGCTTCTAAGTCAATTTTAGAATGATGAGAAACAACAAAGAAAGTAATAAGATCCGTATAAACAATGTTATAAAGAACTAAAAAGAAAAGTAGGCCCAAAACATTGTTGAGAGATTACTAATTTTGTGTAAGTCAATTACTTCCCTTAATTCAACCAAAAGGGGATAACCACGGGTAGATGGGGAACGTTTGAGGCGTGTGGCAGTTGTTGGACCTGAGGGAAACTAAATGTAAGGTTTATGTGGGCGTCCAAAGCGAGGAATGAAACAATAGACGAGTTTCCTTGTGTAAATTGGTCCAGTGCAAGAACTAAACAAGTATGGTCAAGGTGGGGTGTAAACGTTGAAATTTTCTTGATAAAAACGGTCTAAAAGGCTTCGGGTAGGGGCCAACTTGTTGCAACGGCCAGGAAGGATCGCCTTGGTGCCGATTGGCAGTGATTCGAGCATTATCGACATGGAAGTGTGTCATGTCTTTGATAAATCCTAATCATCTAATTGAATCTTAGAATGTTGGAAACGACAAGAAAATCATTATGATCAGAATGAAAAAAATGGTTATGAAGAACAAAAAAGGAGGTTAAACTCGAAAGATTGTTGAGAGATGACTAAATCTTGTGCAACTCGATTACATCCTTTGAATCAAGCTAAATGCTTAACGATGCGGCAGATGGGGAACCTTAGGGGAATGTGGCACATCTTGAAGTTGAGGAAACTAAATTGTAAGGTTTATGTTTGCTTCAAATCGAAGAATGAAACAAAAGATTGGTTTCTTGTTGTAAATTCGTTCAATGCCAGAACTGAACTAGTATGGTAGAGGAGGGGTGCAAACGATGACATTACGGATAAGGAAATTGTGTGAATGGCATGGGCTAGGGGCGGACTTGTCGCAATGCACAAGAAGGAGAACTTAGGTCGGATTGGCGGTGATTTCAGAATTATTCACATGGCCTTTCTTTTATTGACAGGTTTTGGATCTAGCCTAATCTTCTAAGTCAATCTTAGAATGATGAGAAACAACAAAGAAAGCAATAAGATCCATGTAGACAATGTTATAAAGAACTAAAAAGAAAAGTAGGCCCAAAACATTGTTGAGAGATTACTAATCTTGTGTAAGTCAATTACTTCCCTTAATTCAACCTAAAGGGATAACCACGGGTAGATGGGGAACGTTTGAGGCGTGTGGCAGTTGTTGGACCTGAGGGAAACTAAATGTAAGGTTTATGTGGGCGTCCAAAGCGAGGAATGAAACAATAGACGAGTTTCCTTGTGTAAATTGGTCCAGTGCAAGAACTAAACAAGTATGGTCAAGGTGGGGTGTAAACGTTGAAATTTTCTTGATAAAAACGGTCTAAAAGGCTTCGGGTAGGGGCCAACTTGTTGCAACGGCCAGGAAGGATCGCCTTGGTACCGATTGGCGGTGATTCGAGCATTATCGACATGGAAGTGTGTCATGTCTTTGATAAAGCCAAATCATCTAATTCAATCTTAAAATGTTGGAAAACGAAAAGAAAATCAATATGATCAAAATGAAGGAAATGGTTACGAAGAACAAAAAAGGAGGTTAAACTCGAAACAATGCTGAGAGATGACTAAATCTTGTGCAACTCGATTACATCCTTTGAATCAAGCAAAAAGCTTAACAATGCGGTATATGGGGAACCTTAGGGGAATGTGGCACTTCTTGAAGTTGAGGAAACTAAGTTGTAAGGTTTATGTTTGCTTCAAATGGAAGAATGAAACAAAAGATTGGTTTCTTGTTGTAAATTCGTTCAATGCCAGAACTGAACTAGTATGGTAGAGGTGGGGTGCAAACGATGACATTACGGATGAGGAAATGGTGGGAATGGCATGGGCTAGGGGTGGACTTGTTGTAATGCACCAGAAGGAGAACTTCGGTCGGATTGGCGGTGAGTTCAACATTATTCACATGGCCTTTCTTTTATTGGTAGGTTTTGGATCCAGCCGAAGCTTCTAAGTCAATTTTAGAATGATGAGAAACAACAAAGAAAGTAATAAGATCCGTATAAACAATGTTATAAAGAACTAAAAAGAAAAGTAGGCCCAAAACATTGTTGAGAGATTACTAATCTTGTGTAAGTCAATTACTTCCCTTAATTCAACCAAAAGGGGATAACCACGGGTAGATGGGGAACGTTAGAGGCGTGTGGCAGTTGTTGGACCTGAGGGAAACTAAATGTAAGGTTTATGTGGGCGTCCAAAGCGAGGAATGAAACAATAGACGAGTTTCCTTGTGTAAATTGGTCCAGTGCAAGAACTAAACAAGTATGGTCAAGGTGGGGTGTAAACGTTGAAATTTTCTTGATAAAAAGGGTCTAAAAGGCTTCGGGTAGGGGCCAACTTGTTGCAACGGCCAGGAAGGATCGCCTTGGTGCCGATTGGCAGTGATTCGAGCATTATCGACATGGAAGTGTGTCATGTCTTTGATAAATCCTAATCATCTAATTGAATCTTAGAATGTTGGAAACGACAAGAAAATCATTATGATCAGAATGAAAAAAATGGTTATGAAGAACAAAAAAGGAGGTTAAACTCGAAAGATTGTTGAGAGATGACTAAATCTTGTGCAACTCGATTACATCCTTTGAATCAAGCTAAATGCTTAACGATGCGGCAGATGGGGAACCTTAGGGGAATGTGGCACATCTTGAAGTTGAGGAAACTAAATTGTAAGGTTTATGTTTGCTTCAAATCGAAGAATGAAACAAAAGATTGGTTTCTTGTTGTAAATTCGTTCAATGCCATAACTGAACTAGTATGGTAGAGGAGGGGTGCAAACGATGACATTACGGATAAGGAAATTGTGTGAATGGCATGGGCTAGGGGCGGACTTGTCGCAATGCACAAGAAGGAGAACTTAGGTCGGATTGGCGGTGATTTCAGAATTATTCACATGGCCTTTCTTTTATTGACAGGTTTTGGATCTAGCCTAATCTTCTAAGTCAATCTTAGAATGATGAGAAACAACAAAGAAAGCAATAAGATCCATGTAAACAATGTTATAAAGAACTAAAAAGAAAAGTAGGCCCAAAACATTGTTGAGAGATTACTAATCTTGTGTAAGTCAATTACTTCCCTTAATTCAACCTAAAGGGATAACCACGGGTAGATGGGGAACGTTAGAGGCGTGTGGCAGTTGTTGGACCTGAGGGAAACTAAATGTAAGGTTTATGTGGCCGTCCAAAGCGAGGAATGAAACAATAGACGAGTTTCCTTGTGTAAATTGGTCCAGTGCAAGAACTAAACAAGTATGGTCAAGGTGGGGTGTAAACGTTGAAATTTTCCTTATGAAAATGGTCTAAAAGGCTTCGTGTAGGGGCCAACTTGTTGCAACGGCCATGAAGGATCGCCTTGGTACCGATTGGCGGTGATTCGAGCATTATCGACATGGAAGTGTGTCATGTCTTTGATAAAGCCAAATCATCTAATTCAATCTTAAAATGTTGGAAAACGACAAGAAAATCAATATGATCAAAATGAAGGAAATGGTTACGAAGAACAAAAAAGGAGGTTAAACTCGAAACAATGCTGAGAGATGACTAAATCTTGTGCAACTCGATTACATCCTTTGAATCAAGCAAAAAGCTTAACAATGCGGTATATGGGGAACCTTAGGGGAATGTGGCACTTCTTGAAGTTGAGGAAACTAAATTGTAAGGTTTATGTTTGCTTCAAATGGAAGAATGAAACAAAAGATTGGTTTCTTGTTGTAAATTCGTTCAATGCCAGAACTGAACTAGTATGGTAGAGGTGGGGTGCAAACGATGACATTACGGATGAGGAAATGGTGGGAATGGCATGGGCTAGGGGTGGACTTGTTGCAATGCACCAGAAGGAGAACTTCGGTCGGATTGGCGGTGAGTTCAGCATTATTCACATGCCCTTTCTTTTATTGGTAGGTTTTGGATCCAGCCGAAGCTTCTAAGTCAATTTTAGAATGATGAGAAACAACAAAGAAAGTAATAAGATCCGTATAAACAATGTTATAAAGAACTAAAAAGAAAAGTAGGCCCAAAACATTGTTGAGAGATTACTAATTTTGTGTAAGTCAATTACTTCCCTTAATTCAACCAAAAGGGGATAACCACGGGTAGATGGGGAACGTTTGAGGCGTGTGGCAGTTGTTGGACCTGAGGGAAACTAAATGTAAGGTTTATGTGGGCGTCCAAAGCGAGG
This sequence comes from Carya illinoinensis, assembly GCF_018687715.1. NCBI lineage: Eukaryota > Viridiplantae > Streptophyta > Magnoliopsida > Fagales > Juglandaceae > Carya > Carya illinoinensis. Next base: position 22,331,361 of record NC_056758.1, read on the forward strand.
AATGAAACAATAGACGAGTTTCCTTGTGTAAATTGGTCCAGTGCAAGAACTAAACAAGTATGGTCAAGGTGGGGTGTAAACGTTGAAATTTTCTTGATAAAAACGGTCTAAAAGGCTTCGGGTAGGGGCCAACTTGTTGCAACGGCCAGGAAGGATCGCCTTGGTGCCGATTGGCAGTGATTCGAGCATTATCGACATGGAAGTGTGTCATGTCTTTGATAAATCCTAATCATCTAATTGAATCTTAGAATGTTGGAAACGACAAGAAAATCATTATGATCAGAATGAAAAAAATGGTTATGAAGAACAAAAAAGGAGGTTAAACTCGAAAGATTGTTGAGAGATGACTAAATCTTGTGCAACTCGATTACATCCTTTGAATCAAGCTAAATGCTTAACGATGCGGCAGATGGGGAACCTTAGGGGAATGTGGCACATCTTGAAGTTGAGGAAACTAAATTGTAAGGTTTATGTTTGCTTCAAATCGAAGAATGAAACAAAAGATTGGTTTCTTGTTGTAAATTCGTTCAATGCCAGAACTGAACTAGTATGGTAGAGGAGGGGTGCAAACGATGACATTACGGATAAGGAAATTGTGTGAATGGCATGGGCTAGGGGCGGACTTGTCGCAATGCACAAGAAGGAGAACTTAGGTCGGATTGGCGGTGATTTCAGAATTATTCACATGGCCTTTCTTTTATTGACAGGTTTTGGATCTAGCCTAATCTTCTAAGTCAATCTTAGAATGATGAGAAACAACAAAGAAAGCAATAAGATCCATGTAGACAATGTTATAAAGAACTAAAAAGAAAAGTAGGCCCAAAACATTGTTGAGAGATTACTAATCTTGTGTAAGTCAATTACTTCCCTTAATTCAACCTAAAGGGATAACCACGGGTAGATGGGGAACGTTTGAGGCGTGTGGCAGTTGTTGGACCTGAGGGAAACTAAATGTAAGGTTTATGTGGGCGTCCAAAGCGAGGAATGAAACAATAGACGAGTTTCCTTGTGTAAATTGGTCCAGTGCAAGAACTAAACAAGTATGGTCAAGGTGGGGTGTAAACGTTGAAATTTTCTTGATAAAAACGGTCTAAAAGGCTTCGGGTAGGGGCCAACTTGTTGCAACGGCCAGGAAGGATCGCCTTGGTACCGATTGGCGGTGATTCGAGCATTATCGACATGGAAGTGTGTCATGTCTTTGATAAAGCCAAATCATCTAATTCAATCTTAAAATGTTGGAAAACGAAAAGAAAATCAATATGATCAAAATGAAGGAAATGGTTACGAAGAACAAAAAAGGAGGTTAAACTCGAAACAATGCTGAGAGATGACTAAATCTTGTGCAACTCGATTACATCCTTTGAATCAAGCAAAAAGCTTAACAATGCGGTATATGGGGAACCTTAGGGGAATGTGGCACTTCTTGAAGTTGAGGAAACTAAGTTGTAAGGTTTATGTTTGCTTCAAATGGAAGAATGAAACAAAAGATTGGTTTCTTGTTGTAAATTCGTTCAATGCCAGAACTGAACTAGTATGGTAGAGGTGGGGTGCAAACGATGACATTACGGATGAGGAAATGGTGGGAATGGCATGGGCTAGGGGTGGACTTGTTGTAATGCACCAGAAGGAGAACTTCGGTCGGATTGGCGGTGAGTTCAACATTATTCACATGGCCTTTCTTTTATTGGTAGGTTTTGGATCCAGCCGAAGCTTCTAAGTCAATTTTAGAATGATGAGAAACAACAAAGAAAGTAATAAGATCCGTATAAACAATGTTATAAAGAACTAAAAAGAAAAGTAGGCCCAAAACATTGTTGAGAGATTACTAATCTTGTGTAAGTCAATTACTTCCCTTAATTCAACCAAAAGGGGATAACCACGGGTAGATGGGGAACGTTAGAGGCGTGTGGCAGTTGTTGGACCTGAGGGAAACTAAATGTAAGGTTTATGTGGGCGTCCAAAGCGAGGAATGAAACAATAGACGAGTTTCCTTGTGTAAATTGGTCCAGTGCAAGAACTAAACAAGTATGGTCAAGGTGGGGTGTAAACGTTGAAATTTTCTTGATAAAAAGGGTCTAAAAGGCTTCGGGTAGGGGCCAACTTGTTGCAACGGCCAGGAAGGATCGCCTTGGTGCCGATTGGCAGTGATTCGAGCATTATCGACATGGAAGTGTGTCATGTCTTTGATAAATCCTAATCATCTAATTGAATCTTAGAATGTTGGAAACGACAAGAAAATCATTATGATCAGAATGAAAAAAATGGTTATGAAGAACAAAAAAGGAGGTTAAACTCGAAAGATTGTTGAGAGATGACTAAATCTTGTGCAACTCGATTACATCCTTTGAATCAAGCTAAATGCTTAACGATGCGGCAGATGGAGAACCTTAGGGGAATGTGGCACATCTTGAAGTTGAGGAAACTAAATTGTAAGGTTTATGTTTGCTTCAAATCGAAGAATGAAACAAAAGATTGGTTTCTTGTTGTAAATTCGTTCAATGCCAGAACTGAACTAGTATGGTAGAGGTGGGGTGCAAACGATGACATTACGGATAAGGAAATGGTGTGAATGGCATGGGCTAGGGGCGGACTTGTCGCAATGCACCAGAAGGAGAACTTAGGTCGGATTGGCGGTGATTTCAGAATTATTCACATGGCCTTTCTTTTATTGACAGGTTTTGGATCTAGCCTAATCTTCTAAGTCAATCTTAGAATGATGAGAAACAACAAAGAAAGCAATAAGATCCGTATAAACAATGTTATAAAGAACTAAAAAGAAAAGTAGGCCCAAAACATTGTTGAGAGATTACTAATCTTGTGTAAGTCAATTACTTCCCTTAATTCAACCTAAAGGGATAACCACGGGTAGATGGGGAACGTTAGAGGCGTGTGGCAGTTGTTGGACCTGAGGGAAACTAAATGTAAGGTTTATGTGGGCGTCCAAAGCGAGGAATGAAACAATAGACGAGTTTCCTTGTGTAAATTGGTCCAGTGCAAGAACTAAACAAGTATGGTCAAGGTGGGGTGTAAACGTTGAAATTTTCCTTATGAAAATGGTCTAAAAGGCTTCGTGTAGGGGCCAACTTGTTGCAACGGCCATGAAGGATCGCCTTGGTACCGATTGGCGGTGATTCGAGCATTATCGACATGGAAGTGTGTCATGTCTTTGATAAAGCCAAATCATCTAATTCAATCTTAAAATGTTGGAAAACGACAAGAAAATCAATATGAACAAAATGAAGGAAATGGTTACGAAGAACAAAAAAGGAGGTTAAACTCGAAACAATGCTGAGAGATGACTAAATCTTGTGCAACTCGATTACATCCTTTGAATCAAGCAAAAAGCTTAACAATGCGGTATATGGGGAACCTTAGGCGAATGTGGCACTTCTTGAAGTTGAGGAAACTAAATTGTAAGGTTTATGTTTGCTTCAAATGGAAGAATGAAACAAAAGATTGGTTTCTTGTTGTAAATTCGTTCAATGCCAGAACTGAACTAGTTTGGTAGAGGTGGGGTGCAAACGATGACATTACGGATGAGGAAATGGTGGGAATGGCATGGGCTAGGGGTGGACTTGTTGCAATGCACCAGAAGGAGAACTTCGGTCGGATTGGCGGTGAGTTCAGCATTATTCACATGGCCTTTCATTTATTGGTAGGTTTTGGATCCAGCCGAAGCTTCTAAGTCAATTTTAGAATGATGAGAAACAACAAAGAAAGTAATAAGATCCGTATAAAAAATGTTATAAAGAAGTAAAAAGAAAAGTAGGCCCAAAACATTGTTGAGAGATTACAAATCTTGTGTAAGTCAATTACTTCCCTTAATTCAACCTAAAGGGATAACCACGGGTAGATGGGGAACGTTAGAGGCGTGTGGCAGTTGTTGGACCTGAGGGAAACTAAATGTAAGGTTTATGTGGGCGTCCAAAGCGAGGAATGAAACAATAGACGAGTTTCCTTGTGTAAATTGGTCCAGTGCAAGAACTAAACAAGTATGGTCAAGGTGGGGTGTAAACGTTGAAATTTTCTTGATAAAAACGGTCTAAAAGGCTTCGGGTAGGGGCCAACTTGTTGCAACGGCCAGGAAGGATCGCCTTGGTGCCGATTGGCAGTGATTCGAGCATTATCGACATGGAAGTGTGTCATGTCTTTGATAAATCCTAATCATCTAATTGAATCTTAGAATGTTGGAAACGACAAGAAAATCATTATGATCAGAATGAAAAAAATGGTTATGAAGAACAAAAAAGGAGGTTAAACTCGAAAGATTGTTGAGAGATGACTAAATCTTGTGCAACTCGATTACATCCTTTGAATCAAGCTAAATGCTTAACGATGCGGCAGATGGGGAACCTTAGGGGAATGTGGCACATCTTGAAGTTGAGGAAACTAAATTGTAAGGTTTATGTTTGCTTCAAATCGAAGAATGAAACAAAAGATTGGTTTCTTGTTGTAAATTCGTTCAATGCCAGAACTGATCTAGTATGGTAGAGGTGGGGTGCAAACGATGACATTACGGATAAGGAAATGGTGTGAATGGCATGGGCTAGGGGCGGACTTGTCGCAATGCACAAGAAGGAGAACTTAGGTCGGATTGGCGGTGATTTCAGAATTATTCACATGGCCTTTCTTTTATTGACAGGTTTTGGATCTAGCCTAATCTTCTAAGTCAATCTTAGAATGATGAGAAACAACAAAGAAAGCAATAAGATCCATATAAACAATGTTATAAAGAACTAAAAAGAAAAGTAGGCCCAAAACATTGTTGAGAGATTACTAATCTTGTGTAAGTCAATTACTTCCCTTAATTCAACCTAAAGGGGATAACCACGGGTAGATGGGGAACGTTAGAGGCGTGTGGCAGTTGTTGGACCTGAGGGAAACTAAATGTAAGGTTTATGTGGGCGTCCAAAGCGAGGAATGAAACAATAGACGAGTTTCCTTGTGTAAATTGGTCCAGTGCAAGAACTAAACAAGTATGGTCAAGGTGGGGTGTAAACGTTGAAATTTTCTTGATAAAAACGGTCTAAAAGGCTTCGGGTAGGGGCCAACTTGTTGCAACGGCCAGGAAGGATCGCCTTGGTGCCGATTGGCGGCGATTCGACCATTATCGACATGGAAGTGTGTCATGTCTTTGATAAATCCTAATCATCTAATTGAATCTTAGAATGTTGGAAACGACAAGAAAATCATTATGATCAGAATGAAAAAAATGGTTATGAAGAACGAAAAAGGAGGTTAAACTCGAAAGATTGTTGAGAGATGACTAAATCTTGTGCAACTCGATTACATCCTTTGAATCAAGCTAAATGCTTAACGATGCGGCAGATGGGGAACCTTAGGGGAATGTGGCACATCTTGAAGTTGAGGAAACTAAATTGTAAGGTTTATGTTTGCTTCAAATCGAAGAATGAAACAAAAGATTGGTTTCTTGTTGTAAATTCGTTCAATGCCAGAACTGATCTAGTATGGTAGAGGTGGGGTGCAAACGATGACATTACGGATAAGGAAATGGTGTGAATGGCATGGGCTAGGGGCGGACTTGTCGCAATGCACAAGAAGGAGAACTTAGGTCGGATTGGCGGTGATTTCAGAATTATTCACATGGCCTTTCTTTTATTGACAGGTTTTGGATCTAGCCTAATCTTCTAAGTCAATCTTAGAATGATGAGAAACAACAAAGAAAGCAATAAGATCCGTATAAACAATGTTATAAAGAACTAAAAAGAAAAGTAGGCCCAAAACATTGTTGAGAGATTACTAATCTTGTGTAAGTCAATTACTTCCCTTAATTCAACCTAAAGGGGATAACCACGGGTAGATGGGGAACGTTAGAGGCGTGTGGCAGTTGTTGGACCTGAGGGAAACTAAATGTAAGGTTTATGTGGGCGTCCAAAGCGAGGAATGAAACAATAGACGAGTTTCCTTGTGTAAATTGGTCCAGTGCAAGAACTAAACAAGTATGGTCAAGGTGGGGTGTAAACGTTGAAATTTTCTTGATAAAAACGGTCTAAAAGGCTTCGGGTAGGGGCCAACTTGTTGCAACGGCCAGGAAGGATCGCCTTGGTGCCGATTGGCGGTGATTCGAGCATTATCGACATGGAAGTGTGTCATGCCTTTGATAAATCCTAATCATCTAATTGAATCTTAGAATGTTGGAAACGACAAGAAAATCATTATGATCAGAATGAAAAAAATGGTTATGAAGAACGAAAAAGGAGGTTAAACTCGAAAGATTGTTGAGAGATGACTAAATCTTGTGCAACTCGATTACATCCTTTGAATCAAGCTAAATGCTTAACGATGCGGCAAATGGGGAACCTTAGGGGAATGTGGCACATCTTGAAGTTGAGGAAACTAAATTGTAAGGTTTATGTTTGCTTCAAATCGAAGAATGAAACAAAAGATTGGTTTCTTGTTGTAAATTCGTTCAACGCCAGAACTGAACTAGTATGGTAGAGGTGGGGTGCAAACGATGACATTACGGATAAGGAAATGGTGTGAATGGCATGGGCTAGGGGCGGACTTGTCGCAATGCACAAGAATGAGAACTTAGGTCGGATTGGCGGTAATTTCAGAATTATTCACATGGCCTTTCTTTTTATTGACAGGTTTTGGATCTAGCCTAATCTTCTAAGTCAATCTTAGAATGATGAGAAACAACAAAGAAAGCAATAAGATCCGTATAAACAATGTTATAAAGAACTAAAAAGAAAAGTAGGCCCAAAACATTGTTGAGAGATTACAAATCTTGTGTAAGTCAATTACTTCCCTTAATTCAACCTAAAGGGATAACCACGGGTAGATGGGGAACGTTAGAGGCGTGTGGCAGTTGTTGGACCTGAGGGAAACTAAATGTAAGGTTTATGTGGGCGTCCAAAGCGAGGAATGAAACAATAGACGAGTTTCCTTGTGTAAATTGGTCCAGTGCAAGAACTAAACAAGTATGGTCAAGGTGGGGTGTAAACGTTGAAATTTTCTTGATAAAAACGGTCTAAAAGGCTTCGGGTAGGGGCCAACTTGTTGCAACGGCCAGGAAGGATCGCCTTGGTGCCGATTGGCAGTGATTCGAGCATTTTCGACATGGAAGTGTGTCATGTCTTTGATAAATCCTAATCATCTAATTGAATCTTAGAATGTTGGAAACGACAAGAAAATCATTATGATCAGAATGAAAAAAATGGTTATGAAGAACAAAAAAGGAGGTTAAACTCGAAAGATTGTTGAGAGATGACTAAATCTTGTGCAACTCGATTACATCCTTTGAATCAAGCTAAATGCTTAACGATGCGGCAGATGGGGAACCTTAGGGGAATGTGGCACATCTTGAAGTTGAGGAAACTAAATTGTAAGGTTTATGTTTGCTTCAAATCGAAGAATGAAACAAAAGATTGGTTTCTTGTTGTAAATTCGTTCAATGCCAGAACTGAACTAGTATGGTAGAGGTGGGGTGCAAACGATGACATTACGGATAAGGAAATGGTGTGAATGGCATGGGCTAGGGTCGGACTTGTCGCAATGCACAAGAAGGAGAACTTAGGTCGGATTGGCGGTGATTTCAGAATTATTCACATGGCCTTTCTTTTTATTGACAGGTTTTGGATCTAGCCTAATCTTCTAAGTCAATCTTAGAATGATGAGAAACAACAAAGAAAGCAATAAGATCCGTATAAACAATGTTATAAAGAACTAAAAAGAAAAGTAGGCCCAAAACATTGTTGAGAGATTACAAATCTTGTGTAAGTCAATTACTTCCCTTAATTCAACCTAAAGGGATAACCACGGGTAGATGGGGAACGTTAGAGGCGTGTGGCAGTTGTTGGACCTGAGGGAAACTAAATGTAAGGTTTATGTGGGCGTCCAAAGCGAGGAATGAAACAATAGACGAGTTTCCTTGTGTAAATTGGTCCAGTGCAAGAACTAAACAAGTATGGTCAAGGTGGGGTGTAAACGTTGAAATTTTCTTGATAAAAACGGTCTAAAAGGCTTCGGGTAGGGGCCAACTTGTTGCAACGGCCAGGAAGGATCGCCTTGGTGCCGATTGGCGGCGATTCGACCATTATCGACATGGAAGTGTGTCATGTCTTTGATAAATCCTAATCATCTAATTGAATCTTAGAATGTTGGAAACGACAAGAAAATCATTATGATCAGAATGAAAAAAATGGTTATGAAGAACAAAAAAGGAGGTTAAACTCGAAAGATTGTTGAGAGATGACTAAATCTTGTGCAACTCGATTACATCCTTTGAATCAAGCTAAATGCTTAACGATGCGGCAGATGGGGAACCTTAGGGGAATGTGGCACATCTTGAAGTTGAGGAAACTAAATTGTAAGGTTTATGTTTGCTTCAAATCGAAGAATGAAACAAAAGATTGGTTTCTTGTTGTAAATTCGTTCAATGCCAGAACTGATCTAGTATGGTAGAGGTGGGGTGCAAACGATGACATTACGGATAAGGAAATGGTGTGAATGGCATGGGCTAGGGGCGGACTTGTCGCAATGCACAAGAAGGAGAACTTAGGTCGGATTGGCGGTGATTTCAGAATTATTCACATGGCCTTTCTTTTATTGACAGGTTTTGGATCTAGCCTAATCTTCTAAGTCAATCTTAGAATGATGAGAAACAACAAAGAAAGCAATAAGATCCGTATAAACAATGTTATAAAGAACTAAAAAGAAAAGTAGGCCCAAAACATTGTTGAGAGATTACTAATCTTGTGTAAGTCAATTACTTCCCTTAATTCAACCTAAAGGGCATAACCACGGGTAGATGGGGAACGTTAGAGGCGTGTGGCAGTTGTTGGACCTGAGGGAAACTAAATGTAAGGTTTATGTGGGCGTCCAAAGCGAGGAATGAAACAATAGACGAGTTTCCTTGTGTAAATTGGTCCAGTGCAAGAACTAAACAAGTATGGTCAAGGTGGGGTGTAAACGTTGAAATTTTCTTGATAAAAACGGTCTAAAAGGCTTCGGGTAGGGGCCAACTTGTTGCAACGGCCAGGAAGGATCGCCTTGGTGCCGATTGGCGGTGATTCGAGCATTATCGACATGGAAGTGTGTCATGCCTTTGATAAATCCTAATCATCTGATTGAATCTTAGAATGTTGGAAACGACAAGAAAATCATTATGATCAGAATGAAAAAAATGGTTATGAAGAACAAAAAAGGAGGTTAAACTCGAAAGATTGTTGAGAGATGACTAAATCTTCTGCAACTCGATTACATCCTTTGAATCAAGCTAAATGCTTAACGATGCGGCAGATGGGGAACCTTAGGGGAATGTGGCACATCTTGAAGTTGAGGAAACTAAATTGTAAGGTTTATGTTTGCTTCAAATCAAAGAATGAAACAAAAGATTGGTTTCTTGTTGTAAATTCGTTCAACGCCAGAACTGAACTAGTATGGTAGAGGTGGGGTGCAAACGATGACATTACGGATAAGGAAATGGTGTGAATGGCATGGGCTAGGGGCGGACTTGTCGCAATGCACAAGAATGAGAACTTAGGTCGGATTGGCGGTAATTTCAGAATTATTCACATGGCCTTTCTTTTTATTGACAGGTTTTGGATCTAGCCTAATCTTCTAAGTCAATCTTAGAATGATGAGAAACAACAAAGAAAGCAATAAGATCCGTATAAACAATGTTATAAAGAACTAAAAAGAAAAGTAGGCCCAAAACATTGTTGAGAGATTACAAATCTTGTGTAAGTCAATTACTTCCCTTAATTCAACCTAAAGGGATAACCACGGGTAGATGGGGAACGTTAGAGGCGTGTGGCAGTTGTTGGACCTGAGGGAAACTAAATGTAAGGTTTATGTGGGCGTCCAAAGCGAGGAATGAAACAATAGACGAGTTTCCTTTTGTAAATTGGTCCAGTGCAAGAACTAAACAAGTATGGTCAAGGTGGGGTGTAAACGTTGAAATTTTCCTTATGAAAATGGTCTAAAAGGCTTCGTGTAGGGGCCAACTTGTTGCAACGGCCATGAAGGATCGCCTTGGTACCGATTGGCGGTGATTCGAGCATTATCGACATGGAAGTGTGTCATGTCTTTGATAAAGCCAAATCATCTAATTCAATCTTAAAATGTTGGAAAACGACAAGAAAATCAATATGATCAAAATGAAGGAAATGGTTACGAAGAACAAAAAAGGAGGTTAAACTCGAAACAATGCTGAGAGATGACTAAATCTTGTGCAACTCGATTACATCCTTTGAATCAAGCAAAAAGCTTAACAATGCGGTATATGGGGAACCTTAGGGGAATGTGGCACTTCTTGAAGTTGAGGAAACTAAATTGTAAGGTTTATGTTTGCTTCAAATGGAAGAATGAAACAAAAGATTGGTTTCTTGTTGTAAATTCGTTCAATGCCAGAACTGAACTAGTATGGTAGAGGTGGGGTGCAAACGATGACATTATGGATGAGGAAATGGTGGGAATGGCATGGGCTAGGGGTGGACTTGTTGCAATGCACAAGAAGGAGAACTTAGGTCGGATTGGCGGTGATTTCAGCATTATTCACATTGCCTTTCTTTTATTGCTGGTTTTGGATCCAGCCGAAACTTCTAAGTCAATTTTAGAATGATGAGAAACAACAAAGAAAGTAATAAGATCCGTATAAAAAATGTTATAAAGAACTAAAAAGAAAAGTAGGCCCAAAACATTGTTGAGAGATTACAAATCTTTTGTAAGTCAACTACTTCCCTTAATTCAACCTAAAGGGATAACCACGGGTAGATGGGGAACGTTAGAGGCGTGTGGCAGTTGTTGGACCTGAGGGAAACTAAATGTAAGGTTTATGTGGGCGTCCAAAGCGAGGAATGAAACAATAGACGAGTTTCCTTGTGTAAATTGGTCCAGTGCAAGAACTAAACAAGTATGGTCAAGGTGGGGTGTAAACGTTGAAATTTTCCTTATGAAAATGGTCTAAAAGGCTTCGTGTAGGGGCCAACTTGTTGCAACGGCCAGGAAGGATCGCCTTGGTACCGATTGGCGGTGATTCGAGCATTATCGACATGGAAGTGTGTCATGTCTTTGATAAAGCCAAATCATCTAATTCAATCTTAAAATGTTGGAAAACGACAAGAAAATCAATATGATCAAAATGAAGGAAATGGTTACGAAGAACAAAAAAGGAGGTTAAACTCGAAACAATGCTGACAGATGACTAAATCTTGTGCAACTCGATTACATCCTTTGAATCAAGCAAAAAGCTTAACAATGCGGTATATGGGGAACCTTAGGGGAATGTGGCACTTCCTGAAGTTGAGGAAACTAAGTTGTAAGGTTTATGTTTGCTTCAAATGGAAGAATGAAACAAAAGATTGGTTTCTTGTTGTAAATTCGTTCAATGCCAGAACTGAACTAGTATGGTAGAGGTGGGGTGCAAACGATGACATTATGGATGAGGAAATGGTGGGAATGGCATGGGCTAGGGGTGGACTTGTTGCAATGCACAAGAAGGAGAACTTAGGTCGGATTGGCGGTGATTTCAGCATTATTCACATTGCCTTTCTTTTATTGCTGGTTTTGGATCCAGCCGAAACTTCTAAGTCAATTTTAGAATGATGAGAAACAACAAAGAAAGTAATAAGATCCGTATAAAAAATGTTATAAAGAACTAAAAAGAAAAGTAGGCCCAAAACATTGTTGAGAGATTACAAATCTTTTGTAAGTCAACTACTTCCCTTAATTCAACCTAAAGGGATAACCACGGGTAGATGGGGAACGTTAGAGGCGTGTGGCAGTTGTTGGACCTGAGGGAAACTAAATGTAAGGTTTATGTGGGCGTCCAAAGCGAGGAATGAAACAATAGACGAGTTTCCTTGTGTAAATTGGTCCAGTGCAAGAACTAAACAAGTATGGTCAAGGTGGGGTGTAAACGTTGAAATTTTCCTTATGAAAATGGTCTAAAAGGCTTCGTGTAGGGGCCAACTTGTTGCAACGGCCAGGAAGGATCGCCTTGGTACCGATTGGCGGTGATTCGAGCATTATCGACATGGAAGTGTGTCATGTCTTTGATAAAGCCAAATCATCTAATTCAATCTTAAAATGTTGGAAAACGACAAGAAAATCAATATGATCAAAATGAAGGAAATGGTTACGAAGAACAAAAAAGGAGGTTAAACTCGAAACAATGCTGACAGATGACTAAATCTTGTGCAACTCGATTACATCCTTTGAATCAAGCAAAAAGCTTAACAATGCGGTATATGGGGAACCTTAGGGGAATGTGGCACTTCTTGAAGTTGAGGAAACTAAGTTGTAAGGTTTATGTTTGCTTCAAATGGAAGAATGAAACAAAAGATTGGTTTCTTGTTGTAAATTCGTTCAATGCCAGAACTGAACTAGTATGGTAGAGGTGGGGTGCAAACGATGACATTACGGATGAGGAAATGGTGGGAATGGCATAGGCTAGGGGTGGACTTGTTGCAATGCACCAGAAGGAGAACTTAGGTCGGATTGGCGGTGATTTCAGCATTATTCACATGGCCTTTCTTTTATTGGTAGGTTTTGGATCCAGCCGAAGCTTCTAAGTCAATTTTAGAATGATGAGAAACAACAAAGAAAGTAATAAGATCCGTATAAAAAATGTTATAAAGAAGTAAAAAGAAAAGTAGGCCCAAAACATTGTTGAGAGATTACAAATCTTGTGTAAGTCAATTACTTCCCTTAATTCAACCTAAAGGGATAACCACGGGTAGATGGGGAACGTTAGAGGCGTGTGGCAGTTGTTGGACCTGAGGGAAACTAAATGTAAGGTTTATGTGGGCGTCCAAAGCGAGGAATGAAACAATAGACGAGTTTCCTTGTGTAAATTGGTCCAGTGCAAGAACTAAACAAGTATGGTCAAGGTGGGGTGTAAACGTTGAAATTTTTCTTATGAAAATGGTCTAAAAGGCTTCGTGTAGGGGCCAACTTGTTGCAACGGCCATGAAGGATCGCCTTGGTACCGATTGGCGGTGATTCGAGCGTTATCGACATGGAAGTGTGTCATGTCTTTGATAAAGCCAAATCATCTAATTCAATCTTAAAATGTTGGAAAACGACAAGAAAATCAATATGATCAAAATGAAGGAAATGGTTACGAAGAACAAAAAAGGAGGTTAAACTCGAAACAATGCTGACAGATGACTAAATCTTGTGGAACTCGATTACATCCTTTGAATCAAGCAAAAAGCTTAACAATGCGGTATATGGGGAACCTTAGGGGAATGTGGCACTTCCTGAAGTTGAGGAAACTAAGTTGTAAGGTTTATGTTTGCTTCAAATGGAAGAATGAAACAAAAGATTGGTTTCTTGTTGTAAATTCGTTCAATGCCAGAACTGAACTAGTATGGTAGAGGTGGGGTGCAAACGATGACATTACGGATGAGGAAATGGTGGGAATGGCATGGGCTAGGGGTGGACTTGTTGCAATGCACCAGAAGGAGAACTTAGGTCGGATTGGCGGTGATTTCAGCATTATTCACATGGCCTTTCTTTTATTGGTAGGTTTTGGATCCAGCCGAAGCTTCTAAGTCAATTTTAGAATGATGAGAAACAACAAAGAAAGTAATAAGATCCGTATAAAAAATGTTATAAAGAACTAAAAAGAAAAGTAGGCCCAAAACATTGTTGAGAGATTACAAATCTTGTGTAAGTCAATTACTTCCCTTAATTCAACCTAAAGGGATAACCACGGGTAGATGGGGAACGTTAGAGGCGTGTGGCAGTTGTTGGACCTGAGGGAAACTAAATGTAAGGTTTATGTGGGCGTCCAAAGCGAGGAATGAAACAACAGACGAGTTTCCTTGTGTAAATTGGTCCATTGCAAGAACTAAACAAGTATGGTCAAGGTGGGGTGTAAACGTTGAAATTTTCATGATAAAAACGGTCTAAAAGGCTTCGGGTAGGGGCCAACTTGTTGCAACGGCCAGGAAGGATCGCCTTGGTGCCGATTGGCAGTGATTCGAGCATTATCGACCTGGAAGTGTGTCATGTCTTTGATAAATCCTAATCATCTAATTGAATCTTAGAATGTTGGAAACGACAAGAAAATCATTATGATCAGAATGAAAAAAATGGTTATGAAGAACAAAAAAGGAGGTTAAACTCGAAAGATTGTTGAGAGATGACTAAATCTTGTGCAACTCGATTACATCCTTTGAATCAAGCTAAATGCTTAACGATGCGGCAGATGGGGAACCTTAGGGGAATGTGGCACATCTTGAAGTTGAGGAAACTAAATTGTAAGGTTTATGTTTGCTTCAAATCGAAGAATGAAACAAAAGATTGGTTTCTTGTTGTAAATTCGTTCAATGCCAGAACTGAACTAGTATGGTAGAGGTGGGGTGCAAACGATGACATTACGGATAAGGAAATGGTGTGAATGGCATGGGCTAAGGGCGGACTTGTCGCAATGCACAAGAAGGAGAACTTAGGTCGGATTGGCGGTAATTTCAGAATTATTCACATGGCCTTTCTTTTATTGACAGGTTTTGGATCTAGCCTAATCTTCTAAGTCAATCTTAGAATGATGAGAAACAACAAAGAAAGCAATAAGATCCGTATAAACAATGTTATAAAGAACTAAAAAGAAAAGTAGGCCCAAAACATTGTTGAGAGATTACTAATCTTGTGTAAGTCAATTACTTCCCTTAATTCAACCTAAAGGGATAACCACGGGTAGATGGGGAACGTTAGAGGCGTGTGGCAGTTGTTGGACCTGAGGGAAACTAAATGTAAGGTTTATGTGGGCGTCCAAAGCGAGGAATGAAACAATAGACGAGTTTCCTTGTGTAAATTGGTCCAGTGCAAGAACTAAACAAGTATGGTCAAGGTGGGGTGTAAACGTTGAAATTTTCCTTATGAAAATGGTCTAAAAGGCTTCGTGTAGGGGCCAACTTGTTGCAACGGCCATGAAGGATCGCCTTGGTACCGATTGGCGGTGATTCGAGCATTATCGACATGGAAGTGTGTCATGTCTTTGATAAAGCCAAATCATCTAATTCAATCTTAAAATGTTGGAAAACGACAAGAAAATCAATATGATCAAAATGAAGGAAATGGTTACGAAGAACAAAAAAGGGGGTTAAACTCGAAACAATGCTGAGAGATGACTAAATCTTGTGCAACTCGATTACATCCTTTGAATCAAGCAAAAAGCTTAACAATGCGGTATATGGGGAACCTTAGGGGAATGTGGCACTTCTTGAAGTTGAGGAAACTAAATTGTAAGGTTTATGTTTGCTTCAAATGGAAGAATGAAACAAAAGATTGGTTTCTTGTTGTAAATTCGTTCAATGCCAGAACTGAACTAGTATGGTAGAGGTGGGGTGCAAACGATGACATTACGGATGAGGAAATGGTGGGAATGGCATGGGCTAGGGGTGGACTTGTTGCAATGCACAAGAAGGAGAACTTAGGTCGGATTGGCGGTGATTTCAGCATTATTCACATGGCCTTTCTTTTATTGGTAGGTTTTGGATCCAGCCGAAACTTCTAAGTCAATTTTAGAATGATGAGAAACAACAAAGAAAGTAATAAGATCCGTATAAAAAATGTTATAAAGAACTAAAAAGAAAAGTAGGCCCAAAACATTGTTAAGAGATTACAAATCTTGTGTAAGTCAATTACTTCCCTTAATTCAACCTAAAGGGATAACCACGGGTAGATGGGGAACGTTAGAGGCGTGTGGCAGTTGTTGGACCTGAGGGAAACTAAATGTAAGGTTTATGTGCGCGTCCAAAGCGAGGAATGAAACAATAGACGAGTTTCCTTGTGTAAATTGGTCCAGTGCAAGAACTAAACAAGTATGGTCAAGGTGGGGTGTAAACGTTGAAATTTTCTTGATAAAAACGGTCTAAAAGGCTTCGGGTAGGGGCCAACTTGTTGCAACGGCCAGGAAGGATCGCCTTGGTACCGATTGGCGGTGATTCGAGCATTATCGACATGGAAGTGTGTCGTGTCTTTGATAAAGCCAAATCATCTATTTCCATCTTAAAATGTTGGAAAACGACAAGAAAATCAATATGATCAAAATGAAGGAAATGGTTACGAAGAACAAAAAAGGAGGTTAAACTCGAAACAATGCTGAGAGATGACTAAATCTTGTGCAACTCGATTACATCCTTTGAATCAAGCAAAAAGCTTAACAATGCGGTATATGGGGAACCTTAGAGGAATGTGGCACTTCTTGAAGTTGAGGAAACTAAATTGTAAGGTTTATGTTTGCTTCAAATGGAAGAATGAAACAAAAGATTGGTTTCTTGTTGTAAATTCGTTCAATGCCAGAACTGAACTAGTATGGTAGAGGTGGGGTGCAAACGATGACATTACGGATGAGGAAATGGTGGGAATGGCATGGGCTAGGGGTGGACTAGTTGCAATGCACAAGAAAGAGAACTTAGGTCGGATTGGCGGTGATTTCAGCATTATTCACATGGCCTTTCTTTTATTGGTAGGTTTTGGATCCAGCCGAAACTTCTAAGTCAATTTTAGAATGATGAGAAACAACAAAGAAAGTAATAAGATCCGTATAAAAAATGTTATAAAGAACTAAAAAGAAAAGTAGGCCCAAAACATTGTTGAGAGATTACAAATCTTGTGTAAGTCAATTACTTCCCTTAATTCAACCTAAAGGGATAACCACGGGTAGATGGGGAACGTTAGAGGCGTGTGGCAGTTGTTGGACCTGAGGGAAACTAAATGTAAGGTTTATGTGGGCGTCCAAAGCGAGGAATGAAACAATAGACGAGTTTCCTTGTGTAAATTGGTCCAGTGCAAGAACTAAACAAGTATGGTCAAGGTGGGGTGTAAACGTTGAAATTTTCTTGATAAAAAGGGTCTAAAAGGCTTCGGGTAGGGGCCAACTTGTTGCAACGGCCAGGAAGGATCGCCTTGGTGCCGATTGGCAGTGATTCGAGCATTATCGACATGGAAGTGTGTCATGTCTTTGATAAATCCTAATCATCTAATTGAATCTTAGAATGTTGGAAACGACAAGAAAATCATTATGATCAGAATGAAAAAAAATGGTTATGAAGAACAAAAAAGGAGGTTAAACTCGAAAGATTGTTGAGAGATGACTAAATCTTGTGCAACTCGATTACATCCTTTGAATCAAGCTAAATGCTTAACGATGCGGCAGATGGGGAACCTTAGGGGAATGTGGCACATCTTGAAGTTGAGGAAACTAAATTGTAAGGTTTATGTTTGCTTCAAATCGAAGAATGAAACAAAAGATTGGTTTCTTGTTGTAAATTCGTTCAATGCCAGAACTGAACTAGTATGGTAGAGGTGGGGTGCAAACGATGACATTACGGATAAGGAAATGGTGTGAATGGCATGGGCTAGCGGCGGACTTGTCGCAATGCACAAGAAGGAGAACTTAGGTCGGATTGGCGGTGATTTCAGAATTATTCACATGGCCTTTCGTTTATTGACAGGTTTTGGATCTAGCCTAATCTTCTAAGTCAATCTTAGAATGATGAGAAACAACAAAGAAAGCAATAAGATCCGTATAAACAATGTTATAAAGAACTAAAAAGAAAAGTAGGCCCAAAACATTGTTGAGAGATTACTAATCTTGTGTAAGTCAATTACTTCACTTAATTCAACCTAAAGGGGATAACCACGGGTAGATGGGGAACGTTAGAGGCGTGTGGCAGTTGTTGGACCTGAGGGAAACTAAATGTAAGGTTTATGTGGGCGTCCAAAGCGAGGAATGAAACAATAGACGAGTTTCCTTGTGTAAATTGGTCCAGTGCAAGAACTAAACAAGTATGGTCAAGGTGGGGTGTAAACGTTGAAATTTTCCTTATGAAAATGGTCTAAAAGGCTTCGGGTAGGGGCCAGCTTGTTGCAACGGCCAGGAAGGATCGCCTTGGTGCCGATTGGCAGTGATTCGAGCATTATCGACATGGAAGTGTGTCATGTCTTTGATAAATCCTAATCATCTAATTGAATCTTAGAATGTTGGAAACGACAAGAAAATCATTATGATCAGAATGAAAAAAAATGGTTATGAAGAACAAAAAAGGAGGTTAAACTCGAAAGATTGTTGAGAGATGACTAAATCTTGTGCAACTCGATTACATCCTTTGAATCAAGCGAAATGCTTAACGATGCGGCAGATGGGGAACCTTAGGGGAATGTGGCACATCTTGAAGTTGAGGAAACTAAATTGTAAGGTTTATGTTTGCTTCAAATCGAAGAATGAAACAAAAGATTGGTTTCTTGTTGTAAATTTGTTCAATGCCAGAATTGAACTAGTATGGTAGAGGTGGGGTGCAAACGATGACATTACGGATAAGGAAATGGTGTGAATGGCATGGGCTAGGGGCGGACTTGTCGCAATGCACAAGAAGGAGAACTTAGGTCGGATTGGCGGTGATTTCAGAATTATTCACATGGCCTTTCTTTTATTGACAGGTTTTGGATCTAGCCTAATCTTCTAAGTCAATCTTAGAATGATGAGAAACAACAAAGAAAGCAATAAGATCCGTATAAACAATGTTATAAAGAACTAAAAAGAAAAGTAGGCCCAAAACATTGTTGAGAGATTACTAATCTTGTGTAAGTCAATTACTTCCCTTAATTCAACCTAAAGGGGATAACCACGGGTAGATGGGGAACGTTAGAGGCGTGTGGCAGTTGTTGGACCTGAGGGAAACTAAATGTAAGGTTTATGTGGGCGTCCAAAGCGAGGAATGAAACAATAGACGAGTTTCCTTGTGTAAATTGGTCCAGTGCAAGAACTAAACAAGTATGGTCAAGGTGGGGTGTAAACGTTGAAATTTTCCTTATGAAAATGGTCTAAAAGGCTTCGGGTAGGGGCCAACTTGTTGCAACGGCCAGGAAGGATCGCCTTGGTGCCGATTGGCAGTGATTCGAGCATTATCGACATGGAAGTGTGTCATGTCTTTGATAAATCCTAATCATCTAATTGAATCTTAGAATGTTGGAAACGACAAGAAAATCATTATGATCAGAATGAAAAAAAATGGTTATGAAGAACAAAAAAGGAGGTTAAACTCGAAAGATTGTTGAGAGATGACTAAATCTTGTGCAACTCGATTACATCCTTTGAATCAAGCGAAATGCTTAACGATGCGGCAGATGGGGAACCTTAGGGGAATGTGGCACATCTTGAAGTTGAGGAAACTAAATTGTAAGGTTTATGTTTGCTTCAAATCGAAGAATGAAACAAAAGATTGGTTTCTTGTTGTAAATTCGTTCAATGCCAGAATTGAACTAGTATGGTAGAGGTGGGGTGCAAACGATGACATTACGGATAAGGAAATGGTGTGAATGGCATGGGCTAGGGGCGGACTTTTCGCAATGCACAAGAAGGAGAACTTAGGTCGGATTGGCGGTGATTTCAGAATTATTCACATGGCCTTTCTTTTATTGACAGGTTTTGGATCTAGCCTAATCTTCTAAGTCAATCTTAGAATGATGAGAAACAACAAAGAAAGTAATAAGATCCGTATAAAAAATGTTATAAAGAACTAAAAAGAAAAGTAGGCCCAAAACATTGTTGAGAGATTACAAATCTTGTGTAAGTCAATTACTTCCCTTAATTCAACCTAAAGGGATAACCACGGGTAGATGGGGAACGTTAGAGGCGTGTGGCAGTTGTTGGACCCGAGGGAAACTAAATGTAAGGTTTATGTGCGCGTCCAAAGCGAGGAATGAAACAATAGACGAGTTTCCTTGTGTAAATTGGTCCAGTGCAAGAACTAAACAAGTATGGTCAAGGTGGGGTGTAAACGTTGAAATTTTCTTGATAAAAACGGTCTAAAAGGCTTCGGGTAGCGGCCAACTTGTTGCAACGGCCAGGAAGGATCGCCTTGGTACCGATTGGCGGTGATTCGAGCATTATCGACATGGAAGTGTGTCGTGTCTTTGATAAAGCCAAATCATCTATTTCAATCTTAAAATATTGGAAAACGACAAGAAAATCAATATGATCAAAATGAAGGAAATGGTTACGAAGAACAAAAAAGGAGGTTAAACTCGAAACAATGCTGAGAGATGACTAAATCTTGTGCAACTCGATTACATCCTTTGAATCAAGCAAAAAGCTTAACAATGCGGTATATGGGGAACCTTAGGGGAATGTGGCACTTCTTGAAGTTGAGGAAACTAAATTGTAAGGTTTATGTTTGCTTCAAATGGAAGAATGAAACAAAAGATTGGTTTCTTGTTGTAAATTCGTTCAATGCCAGAACTGAACTAGTATGGTAGAAGGTGGGCTGCAAACGATGACATTACGGATGAGGAAATGGTGGGAATGGCATGGGCTAGGGGTGGACTAGTTGCAATGCACAAGAAGGAGAACTTAGGTCGGATTGGCGGTGATTTCAGCATTATTCACATGGCCTTTCTTTTATTGGTAGGTTTTGGATCCAGCCGAAACTTCTAAGTCAATTTTAGAATGATGAGAAACAACAAAGAAAGTAATAAGATCCGTATAAAAAATGTTATAAAGAACTAAAAAGAAAAGTAGGCCCAAAACATTGTTGAGAGATTACAAATCTTGTGTAAGTCAATTACTTCCCTTAATTCAACCTAAAGGGATAACCACGGGTAGATGGGGAACGTTAGAGGCGTGTGGCAGTTGTTGGACCTGAGGGAAACTAAATGTAAGGTTTATGTGGGCGTCCAAAGCGAGGAATGAAACACTAGACGAGTTTCCTTGTGTAAATTGGTCCAGTGCAAGAACTAAACAAGTATGGTCAAGGTGGGGTGTAAACGTTGAAATTTTCTTGATAAAAACGGTCTAAAAGGCTTCGGGTAGGGGCCAACTTGTGGCAACGGCCAGGAAGGATCGCCTTGGTGCCGATTGGCAGTGATTCGAGCATTATCGACATGGAAGTGTGTCATGTCTTTGATAAATCCTAATCATCTAATTGAATCTTAGAATGTTGGAAACGACAAGAAAATCATTATGATCAGAATGAAAAAAAATGGTTATGAAGAACAAAAAAGGAGGTTAAACTCGAAAGATTGTTGAGAGATGACTAAATCTTGTGCAACTCGATTACATCCTTTGAATCAAGCTAAATGCTTAACGATGCGGCAGATGGGGAACCTTAGGGGAATGTGGCACATCTTGAAGTTGAGGAAACTAAATTGTAAGGTTTATGTTTGCTTCAAATCGAAGAATGAAACAAAAGATTGGTTTCTTGTTGTAAATTCGTTCAATGCCAGAACTGAACTAGTATGGTAGAGGTGGGGTGCAAACGATGACATTACGGATAAGGAAACGGTGTGAATGGCATGGGCTAGGGGCGGACTTGTCGCAATGCACAAGAAGGAGAACTTAGGTCGGATTGGCGGTGATTTCAGAATTATTCACATGGCCTTTCTTTTATTGACAGGTTTTGGATCTAGCCTAATCTTCTAAGTCAATCTTAGAATGATGAGAAACAACAAAGAAAGTAATAAGATCCGTATAAAAAATGTTATAAAGAACTAAAAAGAAAAGTAGGCCCAAAACATTGTTGAGAGATTACAAATCTTGTGTAAGTCAATTACTTCCCTTAATTCAACCTAAAGGGATAACCACGGGTAGATGGGGAACGTTAGAGGCGTGTGGCAGTTGTTGGACCCGAGGGAAACTAAATGTAAGGTTTATGTGCGCGTCCAAAGCGAGGAATGAAACAATAGACGAGTTTCCTTGTGTAAATTGGTCCAGTGCAAGAACTAAACAAGTATGGTCAAGGTGGGGTGTAAACGTTGAAATTTTCTTGATAAAAACGGTCTAAAAGGCTTCGGGTAGGGGCCAACTTGTTGCAACGGCCAGGAAGGATCGCCTTGGTACCGATTGGCGGTGATTCGAGCATTATCGACATGGAAGTGTGTCGTGTCTTTGATAAAGCCAAATCATCTATTTCAATCTTAAAATATTGGAAAACGACAAGAAAATCAATATGATCAAAATGAAGGAAATGGTTACGAAGAACAAAAAAGGAGGTTAAACTCGAAACAATGCTGAGAGATGACTAAATCTTGTGCAACTCGATTACATCCTTTGAATCAAGCAAAAAGCTTAACAATGCGGTATATGGGGAACCTTAGGGGAATGTGGCACTTCTTGAAGTTGAGGAAACTAAATTGTAAGGTTTATGTTTGCTTCAAATGGAAGAATGAAACAAAAGATTGGTTTCTTGTTGTAAATTCGTTCAATGCCAGAACTGAACTAGTATGGTAGAAGGTGGGGTGCAAACGATGACATTACGGATGAGGAAATGGTGGGAATGGCATGGGCTAGGGGTGGACTAGTTGCAATGCACAAGAAGGAGAACTTAGGTCGGATTGGCTGTGATTTCAGCATTATTCACATGGCCTTTCTTTTATTGGTAGGTTTTGGATCCAGCCGAAACTTCTAAGTCAATTTTAGAATGATGAGAAACAACAAAGAAAGTAATAAGATCCGTATAAAAAATGTTATAAAGAACTAAAAAGAAAAGTAGGCCCAAAACATTGTTGAGAGATTACAAATCTTGTGTAAGTCAATTACTTCCCTTAATTCAACCTAAAGGGATAACCACGGGTAGATGGGGAACGTTAGAGGCGTGTGGCAGTTGTTGGACCTGAGGGAAACTAAATGTAAGGTTTATGTGGGCGTCCAAAGCGAGGAATGAAACAATAGACGAGTTTCCTTGTGTAAATTGGTCCAGTGCAAGAACTAAACAAGTATGGTCAAGGTGGGGTGTAAACGTTGAAATTTTCTTGATAAAAACGGTCTAAAAGGCTTCGGGTAGGGGCCAACTTGTTGCAACGGCCAGGAAGGATCGCCTTGGTGCCGATTGGCAGTGATTCGAGCATTATCGACATGGAAGTGTGTCATGTCTTTGATAAATCCTAATCATCTAATTGAATCTTAGAATGTTGGAAACGACAAGAAAATCATTATGATCAGAATGAAAAAAAATGGTTATGAAGAACAAAAAAGGAGGTTAAACTCGAAAGATTGTTGAGAGATGACTAAATCTTGTGCAACTCGATTACATCCTTTGAATCAATCTAAATGCTTAACGATGCGGCAGATGGGGAACCTTAGGGGAATGTGGCACATCTTGAAGTTGAGGAAACTAAATTGTAAGGTTTATGTTTGCTTCAAATCGAAGAATGAAACAAAAGATTGGTTTCTTGTTGTAAATTCGTTCAATGCCAGAACTGAACTAGTATGGTAGAGGTGGGGTGCAAACGATGACATTACGGATAAGGAAACGGTGTGAATGGCATGGGCTAGGGGCGGACTTGTCGCAATGCACAAGAAGGAGAACTTAGGTCGGATTGGCGGTGATTTCAGAATTATTCACATGGCCTTTCTTTTATTGACAGGTTTTGGATCTAGCCTAATCTTCTAAGTCAATCTTAGAATGATGAGAAACAACAAAGAAAGTAATAAGATCCGTATAAACAATGTTATAAAGAACTAAAAAGAAAAGTAGGCCCAAAACATTGTTGAGAGATTACAAATCTTGTGTAAGTCAATTACTTCCCTTAATTCAACCTAAAGGGATAACCACGGGTAGATGGGGAACGTTAGAGGCGTGTGGCAGTTGTTGGACCCGAGGGAAACTAAATGTAAGGTTTATGTGCGCGTCCAAAGCGAGGAATGAAACAATAGACGAGTTTCCTTGTGTAAATTGGTCCAGTGCAAGAACTAAACAAGTATGGTCAAGGTGGGGTGTAAACGTTGAAATTTTCTTGATAAAAACGGTCTAAAAGGCTTCGGGTAGGGGCCAACTTGTTGCAACGGCCAGGAAGGATCGCCTTGGTACCGATTGGCAGTGATTCGAGCATTATCGACATGGAAGTGTGTCATGTCTTTGATAAATCCTAATCCTCTAATTGAATCTTAGAATGTTGGAAACGACAAGAAAATCATTATGATCAGAATGAAAAAAAATGGTTATGAAGAACAAAAAAGGAGGTTAAACTCGAAAGATTGTTGAGAGATGACTAAATCTTGTGCAACTCGATTACATCCTTTGAATCAAGCTAAATGCTTAACGATGCGGCAGATGGGGAACCTTAGGGGAATGTGGCACATCTTGAAGTTGAGGAAACTAAATTGTAAGGTTTATGTTTGCTTCAAATCGAAGAATGAAACAAAAGATTGGTTTCTTGTTGTAAATTCGTTCAATGCCAGAACTGAACTAGTATGGTAGAGGTGGGGTGCAAACGATGACATTACGGATAAGGAAACGGTGTGAATGGCATGGGCTAGGGGCGGACTTGTCGCAATGCACAAGAAGGAGAACTTAGGTCGGATTGGCGGTGATTTCAGAATTATTCACATGGCCTTTCTTTTATTGACAGGTTTTGGATCTAGCCTAATCTTCTAAGTGAATCTTAGAATGATGAGAAACAACAAAGAAAGTAATAAGATCCGTATAAAAAATGTTATAAAGAACTAAAAAGAAAAGTAGGCCCAAAACATTGTTGAGAGATTACAAATCTTGTGTAAGTCAATTACTTCCCTTAATTCAACCTAAAGGGATAACCACGGGTAGATGGGGAACGTTAGAGGCGTGTGGCAGTTGTTGGACCTGAGGGAAACTAAATGTAAGGTTTATGTGCGCGTCCAAAGCGAGGAATGAAACAATAGACGAGTTTCCTTGTGTAAATTGGTCCAGTGCAAAAACTAAACAAGTATGGTCAAGGTGGGGTGTAAACGTTGAAATTTTCTTGATAAAAACGGTCTAAAAGGCTTCGGGTAGGGGCCAACTTGTTGCAACGGCCAGGAAGGATCGCCTTGGTACCGATTGGCGGTGATCCGAGCATTATCGACATGGAAGTGTGTCGTGTCTTTGATAAAGCCAAATCATCTATTTCAATCTTAAAATGTTGGAAAACGACAAGAAAATCAATATGATCAAAATGAAGGAAATGGTTACGAAGAACAAAAAAGGAGGTTAAACTCGAAACAATGCTGAGAGATGACTAAATCTTGTGCAACTCGATTACATCCTTTGAATCAAGCAAAAAGCTTAACAATGCGGTATATGGGGAACCTTAGGGGAATGTGGCACTTCTTGAAGTTGAGGAAACTAAATTGTAAGGTTTATGTTTGCTTCAAATGGAAGAATGAAACAAAAGATTGGTTTCTTGTTGTAAATTCGTTCAATGCCAGAACTGAACTAGTATGGTAGAGGTGGGGTGCAAACGATGACATTACGGATGAGGAAATGGTGGGAATGGCATGGGCTAGGGGTGGACTTGTTGCAATGCACAAGAAGGAGAACTTAGGTCGGATTGGCGGTGATTTCAGCATTATTCACATGGCCTTTCTTTTATTGGTAGGTTTTGGATCCAGCCGAAACTTCTAAGTCAATTTTAGAATGATGAGAAACAACAAAGAAAGTAATAAGATCCGTATAAAAAATGTTATAAAGAACTAAAAAGAAAAGTAGGCCCAAAACATTGTTGAGAGATTACAAATCTTGTGTAAGTCAATTACTTCCCTTAATTCAACCTAAAGGGATAACCACGGGTAGATGGGGAACGTTAGAGGCGTGTGGCAGTTGTTGGACCTGAGGGAAACTAAATGTAAGGTTTATGTGGGCGTCCAAAGCGAGGAATGAAACAATAGACGAGTTTCCTTGTGTAAATTGGTCCAGTGCAAGAACTAAACAAGTATGGTCAAGGTGGGGTGTAAACGTTGAAATTTTCTTGATAAAAACGGTCTAAAAGGCTTCGGGTAGGGGCCAACTTGTTGCAACGGCCAGGAAGGATCGCCTTGGTGCCGATTGGCAGTGATTCGAGCATTATCGACATGGAAGTGTGTCATGTCTTTGATAAATCCTAATCATCTAATTGAATCTTAGAATGTTGGAAACGACAAGAAAATCATTATGATCAGAATGAAAAAAAATGGTTATGAAGAACAAAAAAGGAGGTTAAACTCGAAAGATTGTTGAGAGATGACTAAATCTTGTGCAACTCGATTACATCCTTTGAATCAAGCTAAATGCTTAACGATGCGGCAGATGGGGAACCTTAGGGGAATGTGGCACATCTTGAAGTTGAGGAAACTAAATTGTAAGGTTTATGTTTGCTTCAAATCGAAGAATGAAACAAAAGATTGGTTTCTTGTTGTAAATTCGTTCAATGCCAGAACTGAACTAGTATGGTAGAGGTGGGGTGCAAACGATGACATTACGGATAAGGAAACGGTGTGAATGGCATGGGCTAGGGGCGGACTTGTCGCAATGCACAAGAAGGAGAACTTAGGTCGGATTGGCGGTGATTTCAGAATTATTCACATGGCCTTTCTTTTATTGACAGGTTTTGGATCTAGCCTAATCTTCTAAGTCAATCTTAGAATGATGAGAAACAACAAAGAAAGTAATAAGATCCGTATAAAAAATGTTATAAAGAACTAAAAAGAAAAGTAGGCCCAAAACATTGTTGAGAGATTACAAATCTTGTGTAAGTCAATTACTTCCCTTAATTCAACCTAAAGGGATAACCACGGGTAGATGGGGAACGTTAGAGGCGTGTGGCAGTTGTTGGACCCGAGGGAAACTAAATGTAAGGTTTATGTGCGCGTCCAAAGCGAGGAATGAAACAATAGACGAGTTTCCTTGTGTAAATTGGTCCAGTGCAAGAACTAAACAAGTATGGTCAAGGTGGGGTGTAAACGTTGAAATTTTCTTGATAAAAACGGTCTAAAAGGCTTCGGGTAGGGGCCAACTTGTTGCAACGGCCAGGAAGGATCGCCTTGGTGCCGATTGGCAGTGATTCGAGCATTATCGACATGGAAGTGTGTCATGTCTTTGATAAATCCTAATCATCTAATTGAATCTTAGAATGTTGGAAACGACAAGAAAATCATTATGATCAGAATGAAAAAAAATGGTTATGAAGAACAAAAAAGGAGGTTAAACTCGAAAGATTGTTGAGAGATGACTAAATCTTGTGCAACTCGATTACATCCTTTGAATCAAGCTAAATGCTTAACGATGCGGCAGATGGGGAACCTTAGGGGAATGTGGCACATCTTGAAGTTGAGGAAACTAAATTGTAAGGTTTATGTTTGCTTCAAATCGAAGAATGAAACAAAAGATTGGTTTCTTGTTGTAAATTCGTTCAATGCCAGAACTGAACTAGTATGGTAGAGGTGGGGTGCAAACGATGACATTACGGATAAGGAAACGGTGTGAATGGCATGGGCTAGGGGCGGACTTGTCGCAATGCACAAGAAGGAGAACTTAGGTCGGATTGGCGGTGATTTCAGAATTATTCACATGGCCTTTCTTTTATTGACAGGTTTTGGATCTAGCCTAATCTTCTAAGTCAATCTTAGAATGATGAGAAACAACAAAGAAAGTAATAAGATCCGTATAAAAAATGTTATAAAGAACTAAAAAGAAAAGTAGGCCCAAAACATTGTTGAGAGATTACAAATCTTGTGTAAGTCAATTACTTCCCTTAATTCAACCTAAAGGGATAACCACGGGTAGATGGGGAACGTTAGAGGCGTGTGGCAGTTGTTGGACCCGAGGGAAACTAAATGTAAGGTTTATGTGCGCGTCCAAAGCGAGGAATGAAACAATAGACGAGTTTCCTTGTGTAAATTGGTCCAGTGCAAGAACTAAACAAGTATGGTCAAGGTGGGGTGTAAACGTTGAAATTTTCTTGATAAAAACGGTCTAAAAGGCTTCGGGTAGGGGCCAACTTGTTGCAACGGCCAGGAAGGATCGCCTTGGTACCGATTGGCGGTGATCCGAGCATTATCGACATGGAAGTGTGTCGTGTCTTTGATAAAGCCAAATCATCTATTTCAATCTTAAAATGTTGGAAAACGACAAGAAAATCAATATGATCAAAATGAAGGAAATGGTTACGAAGAACAAAAAAGGAGGTTAAACTCGAAACAATGCTGAGAGATGACTAAATCTTGTGCAACTCGATTACATCCTTTGAATCAAGCAAAAAGCTTAACAATGCGGTATATGGGGAACCTTAGGGGAATGTGGCACTTCTTGAAGTTGAGGAAACTAAATTGTAAGGTTTATGTTTGCTTCAAATGGAAGAATGAAACAAAAGATTGGTTTCTTGTTGTAAATTCGTTCAATGCCAGAACTGAACTAGTATGGTAGAGGTGGGGTGCAAACGATGACATTACGGATGAGGAAATGGTGGGAATGGCATGGGCTAGGGGTGGACTTGTTGCAATGCACAAGAAGGAGAACTTAGGTCGGATTGGCGGTGATTTCAGCATTATTCACATGGCCTTTCTTTTATTGGTAGGTTTTGGATCCAGCCGAAACTTCCAAGTCAATTTTAGAATGATGAGAAACAACAAAGAAAGTAATAAGATCCGTATAAAAAATGTTATAAAGAACTAAAAAGAAAAGTAGGCCCAAAACATTGTTGAGAGATTACAAATCTTGTGTAAGTCAATTACTTCCCTTAATTCAACCTAAAGGGATAACCACGGGTAGATGGGGAACGTTAGAGGCGTGTGGCAGTTGTTGGACCTGAGGGAAACTAAATGTAAGGTTTATGTGGGCGTCCAAAGCGAGGAATGAAACAATAGACGAGTTTCCTTGTGTAAATTGGTCCAGTGCAAGAACTAAACAAGTATGGTCAAGGTGGGGTGTAAACGTTGAAATTTTCTTGATAAAAACGGTCTAAAAGGCTTCGGGTAGGGGCCAACTTGTTGCAACGGCCAGGAAGGATCGCCTTGGTGCCGATTGGCAGTGATTCGAGCATTATCGACATGGAAGTGTGTCATGTCTTTGATAAATCCTAATCATCTAATTGAATCTTAGAATGTTGGAAACGACAAGAAAATCATTATGATCAGAATGAAAAAAAATGGTTATGAAGAACAAAAAAGGAGGTTAAACTCGAAAGATTGTTGAGAGATGACTAAATCTTGTGCAACTCGATTACATCCTTTGAATCAAGCTAAATGCTTAACGATGCGGCAGATGGGGAACCTTAGGGGAATGTGGCACATCTTGAAGTTGAGGAAACTAAATTGTAAGGTTTATGTTTGCTTCAAATCGAAGAATGAAACAAAAGATTGGTTTCTTGTTGTAAATTCGTTCAATGCCAGAACTGAACTAGTATGGTAGAGGTGGGGTGCAAACGATGACATTACGGATAAGGAAACGGTGTGAATGGCATGGGCTAGGGGCGGACTTGTCGCAATGCACAAGAAGGAGAACTTAGGTCGGATTGGCGGTGATTTCAGAATTATTCACATGGCCTTTCTTTTATTGACAGGTTTTGGATCTAGCCTAATCTTCTAAGTCAATCTTAGAATGATGAGAAACAACAAAGAAAGTAATAAGATCCGTATAAAAAATGTTATAAAGAACTAAAAAGAAAAGTAGGCCCAAAACATTGTTGAGAGATTACAAATCTTGTGTAAGTCAATTACTTCCCTTAATTCAACCTAAAGGGATAACCACGGGTAGATGGGGAACGTTAGAGGCGTGTGGCAGTTGTTGGACCCGAGGGAAACTAAATGTAAGGTTTATGTGCGCGTCCAAAGCGAGGAATGAAACAATAGACGAGTTTCCTTGTGTAAATTGGTCCAGTGCAAGAACTAAACAAGTATGGTCAAGGTGGGGTGTAAACGTTGAAATTTTCTTGATAAAAACGGTCTAAAAGGCTTCGGGTAGGGGCCAACTTGTTGCAACGGCCAGGAAGGATCGCCTTGGTGCCGATTGGCAGTGATTCGAGCATTATCGACATGGAAGTGTGTCATGTCTTTGATAAATCCTAATCATCTAATTGAATCTTAGAATGTTGGAAACGACAAGAAAATCATTATGATCAGAATGAAAAAAAATGGTTATGAAGAACAAAAAAGGAGGTTAAACTCGAAAGATTGTTGAGAGATGACTAAATCTTGTGCAACTCGATTACATCCTTTGAATCAAGCTAAATGCTTAACGATGCGGCAGATGGGGAACCTTAGGGGAATGTGGCACATCTTGAAGTTGAGGAAACTAAATTGTAAGGTTTATGTTTGCTTCAAATCGAAGAATGAAACAAAAGATTGGTTTCTTGTTGTAAATTCGTTCAATGCCAGAACTGAACTAGTATGGTAGAGGTGGGGTGCAAACGATGACATTACGGATAAGGAAACGGTGTGAATGGCATGGGCTAGGGGCGGACTTGTCGCAATGCACAAGAAGGAGAACTTAGGTCGGATTGGCGGTGATTTCAGAATTATTCACATGGCCTTTCTTTTATTGACAGGTTTTGGATCTAGCCTAATCTTCTAAGTCAATCTTAGAATGATGAGAAACAACAAAGAAAGTAATAAGATCCGTATAAAAAATGTTATAAAGAACTAAAAAGAAAAGTAGGCCCAAAACATTGTTGAGAGATTACAAATCTTGTGTAAGTCAATTACTTCCCTTAATTCAACCTAAAGGGATAACCACGGGTAGATGGGGAACGTTAGAGGCGTGTGGCAGTTGTTGGACCCGAGGGAAACTAAATGTAAGGTTTATGTGCGCGTCCAAAGCGAGGAATGAAACAATAGACGAGTTTCCTTGTGTAAATTGGTCCAGTGCAAGAACTAAACAAGTATGGTCAAGGTGGGGTGTAAACGTTGAAATTTTCTTGATAAAAACGGTCTAAAAGGCTTCGGGTAGGGGCCAACTTGTTGCAACGGCCAGGAAGGATCGCCTTGGTACCGATTGGCGGTGATCCGAGCATTATCGACATGGAAGTGTGTCGTGTCTTTGATAAAGCCAAATCATCTATTTCAATCTTAAAATGTTGGAAAACGACAAGAAAATCAATATGATCAAAATGAAGGAAATGGTTACGAAGAACAAAAAAGGAGGTTAAACTCGAAACAATGCTGAGAGATGACTAAATCTTGTGCAACTCGATTACATCCTTTGAATCAAGCAAAAAGCTTAACAATGCGGTATATGGGGAACCTTAGGGGAATGTGGCACTTCTTGAAGTTGAGGAAACTAAATTGTAAGGTTTATGTTTGCTTCAAATGGAAGAATGAAACAAAAGATTGGTTTCTTGTTGTAAATTCGTTCAATGCCAGAACTGAACTAGTATGGTAGAGGTGGGGTGCAAACGATGACATTACGGATGAGGAAATGGTGGGAATGGCATGGGCTAGGGGTGGACTTGTTGCAATGCACAAGAAGGAGAACTTAGGTCGGATTGGCGGTGATTTCAGCATTATTCACATGGCCTTTCTTTTATTGGTAGGTTTTGGATCCAGCCGAAACTTCTAAGTCAATTTTAGAATGATGAGAAACAACAAAGAAAGTAATAAGATCCGTATAAAAAATGTTATAAAGAACTAAAAAGAAAAGTAGGCCCAAAACATTGTTGAGAGATTACAAATCTTGTGTAAGTCAATTACTTCCCTTAATTCAACCTAAAGGGATAACCACGGGTAGATGGGGAACGTTAGAGGCGTGTGGCAGTTGTTGGACCTGAGGGAAACTAAATGTAAGGTTTATGTGGGCGTCCAAAGCGAGGAATGAAACAATAGACGAGTTTCCTTGTGTAAATTGGTCCAGTGCAAGAACTAAACAAGTATGGTCAAGGTGGGGTGTAAACGTTGAAATTTTCTTGATAAAAACGGTCTAAAAGGCTTCGGGTAGGGGCCAACTTGTTGCAACGGCCAGGAAGGATCGCCTTGGTGCCGATTGGCAGTGATTCGAGCATTATCGACATGGAAGTGTGTCATGTCTTTGATAAATCCTAATCATCTAATTGAATCTTAGAATGTTGGAAACGACAAGAAAATCATTATGATCAGAATGAAAAAAAATGGTTATGAAGAACAAAAAAGGAGGTTAAACTCGAAAGATTGTTGAGAGATGACTAAATCTTGTGCAACTCGATTACATCCTTTGAATCAAGCTAAATGCTTAACGATGCGGCAGATGGGGAACCTTAGGGGAATGTGGCACATCTTGAAGTTGAGGAAACTAAATTGTAAGGTTTATGTTTGCTTCAAATCGAAGAATGAAACAAAAGATTGGTTTCTTGTTGTAAATTCGTTCAATGCCAGAACTGAACTAGTATGGTAGAGGTGGGGTGCAAACGATGACATTACGGATAAGGAAACGGTGTGAATGGCATGGGCTAGGGGCGGACTTGTCGCAATGCACAAGAAGGAGAACTTAGGTCGGATTGGCGGTGATTTCAGAATTATTCACATGGCCTTTCTTTTATTGACAGGTTTTGGATCTAGCCTAATCTTCTAAGTCAATCTTAGAATGATGAGAAACAACAAAGAAAGTAATAAGATCCGTATAAAAAATGTTATAAAGAACTAAAAAGAAAAGTAGGCCCAAAACATTGTTGAGAGATTACAAATCTTGTGTAAGTCAATTACTTCCCTTAATTCAACCTAAAGGGATAACCACGGGTAGATGGGGAACGTTAGAGGCGTGTGGCAGTTGTTGGACCCGAGGGAAACTAAATGTAAGGTTTATGTGCGCGTCCAAAGCGAGGAATGAAACAATAGACGAGTTTCCTTGTGTAAATTGGTCCAGTGCAAGAACTAAACAAGTATGGTCAAGGTGGGGTGTAAACGTTGAAATTTTCTTGATAAAAACGGTCTAAAAGGCTTCGGGTAGGGGCCAACTTGTTGCAACGGCCAGGAAGGATCGCCTTGGTACCGATTGGCGGTGATCCGAGCATTATCGACATGGAAGTGTGTCGTGTCTTTGATAAAGCCAAATCATCTATTTCAATCTTAAAATGTTGGAAAACGACAAGAAAATCAATATGATCAAAATGAAGGAAATGGTTACGAAGAACAAAAAAGGAGGTTAAACTCGAAACAATGCTGAGAGATGACTAAATCTTGTGCAACTCGATTACATCCTTTGAATCAAGCAAAAAGCATAACAATGCGGTATATGGGGAACCTTAGGGGAATGTGGCACTTCTTGAAGTTGAGGAAACTAAATTGTAAGGTTTATGTTTGCTTCAAATGGAAGAATGAAACAAAAGATTGGTTTCTTGTTGTAAATTCGTTCAATGCCAGAACTGAACTAGTATGGTAGAGGTGGGGTGCAAACGATGACATTACGGATGAGGAAATGGTGGGAATGGCATGGGCTAGGGGTGGACTAGTTGCAATGCACAAGAAGGAGAACTTAGGTCGGATTGGCGGTGATTTCAGCATTATTCACATGGCCTTTCTTTTATTGGTAGGTTTTGGATCCAGCCGAAACTTCTAAGTCAATTTTAGAATGATGAGAAACAACAAAGAAAGTAATAAGATCCGTATAAAAAATGTTATAAAGAACTAAAAAGAAAAGTAGGCCCAAAACATTGTTGAGAGATTACAAATCTTGTGTAAGTCAATTACTTCCCTTAATTCAACCTAAAGGGATAACCACGGGTAGATGGGGAACGTTAGAGGCGTGTGGCAGTTGTTGGACCTGAGGGAAACTAAATGTAAGGTTTATGTGGGCGTCCAAAGCGAGGAATGAAACAATAGACGAGTTTCCTTGTGTAAATTGGTCCAGTGCAAGAACTAAACAAGTATGGTCAAGGTGGGGTGTAAACGTTGAAATTTTCTTGATAAAAACGGTCTAAAAGGCTTCGGGTAGGGGCCAACTTGTTGCAACGGCCAGGAAGGATCGCCTTGGTGCCGATTGGCAGTGATTCGAGCATTATCGACATGGAAGTGTGTCATGTCTTTGATAAATCCTAATCATATAATTGAATCTTAGAATGTTGGAAACGACAAGAAAATCATTATGATCAGAATGAAAAAAAATGGTTATGAAGAACAAAAAAGGAGGTTAAACTCGAAAGATTGTTGAGAGATGACTAAATCTTGTGCAACTCGATTACATCCTTTGAATCAAGCTAAATGCTTAACGATGCGGCAGATGGGGAACCTTAGGGGAATGTGGCACATCTTGAAGTTGAGGAAACTAAATTGTAAGGTTTATGTTTGCTTCAAATCGAAGAATGAAACAAAAGATTGGTTTCTTGTTGTAAATTCGTTCAATGCCAGAACTGAACTAGTATGGTAGAGGTGGGGTGCAAACGATGACATTACGGATGAGGAAATGGTGGGAATGGCATGGGCTAGGGGTGGACTTGTTGCAATGCACAAGAAGGAGAACTTAGGTCGGATTGGCGGTGATTTCAGCATTATTCACATGGCCTTTCTTTTATTGGTAGGTTTTGGATCCAGCCGAAACTTCTAAGTCAATTTTAGAATGATGAGAAACAACAAAGAAAGTAATAAGATCCGTATAAAAAATGTTATAAAGAACTAAAAAGTAAAGTAGGCCCAAAACATTGTTGAGAGATTTCAAATCTTGTGTAAGTCAATTACTTCCCTTAATTCAACCTAAAGGGATAACCACAGGTAGATGGGGAACGTTTGAGGCGTGTGGCAGTTGTTGGACCCGAGGGAAACTAAATGTAAGGTTTATGTGCGCGTCCAAAGCGAGGAATGAAACAATAGACGAGTTTCCTTGTGTAAATTGGTCCAGTGCAAGAACTAAACAAGTATGGTCAAGGTGGGGTGTAAACGTTGAAATTTTCTTGATAAAAAGGGTCTAAAAGGCTTCGGGTAGGGGCCAACTTGTTGCAACGGCCAGCAAGGATCGCCTTGGTACCGATTGGCGGTGATTTGAGCATTATCGACATGGAAGTGTGTCGTGTCTTTGATAAAGCCAAATCATCTATTTCAATCTTAAAATGTTGGAAAACGACAAGAAAATCAATATGATCAAAATGAAGGAAATGGTTACGAAGAACTAAAAAGGAGGTTAAACTCGAAACAATGCTGAGAGATGACTAAATCTTGTGCAACTCGATTACATCCTTTGAATCAAGCAAAAAGCTTAACAATGCGGTATATGGGGAACCTTAGGGGAATGTGGCACTTCTTGAAGTTGAGGAAACTAAATTGTAAGGTTTATGTTTGCTTCAAATGGAAGAATGAAACAAAAGATTGGTTTCTTGTTGTAAATTCGTTCAATGCCAGAACTGAACTAGTATGGTAGAGGTGGGGTGCAAACGATGACATTACGGATGAGTAAATGGTGGGAACGGCATGGGCTAGGGGTGGACTAGTTGCAATGCAAAAGAAGGAGAACTTAGGTCGGATTGGCGGTGATTTCAGCATTATTCACATGGCCTTTCTTTTATTGGTAGGTTTTGGATCCAGCCGAAACTTCTAAGTCAATTTTAGAATGATGAGAAACAACAAAGAAAGTAATAAGATCCGTATAAAAAATGTTATAAAGAACTAAAAAGAAAAGTAGGCCCAAAACATTGTTGAGAGACTACAAATCTTGTGTAAGTCAATTACTTCCCTTAATTCAACCTAAAGGGATAACCACGGGTAGATGGGGAACGTTAGAGGCGTGTGGCAGTTGTTGGACCTGAGGGAAACTAAATGTAAGGTTTATGTGCGCGTCCAAAGCGAGGAATGAAACAATAGACGAGTTTCCTTGTGTAAATTGGTCCAGTGCAAGAACTAAACAAGTATGGTCAAGGTGGGGTGTAAACGTTGAAATTTTCTTGATAAAAACGGTCTAAAAGGCTTCGGGTAGGGGCCAACTTGTTGCAACGGCCAGGAAGGATCGCCTTGGTGCCGATTGGCAGTGATTCGAGCATTATCGACATGGAAGTGTGTCATGTCTTTGATAAATCCTAATCATCTAATTGAATCTTAGAATGTTGGAAACGACAAGAAAATCATTATGATCAGAATGAAAAAAAATGGTTATGAAGAACAAAAAAGGAGGTTAAACTCGAAAGATTGTTGAGAGATGACTAAATCTTGTGCAACTCGATTACATCCTTTGAATCAAGCTAAATGCTTAACGATGCGGCAGACGGGGAACCTTAGGGGAATGTGGCACATCTTGAAGTTGAGGAAACTAAATTGTAAGGTTTATGTTTGCTTCAAATCGAAGAATGAAACAAAAGATTGGTTTCTTGTTGTAAATTCGTTCAATGCCAGAACTGAACTAGTATGGTAGAGGTGGGGTGCAAACGATGACATTACGGATGAGGAAATGGTGGGAATGGCATGGGCTAGGGGTGGACTAGTTGCAATGCACAAGAAGGAGAACTTAGGTCGGATTGGCGGTGATTTCAGCATTATTCACATGGCCTTTCTTTTATTGGTAGGTTTTGGATCCAGCCGAAACTTCTAAGTCAATTTTAGAATGATGAGAAACAACAAAGAAAGTAATAAGATCCGTATAAAAAATGTTATAAAGAACTAAAAAGAAAAGTAGGCCCAAAACATTGTTGAGAGATTACAAATCTTGTGTAAGTCAATTACTTCCCTTAATTCAACCTAAAGGGATAACCACGGGTAGATGGGGAACGTTAGAGGCGTGTGGCAGTTGTTGGACCTGAGGGAAACTAAATGTAAGGTTTATGTGGGCGTCCAAAGCGAGGAATGAAACAATAGACGAGTTTCCTTGTGTAAATTGGTCCAGTGCAAGAACTAAACAAGTATGGTCAAGGTGGGGTGTAAACGTTGAAATTTTCTTGATAAAAACGGTCTAAAAGGCTTCGGGTAGGGGCCAACTTGTTGCAACGGCCAGGAAGGATCGCCTTGGTGCCGATTGGCAGTGATTCGAGCATTATCGACATGGAAGTGTGTCATGTCTTTGATAAATCCTAATCATCTAATTGAATCTTAGAATGTTGGAAACGACAAGAAAATCATTATGATCAGAATGAAAAAAAATGGTTATGAAGAACAAAAAAGGAGGTTAAACTCGAAAGATTGTTGAGAGATGACTAAATCTTGTGCAACTCGATTACATCCTTTGAATCAAGCTAAATGCTTAACGATGCGGCAGATGGGGAACCTTAGGGGAATGTGGCACATCTTGAAGTTGAGGAAACTAAATTGTAAGGTTTATGTTTGCTTCAAATGGAAGAATGAAACAAAAGATTGGTTTCTTGTTGTAAATTCGTTCAATGCCAGAACTGAACTAGTATGGTAGAGGTGGGGTGCAAACGATGACATTACGGATGAGGAAATGGTGGGAATGGCATGGGCTAGGGGTGGACTTGTTGCAATGCACAAGAAGGAGAACTTAGGTCGGATTGGCGGTGATTTCAGCATTATTCACATGGCCTTTCTTTTATTGGTAGGTTTTGGATCCAGCCGAAACTTCTAAGTCAATTTTAGAATGATGAGAAACAACAAAGAAAGTAATAAGATCCGTATAAAAAATGTTATAAAGAACTAAAAAGTAAAGTAGGCCCAAAACATTGTTGAGAGATTTCAAATCTTGTGTAAGTCAATTACTTCCCTTAATTCAACCTAAAGGGATAACCACAGGTAGATGGGGAACGTTTGAGGCGTGTGGCAGTTGTTGGACCCGAGGGAAACTAAATGTAAGGTTTATGTGCGCGTCCAAAGCGAGGAATGAAACAATAGACGAGTTTCCTTGTGTAAATTGGTCCAGTGCAAGAACTAAACAAGTATGGTCAAGGTGGGGTGTAAACGTTGAAATTTTCTTGATAAAAAGGGTCTAAAAGGCTTCGGGTAGGGGCCAACTTGTTGCAACGGCCAGCAAGGATCGCCTTGGTACCGATTGGCGGTGATTTGAGCATTATCGACATGGAAGTGTGTCGTGTCTTTGATAAAGCCAAATCATCTATTTCAATCTTAAAATGTTGGAAAACGACAAGAAAATCAATATGATCAAAATGAAGGAAATGGTTACGAAGAACTAAAAAGGAGGTTAAACTCGAAACAATGCTGAGAGATGACTAAATCTTGTGCAACTCGATTACATCCTTTGAATCAAGCAAAAAGCTTAACAATGCGGTATATGGGGAACCTTAGGGGAATGTGGCACTTCTTGAAGTTGAGGAAACTAAATTGTAAGGTTTATGTTTGCTTCAAATGGAAGAATGAAACAAAAGATTGGTTTCTTGTTGTAAATTCGTTCAATGCCAGAACTGAACTAGTATGGTAGAGGTGGGGTGCAAACGATGACATTACGGATGAGTAAATGGTGGGAACGGCATGGGCTAGGGGTGGACTAGTTGCAATGCAAAAGAAGGAGAACTTAGGTCGGATTGGCGGTGATTTCAGCATTATTCACATGGCCTTTCTTTTATTGGTAGGTTTTGGATCCAGCCGAAACTTCTAAGTCAATTTTAGAATGATGAGAAACAACAAAGAAAGTAATAAGATCCGTATAAAAAATGTTATAAAGAACTAAAAAGAAAAGTAGGCCCAAAACATTGTTGAGAGATTACAAATCTTGTGTAAGTCAATTACTTCCCTTAATTCAACCTAAAGGGATAACCACGGGTAGATGGGGAACGTTAGAGGCGTGTGGCAGTTGTTGGACCTGAGGGAAACTAAATGTAAGGTTTATGTGGGCGTCCAAAGCGAGGAATGAAACAATAGACGAGTTTCCTTGTGTAAATTGGTCCAGTGCAAGAACTAAACAAGTATGGTCAAGGTGGGGTGTAAACGTTGAAATTTTCTTGATAAAAAGGGTCTAAAAGGCTTCGGGTAGGGGCCAACTTGTTGCAACGGCCAGCAAGGATCGCCTTGGTACCGATTGGCGGTGATTTGAGCATTATCGACATGGAAGTGTGTCGTGTCTTTGATAAAGCCAAATCATCTATTTCAATCTTAAAATGTTGGAAAACGACAAGAAAATCAATATGATCAAAATGAAGGAAATGGTTACGAAGAACTAAAAAGGAGGTTAAACTCGAAACAATGCTGAGAGATGACTAAATCTTGTGCAACTCGATTACATCCTTTGAATCAAGCAAAAAGCTTAACAATGCGGTATATGGGGAACCTTAGGGGAATGTGGCACTTCTTGAAGTTGAGGAAACTAAATTGTAAGGTTTATGTTTGCTTCAAATGGAAGAATGAAACAAAAGATTGGTTTCTTGTTGTAAATTCGTTCAATGCCAGAACTGAACTAGTATGGTAGAGGTGGGGTGCAAACGATGACATTACGGATGAGGAAATGGTGGGAATGGCATGGGCTAGGGGTGGACTAGTTGCAATGCACAAGAAGGAGAACTTAGGTCGGATTGGCGGTGATTTCAGCATTATTCACATGGCCTTTCTTTTATTGGTAGGTTTTGGATCCAGCAGAAACTTCAAAGTCAATTTTAGAATGATGAGAAACAACAAAGAAAGTAATAAGATCCGTATAAAAAATGTTATAAAGAACTAAAAAGAAAAGTAGGCCCAAAACATTGTTGAGAGATTACAAATCTTGTGTAAGTCAATTAGTTCCCTTAATTCAACCTAAAGGGATAACCACGGATAGATGGGGAATGTTAGAGGCGTGTGGCAGTTGTTGGACCTGAGGGAAACTAAATGTAAGGTTTATGTGGGCGTCCAAAGCGAGGAATGAAACAATAGACGAGTTTCCTTGTGTAAATTGGTCCAGTGCAAGAACTAAACAAGTATGGTCAAGGTGGGGTGTAAACGTTGAAATTTTCTTGATAAAAACGGTCTAAAAGGCTTCGGGTAGGGGCCAACTTGTT
This sequence comes from Carya illinoinensis, assembly GCF_018687715.1. Lineage (NCBI taxonomy): Eukaryota > Viridiplantae > Streptophyta > Magnoliopsida > Fagales > Juglandaceae > Carya > Carya illinoinensis. Next base: position 22,370,859 of record NC_056758.1, read on the forward strand.
GCAACGGCCAGGAAGGTCGCCTTGGTGCCGATTGGCAGTGATTCGAGCATTATCGACATGGAAGTGTGTCATGTCTTTGATAAATCCTAATCATCTAATTGAATCTTAGAATGTTGGAAACGACAAGAAAATCATTATGATCAGAATGAAAAAAAATGGTTATGAAGAACAAAAAAGGAGGTTAAACTCGAAAGATTGTTGAGAGATGACTAAATCTTGTGCAACTCGATTACATCCTTTGAATCAAGCTAAATGCTTAACGATGCGGCAGATGGGGAACCTTAGGGGAATGTGGCACATCTTGAAGTTGAGGAAACTAAATTGTAAGGTTTATGTTTGCTTCAAATCGAAGAATGAAACAAAAGATTGGTTTCTTGTTGTAAATTCGTTCAATGCCAGAACTGAACTAGTATGGTAGAGGTGGGGTGCAAACGATGACATTACGGATAAGGAAATGGTGTGAATGGCATGGGCTAGGGGCGGACTTGTCGCAATGCACAAGAAGGAGAACTTAGGTCGGATTGGCGGTGATTTCAGAATTATTCACATGGCCTTTCTTTTATTGACAGGTTTTGGATCTAGCCTAATCTTCTAAGTCAATCTTAGAATGATGAGAAACAACAAAGAAAGCAATAAGATCCGTATAAACAATGTTATAAAGAACTAAAAAGAAAAGTAGGCCCAAAACATTGTTGAGAGATTACTAATCTTGTGTAAGTCAATTACTTCCCTTAATTCAACCTAAAGGGGATAACCACGGGTAGATGGGGAACGTTAGAGGCGTGTGGCAGTTGTTGGACCTGAGGGAAACTAAATGTAAGGTTTATGTGGGCGTCCAAAGCGAGGAATGAAACAATAGACGAGTTTCCTTGTGTAAATTGGTCCAGTGCAAGAACTAAACAAGTATGGTCAAGGTGGGGTGTAAACGTTGAAATTTTCTTGATAAATACGGTCTAAAAGGCTTCGGGTAGGGGCCAACTTGTTGCAACGGCCAGGAAGGATCGCCTTGGTGCCGATTGGCAGTGATTCGAGCATTATCGACATGGAAGTGTGTCCTGTCTTTGATAAAGCCAAATCATCTATTTCAATCTTAAAATGTTGGAAAACGACAAGAAAATCAATATGATCAAAATGAAGGAAATGGTTACGAAGAACAAAAAAGGAGGTTAAACTCGAAACAATGCTGAGAGATGACTAAATCTTGTGCAACTCGATTACATCCTTTGAATCAAGCAAAAAGCTTAACAATGCGGTATATGGGGAACCTTAGGGGAATGTGGCACTTCTTGAAGTTGAGGAAACTAAATTGTAAGGTTTATGTTTGCTTCAAATGGAAGAATGAAACAAAAGATTGGTTTCTTGTTGTAAATTCGTTCAATGCCAGAACTGAACTAGTATGGTAGAGGTGGGGTGCAAACGATGACATTACGGATGAGGAAATGGTGGGAATGGCATGGGCTAGGGGTGGACTTGTTGCAATGCACAAGAAGGAGAACTTAGGTCGGATTGGCGGTGATTTCAGCATTATTCACATGGCCTTTCTTTTATTGGTAGGTTTTGGATCCAGCCGAAACTTCTAAGTCAATTTTAGAATGATGAGAAACAACAAAGAAAGGAATAAGATCCGTATAAAAAATGTTATAAAGAACTAAAAAGAAAAGTAGGCCCAAAACATTGTTGAGAGATTACAAATCTTGTGTAAGTCAATTACTTCCCTTAATTCAACCTAAAGGGATAACCACGGGTAGATGGGGAACGTTAGAGGCGTGTGGCAGTTGTTGGACCTGAGGGAAACTAAATGTAAGGTTTATGTGCGCGTCCAAAGCGAGGAATGAAACAATAGACGAGTTTCCTTGTGTAAATTGGTCCAGTGCAAGAACTAAACAAGTATGGTCAAGGTAGGGTGTAAACGTTGAAATTTTCTTGATAAAAAAGGTCTAAAAGGCTTCGGGTAGGGGCCAACTTGTTGCAACGGCCAGGAAGGATCGCCTTGGTGCCGATTGGCGGTGATTCGAGCATTATCGACATGGAAGTGTGTCGTGTCTTTGATAAAGCCAAATCATCTATTTCAATCTTAAAATGTTGGAAAACGACAAGAAAATCAATATGATCAAAATGAAGGAAATGGTTACGAAGAACAAAAAAGGAGGTTAAACTCGAAACAATGCTGAGAGATGAGTAAATCTTGTGCAACTCGATTACATCCTTTGAATCAAGCAAAAAGCTTAACAATGCGGTATATGGGGAACCTTAGGGGAATGTGGCACTTCTTGAAGTTGAGGAAACTAAATTGTAAGGTTTATGTTTGCTTCAAATGGAAGAATGAAACAAAAGATTGGTTTCTTGTTGTAAATTCGTTCAATGCCAGAACTGAACTAGTATGGTAGAGGTGGGGTGCAAACGATGACATTACGGATGAGGAAATGGTGGGAATGGCATGGGCTAGGGGTGGACTAGTTGCAATGCACAAGAAGGAGAACTTAGGTCGGATTGGCGGTGATTTCAGCATTTTTCACATGGCCTTTCTTTTATTGGTAGGTTTTGGATCCAGCAGAAACTTCAAAGTCAATTTTAGAATGATGAGAAACAACAAAGAAAGTAATAAGATCCGTATAAAAAATGTTATAAAGAACTAAAAAGAAAAGTAGGCCCAAAACAGTGTTGAGAGATTACAAATCTTGTGTAAGTCAATTACTTCCCTTAATTCAACCTAAAGGGATAACCACGGGTAGATGGGGAACGTTAAAGGCGTGTGGCAGTTGTTGGACCTGAGGGAAACTAAATCTAAGGTTTATGTGGGCGTCCAAAGCGAGGAATGAAACAATAGACGAGTTTCCTTGTGTAAATTGGTCCAGTGAAAGAACTAAACAAGTATGGTCAAGGTGGGGTGTAAACGTTGAAATTTTCTTGATAAAAACGGTCTAAAAGGCTTCGGGTAGGGGCCAACTTGTTGCAACGGCCAGGAAGGATCGCCTTGGTGCCGATTGGCAGTGATTCGAGCATTATCGACATGGAAGTGTGTCATGTCTTTGATAAATCCTAATCATCTAATTGAATCTTGGAATGTTGGAAACGACAAGAAAATCATTATGATCAGAATGAAAAAAAATGGTTATGAAGAACAAAAAAGGAGGTTAAACTCGAAAGATTGTTGAGAGATAACTAAATCTTGTGCAACTCGATTACATCCTTTGAATCAAGCTAAATGCTTAACGATGCGGCAGATGGGGAACCTTAGGGGAATGTGGCACATCTTGAAGTTGAGGAAACTAAATTGTAAGGTTTATGTTTGCTTCAAATCGAAGAATGAAACAAAAGATTGGTTTCTTGTTGTAAATTCGTTCAATGCCAGAACTGAACTAGTATGGTAGAGGTGGGGTGCAAACGATGACATTACGGATAAGGAAATGGTGTGAATGGCATGGGCTAGGGGCGGACTTGTCGCAATGCACAAGAAGAAGAACTTAGGTCGGATTGGCGGTGATTTCAGAATTATTCACATGGCCTTTCTTTTATTGACCGGTTTTGGATCTAGCCTAATCTTCTAAGTCAATCTTAGAATGATGAGAAACAACAAAGAAAGCAATAAGATCCGTATAAACAATGTTATAAAGAACTAAAAAGAAAAGTAGGCCCAAAACATTGTTGAGAGATTACTAATCTTGTGTAAGTCAATTACTTCCCTTAATTCAACCTAAAGGGGATAACCACGGGTAGATGGGGAACGTTAGAGGCGTGTGGCAGTTGTTGGACCTGAGGGAAACTAAATGTAAGGTTTATGTGGGCGTCCAAAGCGAGGAATGAAACAATAGACGAGTTTCCTTGTGTAAATTGGTCCAGTGCAAGAACTAAACAAGTATGGTCAAGGTGGGGTGTAAACGTTGAAATTTTCTTGATAAAAACGATCTAAAAGGCTTCGGGTAGGGGCCAACTTGTTGCAACGGCCAGGAAGGATCGCCTTGGTGGCGATTGGCGGTGATTCGAGTATTATCGACATGGAAGTGTGTCATGTCTTTGATAAATCCTAATCATCTAATTGAATCTTAGAATGTTGGAAACGACAAGAAAATCATTATGATCATAATGAAAAAAATGGTTATGAAGAACAAAAAAGGAGGTTAAACTCGAAAGATTGTTGAGAGATGACTAAATCTTGTGCAACTCGATTACATCCTTTGAATCAAGCTAAATGCTTAACGATGCGGCAGATGGGGAACCTTAGGGGAATGTGGCACATCTTGAAGTTGAGGAAACTAAATTGTAAGGTTTATGTTTGCTTCAAATCGAAGAATGAAACAAAAGATTGGTTTCTTGTTGTAAATTCGTTCAATGCCAGAACTGAACTAGTATGGTAGAGGTGGGGTGCAAACGATGACATTACGGATAAGGAAATGGTGTGAATGGCATGGGCTAGGGGCGGACTTGTCGCAATGCACAAGAAGGAGAACTTAGGTCGGATTGGCGGTGATTTCAGAATTATTCACATGGTCTTTCTTTTATTGACAGGTTTTGGATCTAGCCTAATCTTCTAAGTCAATCTTAGAATGATGAGAAACAACAAAGAAAGCAATAAGATCCGTATAAACAATGTTATAAAGAACTAAAAAGAAAAGTAGGCCCAAAACATTGTTGAGAGATTACTAATCTTGTGTAAGTCAATTACTTCCCTTAATTCAACCTAAAGGGATAACCACGGGTAGATGGGGAACGTTAGAGGCGTGTGGCAGTTGTTGGACCTGAGGGAAACTAAATGTAAGGTTTATGTGGGCGTCCAAAGCGAGGAATGAAACAATAGACGAGTTTCCTTGTGTAACTTGGTCCAGTGCAAGAACTAAACAAGTATGGTCAAGGTGGGGTGTAAACGTTGAAATTTTCTTGATAAAAACGGTCTAAAAGGCTTCGGGTAGGGGCCAACTTGTTGCAACGGCCAGGAAGGATCGCCTTGGTGCCGATTGGCAGTGATTCGAGCATTATCGACATGGAAGTGTGTCCTGTCTTTGATAAAGCCAAATCATCTATTTCAATCTTAAAATGTTGGAAAACGACAAGAAAATCAATATGATCAAAATGAAGGAAATGGTTACGAAGAACAAAAAAGGAGGTTAAACTCGAAACAATGCTGAGAGATGACTAAATCTTTTGCAACTCGATTACATCCTTTGAATCAAGCAAAAAGCTTAACAATGCGGTATATGGGGAACCTTAGGGGAATGTGGCACTTCTTGAAGTTGAGGAAACTAAATTGTAAGGTTTATGTTTGCTTCAAATGGAAGAATGAAACAAAAGATTGGTTTCTTGTTGTAAATTCGTTCAATGCCAGAACTGAACTAGTATGGTAGAGGTGGGGTGCAAACGATGACATTACGGATGAGGAAATGGTGGGAATGGTATGGGCTAGGGGCGGACTTGTTGCAATGCACAAGAAGGAAAACTTAGGTCGGATTGGCGGTGATTTCAGCATTATTCACATGGCCTTTCTTTTATTGACCGGTTTTGGATCTAGCCTAATCTTCTAAGTCAATCTTAGAATGATGAGAAACAACAAAGAAAGCAATAAGATCCGTATAAACAATGTTATAAAGAACTAAAAAGAAAAGTAGGCCCAAAACATTGTTGAGAGATTACTAATCTTGTGTAAGTCAATTACTTCCCTTAATTCAACCTAAAGGGATAACCACGGGTAGATGGGGAACGTTAGAGGCGTGTGGCAGTTGTTGGACCTGAGGGAAACTAAATGTAAGGTTTATGTGGGCGTCCAAAGCGAGGAATGAAACAATAGACGAGTTTCCTTGTGTAAATTGGTCCAGTGCAAGAACTAAACAAGTATGGTCAAGGTGGGGTGTAAACGTTGAAATTTTCTTGATAAAAACGGTCTAAAAGGCTTCGGGTAGGGGCCAACTTGCTGCAACGGCCAGGAAGGATCGCCTTGGTACCGATTGGCGGTGATTCGAGCATTATCGACATGGAAGTGTGTCGTGTCTTTGATAAAGCCAAATCATCTATTTCAATCTTAAAATGTTGGAAAACGACAAGAAAATCAATATGATCAAAATGAAGGAAATGGTTACGAAGAACAAAAAAGGAGGTTAAACTCGAAACAATGCTGAGAGATGAGTAAATCTTGTGCAACTCGATTACATCCTTTGAATCAAGCAAAAAGCTTAACAATGCGGTATATGGGGAACCTTAGGGGAATGTGGCACTTCTTGAAGTTGAGGAAACTAAATTGTAAGGTTTATGTTTGCTTCAAATGGAAGAATGAAACAAAAGATTGGTTTCTTGTTGTAAATTCGTTCAATGCCAGAACTGAACTAGTATGGTAGAGGTGGGGTGCAAACGATGACATTACGGATGAGGAAATGGTGGGAATGGTATGGGCTAGGGGTGGACTTGTTGCAATGCACAAGAAGGAAAACTTAGGTCGGATTGGCGGTGATTTCAGCATTATTCACATGGCCTTTCTTTTATTGGTAGGTTTTGGATCCAGCCGAAACTTCTAAGTCAATTTTAGAATGATGAGAAACAACAAAGAAAGTAATAAGATCCGTATAAAAAATGTTATAAAGAACTAAAAAGAAAAGTAGGCCCAAAACATTGTTGAGAGATTACAAATCTTGTGTAAGTCAATTACTTCCCTTAATTCAACCTAAAGGGATAACCACGGGTAGATGGGGAACGTTAGAGGCGTGTGGCAGTTGTTGGACCTGAGGGAAACTAAATGTAAGGTTTATGTGGGCGTCCAAAGCGAGGAATGAAACAATAGACAAGTTTCCTTGTGTAAATTGGTCCAGTGCAAGAACTAAACAAGTATGGTCAAGGTGGGGTGTAAACGTTGAAATTTTCTTGATAAAAACGGTCTAAAAGGCTTCGGGTAGAGGCCAACTTGTTGCAACGGCCAGGAAGGATCGCCTTGGTGCCGATTGGCAGTGATTCGAGCATTATCGACATGGAAGTGTGTCATGTCTTTGATAAATCCTAATCATCTAATTGAATCTTAGAATGTTGGAAACGACAAGAAAATCATTATGATCAGAATGAAAAAAATGGTTATGAATAACAAAAAAGGAGGTTAAACTCGAAAGATTGTTGAGAGATGACTAAATCTTGTGCAACTCGATTACATCCTTTGAATCAAGCTAAATGCTTAACGATGCGGCAGATGGGGAACCTTAGGGGAATGTGGCACATCTTGAAGTTGAGGAAACTAAATTGTAAGGTTTATGTTTGCTTCAAATCGAAGAATGAAACAAAAGATTGGTTTCTTGTTGTAAATTCGTTCAATGCCAGAACTGAACTAGTATGGTAGAGGTGGGGTGCAAACGATGACATTACGGATAAGGAAATGGTGTGAATGGCATGGGCTAGGGGCGGACTTGTCGCAATGCACAAGAAGGAGAACTTAGGTCGGATTGGCGGTGATTTCAGAATTATTCACATGGCCTTTCTTTTATTGACAGGTTTTGGATCTAGCCTAATCTTCTAAGTCAATCTTAGAATGATGAGAAACAACAAAGAAAGCAATAAGATCCGTATAAACAATGTTATAAAGAACTAAAAAGAAAAGTAGGCCCAAAACATTGTTGAGAGATTACTAATCTTGTGTAAGTCAATTACTTCCCTTAATTCAACCTAAAGGGATAACCACGGGTAGATGGGGAACATTAGAGGCGTGTGGCAGTTGTTGGACCTGAGGGAAACTAAATGTAAGGTTTATGTGGGCGTCCAAAGTGAGGAATGAAACAATAGACGAGTTTCCTTGTGTAAATTGGTCCAGTGCAAGAACTAAACAAGTATGGTCAAGGTGGGGTGTAAACGTTGAAATTTTCTTGATAAAAACGGTCTAAAAGGCTTCGGGTAGGGGCCAACTTGTTGCAACGGCCAGGAAGGATCGCCTTGGTACCGATTGGCGGTGATTCGAGCATTATCGACATGGAAGTGTGTCGTGTCTTTGATAAAGCCAAATCATCTATTTCAATCTTAAAATGTTGGAAAACGACAAGAAAATCAATATGATCAAAATGAAGGAAATGGTTACGAAGAACAAAAAAGGAGGTTAAACTCGAAACAATGCTGAGAGATGAGTAAATCTTGTGCAACTCGATTACATCCTTTGAATCAAGCAAAAAGCTTAACAATGCGGTATATGGGGAACCTTAGGGGAATGTGGCACTTCTTGAAGTTGAGGAAACTAAATTGTAAGGTTTATGTTTGCTTCAAATGGAAGAATGAAACAAAAGATTGGTTTCTTGTTGTAAATTCGTTCAATGCCAGAACTGAACTAGTATGGTAGAGGTGGGGTGCAAACGATGACATTACGGATGAGGAAATGGTGGGAATGGTATGGGCTAGGGGTGGACTTGTTGCAATGCACAAGAAGGAAAACTTAGGTCGGATTGGCGGTGATTTCAGCATTATTCACATGGCCTTTCTTTTATTGGTAGGTTTTGGATCCAGCCGAAACTTCTAAGTCAATTTTAGAATGATGAGAAACAACAAAGAAAGTAATAAGATCCGTATAAAAAATGTTATAAAGAACTAAAAAGAAAAGTAGGCCCAAAACATTGTTGAGAGATTACAAATCTTGTGTAAGTCAATTACTTCCCTTAATTCAACCTAAAGGGATAACCACGGGTAGATGGGGAACGTTAGAGGCGTGTGGCAGTTGTTGGACCTGAGGGAAACTAAATGTAAGGTTTATGTGGGCGTCCAAAGCGAGGAATGAAACAATAGACAAGTTTCCTTGTGTAAATTGGTCCAGTGCAAGAACTAAACAAGTATGGTCAAGGTGGGGTGTAAACGTTGAAATTTTCTTGATAAAAACGGTCTAAAAGGCTTCGGGTAGGGGCCAACTTGTTGCAACGACCAGGAAGGATCGCCTTGGTGCCGATTGGCAGTGATTCGAGCATTATCGACATGGAAGTGTGTCATGTCTTTGATAAATCCTAATCATCTAATTGAATCTTAGAATGTTGGAAACGACAAGAAAATCATTATGATCAGAATGAAAAAAATGGTTATGAATAACAAAAAAGGAGGTTAAACTCGAAAGATTGTTGAGAGATGACTAAATCTTGTGCAACTCGATTACATCCTTTGAATCAAGCTAAATGCTTAACGATGCGGCAGATGGGGAACCTTAGGGGAATGTGGCACATCTTGAAGTTGAGGAAACTAAATTCTAAGGTTTATGTTTGCTTCAAATCGAAGAATGAAACAAAAGATTGGTTTCTTGTTGTAAATTCGTTCAATGCCAGAACTGAACTAGTATGGTAGAGGTGGGGTGCAAACGATGACATTACGGATAAGGAAATGGTGTGAATGGCATGGGCTAGGGGCGGACTTGTCGCAATGCACAAGAAGAAGAACTTAGGTCGGATTGGCGGTGATTTCAGAATTATTCACATGGCCTTTCTTTTATTGACCGGTTTTGGATCTAGCCTAATCTTCTAAGTCAATCTTAGAATGATGAGAAACAACAAAGAAAGCAATAAGATCCATATAAACAATGTTATAAAGAACTAAAAAGAAAAGTAGGCCCAAAACATTGTTGAGAGATTACTAATCTTGTGTAAGTCAATTACTTCCCTTAATTCAACCTAAAGGGGATAACCACGGGTAGATGGGGAACGTTAGAGGCGTGTGGCAGTTGTTGGACCTGAGGGAAACTAAATGTAAGGTTTATGTGGGCGTCCAAAGCGAGGAATGAAACAATAGACGAGTTTCCTTGTGTAAATTGGTCCAGTGCAAGAACTAAACAAGTATGGTCAAGGTGGGGTGTAAACGTTGAAATTTTCCTAATGAAAATGGTCTAAAAGGCTTCGTGTAGGGGCCAACTTGTTGCAACGGCCATGAAGGATCGCCTTGGTACCGATTGGCGGTGATTCGAGCATTATCGACATGGAAGTGTGTCGTGTCTTTGATAAAGCCAAATCATCTAATTCAATCTTAAAATGTTGGAAAACGACAAGAAAATCAATATGATCAAAATGAAGGAAATGGTTACGAAGAACAAAAAAGGGGGTTAAACTCGAAACAATGCTGAGAGATGACTAAATCTTGTGCAACTCGATGACATCCTTTGAATCAAGCAAAAAGCTTAACAATGCGGTATATGAGGAACCTTAGGGGAATGTGGCACTTCTTGAAGTTGAGGAAACTAAATTGTAAGGTTTATGTTTGCTTCAAATGGAAGAATGAAACAAAAGATTGGTTTCTTGTTGTAAATTCGTTCAATGCCAGAACTGAACTAGTATGGTAGAGGTGGGGTGCAAACGATGACATTACGGATGAGGAAATGGTGGGAATGGCATGGGCTAGGGGTGGACTTGTTGCAATGCACAAGAAGGAGAACTTAGGTCGGATTGGCGGTGATTTCAGCATTATTCACATGGCCTTTCTTTTATTGGTAGGTTTTGGATCCAGCCGAAACTTCTAAGTCAATTTTAGAATGATGAGAAACAACAAAGAAAGGAATAAGATCCGTATAAAAAATGTTATAAAGAACTAAAAAGAAAAGTAGGCCCAAAACATTGTTGAGAGATTACAAATCTTGTGTAAGTCAATTACTTCCCTTAATTCAACCTAAAGGGATAACCACGGGTAGATGGGGAACGTTAGAGGCGTGTGGCAGTTGTTGGACCTGAGGGAAACTAAATGTAAGGTTTATGTGCGCGTCCAAAGCGAGGAATGAAACAATAGACGAGTTTCCTTGTGTAAATTGGTCCAGTGCAAGAACTAAACAAGTATGGTCAAGGTGGGGTGTAAACGTTGAAATTTTCTTGATAAAAAAGGTCTAAAAGGCTTCGGGTAGGGGCCAACTTGTTGCAACGGCCAGGAAGGATCGCCTTGGTACCGATTGGCGGTGATTCGAGCATTATCGACATGGAAGTGTGTCGTGTCTTTGATAAAGCCAAATCATCTATTTCAATCTTAAAATGTTGGAAAACGACAAGAAAATCAATATGATCAAAATGAAGGAAATGGTTACGAAGAACAAAAAAGGAGGTTAAACTCGAAACAATGCTGAGAGATGACTAAATCTTGTGCAACTCGATTACATCCTTTGAATCAAGCAAAAAGCTTAACAATGCGGTATATGGGGAACCTTAGGGGAATGTGGCACTTCTTGAAGTTGAGGAAACTAAATTGTAAGGTTTATGTTTGCTTCAAATGGAAGAATGAAACAAAAGATTGGTTTCTTGTTGTAAATTCGTTCAATGCCAGAACTGAACTAGTATGGTAGAGGTGGGGTGCAAACGATGACATTACGGATGAGGAAATGGTGGGAATGGCATGGGCTAGGGGTGGACTAGTTGCAATGCACAAGAAGGAGAACTTAGGTCGGATTGGCGGTGATTTCAGCATTTTTCACATGGCCTTTCTTTTATTGGTAGGTTTTGGATCCAGCCGAAACTTCAAAGTCAATTTTAGAATGATGAGAAACAACAAAGAAAGTAATAAGATCCGTATAAAAAATGTTATAAAGAACTAAAAAGAAAAGTAGGCCCAAAACATTGTTGAGAGATTACAAATCTTGTGTAAGTCAATTACTTCCCTTAATTCAACCTAAAGGGATAACCACGGGTAGATGGGGAACGTTAAAGGCGTGTGGCAGTTGTTGGACCTGAGGGAAACTAAATCTAAGGTTTATGTGGGCGTCCAAAGCGAGGAATGAAACAATAGACGAGTTTCCTTGTGTAAATTGGTCCAGTGAAAGAACTAAACAAGTATGGTCAAGGTGGGGTGTAAACGTTGAAATTTTCTTGATAAAAACGGTCTAAAAGGCTTCGGGTAGGGGCCAACTTGTTGCAACGGCCAGGAAGGATCGCCTTGGTGCCGATTGGCAGTGATTCGAGCATTATCGACATGGAAGTGTGTCATGTCTTTGATAAATCCTAATCATCTAATTGAATCTTAGAATGTTGGAAACGACAAGAAAATCATTATGATCAGAATGAAAAAAAATGGTTATGAAGAACAAAAAAGGAGGTTAAACTCGAAAGATTGTTGAGAGATGACTAAATCTTGTGCAACTCGATTACATCCTTTGAATCAAGCTAAATGCTTAACGATGCGGCAGATGGGGAACCTTAGGGGAATGTGGCACATCTTGAAGTTGAGGAAACTAAATTGTAAGGTTTATGTTTGCTTCAAATCGAAGAATGAAACAAAAGATTGGTTTCTTGTTGTAAATTCGTTCAATGCCAGAACTGAACTAGTATGGTAGAGGTGGGGTGCAAACGATGACATTACGGATAAGGAAATGGTGTGAATGGCATGGGCTAGGGGCGGACTTGTCGCAATGCACAAGAAGAAGAACTTAGGTCGGATTGGCGGTGATTTCAGAATTATTCACATGGCCTTTCTTTTATTGACCGGTTTTGGATCTAGCCTAATCTTCTAAGTCAATCTTAGAATGATGAGAAACAACAAAGAAAGCAATAAGATCCGTATAAACAATGTTATAAAGAACTAAAAAGAAAAGTAGGCCCAAAACATTGTTGAGAGATTACTAATCTTGTGTAAGTCAATTACTTCCCTTAATTCAACCTAAAGGGGATAACCACGGGTAGATGGGGAACGTTAGAGGCGTGTGGCAGTTGTTGGACCTGAGGGAAACTAAATGTAAGGTTTATGTGGGCGTCCAAAGCGAGGAATGAAACAATAGACGAGTTTCCTTGTGTAAATTGGTCCAGTGCAAGAACTAAACAAGTATGGTCAAGGTGGGGTGTAAACGTTGAAATTTTCTTGATAAAAACGGTCTAAAAGGCTTCGGGTAGGGGCCAACTTGTTGCAACGGCCAGGAAGGATCGCCTTGGTGGCGATTGGCGGTGATTCGAGCATTATCGACATGGAAGTGTGTCATGTCTTTGATAAATCCTAATCATCTAATTGAATCTTAGAATGTTGGAAACGACAAGAAAATCATTATGATCATAATGAAAAAAATGGTTATGAAGAACAAAAAAGGAGGTTAAACTCGAAAGATTGTTGAGAGATGACTAAATCTTGTGCAACTCGATTACATCCTTTGAATCAAGCTAAATGCTTAACGATGCGGCAGATGGGGAACCTTAGGGGAATGTGGCACATCTTGAAGTTGAGGAAACTAAATTGGTTTATGTTTGCTTCAAATCGAAGAATGAAACAAAAGATTGGTTTCTTGTTGTAAATTCGTTCAATGCCAGAACTGAACTAGTATGGTAGAGGTGGGGTGCAAACGATGACATTACGGATAAGGAAATGGTGTGAATGGCATGGGCTAGGGGCGGACTTGTCGCAATGCACAAGAAGGAGAACTTAGGTCGGATTGGCGGTGATTTCAGAATTATTCACATGGTCTTTCTTTTATTGACAGGTTTTGGATCTAGCCTAATCTTCTAAGTCAATCTTAGAATGATGAGAAACAACAAAGAAAGCAATAAGATCCGTATAAACAATGTTATAAAGAACTAAAAAGAAAAGTAGGCCCAAAACATTGTTGAGAGATTACTAATCTTGTGTAAGTCAATTACTTCCCTTAATTCAACCTAAAGGGATAACCACGGGTAGATGGGGAACGTTAGAGGCATGTGGCAGTTGTTGGACCTGAGGGAAACTAAATGTAAGGTTTATGTGGGCGTCCAAAGCGAGGAATGAAACAATAGACGAGTTTCCTTGTGTAACTTGGTCCAGTGCAAGAACTAAACAAGTATGGTCAAGGTGGGGTGTAAACGTTGAAATTTTCTTGATAAAAACGGTCTAAAAGGCTTCGGGTAGGGGCCAACTTGTTGCAACGGCCAGGAAGGATCGCCTTGGTGCCGATTGGCAGTGATTCGAGCATTATCGACATGGAAGTGTGTTCTGTCTTTGATAAAGCCAAATCATCTATTTCAATCTTAAAATGTTGGAAAACGACAAGAAAATCAATATGATCAAAATGAAGGAAATGGTTACGAAGAACAAAAAAGGAGGTTAAACTCGAAACAATGCTGAGAGATGACTAAATCTTTTGCAACTCGATTACATCCTTTGAATCAAGCAAAAAGCTTAACAATGCGGTATATGGGGAACCTTAGGGGAATGTGGCACTTCTTGAAGTTGAGGAAACTAAATTGTAAGGTTTATGTTTGCTTCAAATGGAAGAATGAAACAAAAGATTGGTTTCTTGTTGTAAATTCGTTCAATGCCAGAACTGAACTAGTATGGTAGAGGTGGGGTGCAAACGATGACATTACGGATGAGGAAATGGTGGGAATGGTATGGGCTAGGGGTGGACTTGTTGCAATGCACAAGAAGGAAAACTTAGGTCGGATTGGCGGTGATTTCAGCATTATTCACATGGCCTTTCTTTTATTGGTAGGTTTTGGATCCAGCCGAAACTTCTAAGTCAATTTTAGAATGATGAGAAACAACAAAGAAAGTAATAAGATCCGTATAAAAAATGTTATAAAGAACTAAAAAGAAAAGTAGGCCCAAAACATTGTTGAGAGATTACAAATCTTGTGTAAGTCAATTACTTCCCTTAATTCAACCTAAAGGGATAACCACGGGTAGATGGGGAACGTTAGAGGCGTGTGGCAGTTGTTGGACCTGAGGGAAACTAAATGTAAGGTTTATGTGGGCGTCCAAAGCGAGGAATGAAACAATAGACAAGTTTCCTTGTGTAAATTGGTCCAGTGCAAGAACTAAACAAGTATGGTCAAGGTGGGGTGTAAACGTTGAAATTTTCTTGATAAAAACGGTCTAAAAGGCTTCGGGTAGAGGCCAACTTGTTGCAACGGCCAGGAAGGATCGCCTTGGTGCCGATTGGCAGTGATTCGAGCATTATCGACATGGAAGTGTGTCATGTCTTGGATAAATCCTAATCATCTAATTGAATCTTAGAATGTTGGAAACGACAAGAAAATCATTATGATCAGAATGAAAAAAATGGTTATGAATAACAAAAAAGGAGGTTAAACTCGAAAGATTGTTGAGAGATGACTAAATCTTGTGCAACTCGATTACATCCTTTGAATCAAGCTAAATGCTTAACGATGCGGCAGATGGGGAACCTTAGGGGAATGTGGCACATCTTGAAGTTGAGGAAACTAAATTGTAAGGTTTATGTTTGCTTCAAATCGAAGAATGAAACAAAAGATTGGTTTCTTGTTGTAAATTCGTTCAATGCCAGAACTGAACTAGTATGGTAGAGGTGGGGTGCAAACGATGACATTACGGATAAGGAAATGGTGTGAATGGCATGGGCTAGGGGCGGACTTGTCGCAATGCACAAGAAGGAGAACTTAGGTCGGATTGGCAGTGATTTCAGAATTATTCACATGGCCTTTCTTTTATTGACAGGTTTTGGATCTAGCCTAATCTTCTAAGTCAATCTTAGAATGATGAGAAACAACAAAGAAAGCAATAAGATCCGTATAAACAATGTTATAAAGAACTAAAAAGAAAAGTAGGCCCAAAACATTGTTGAGAGATTACTAATCTTGTGTAAGTCAATTACTTCCCTTAATTCAACCTAAAGGGATAACCACGGGTAGATGGGGAACGTTAGAGGCGTGTGGCAGTTGTTGGACCTGAGGGAAACTAAATGTAAGGTTTATGTGGGCGTCCAAAGCGAGGAATGAAACAATAGACGAGTTTCCTTGTGTAAATTGGTCCAGTGAAAGAACTAAACAAGTATGGTCAAGGTGGGGTGTAAACGTTGAAATTTTCTTGATAAAAACGGTCTAAAAGGCTTCGGGTAGGGGCCAACTTGTTGCAACGGCCAGGAAGGATCGCCTTGGTGCCGATTGGCAGTGATTCGAGCATTATCGACCTGGAAGTGTGTCATGTCTTTGATAAATCCTAATCATCTAATTGAATCTTAGAATGTTGGAAACGAGAAGAAAATCATTATGATCAGAATGAAAAAAAATGGTTACGAAGAACAAAAAAGGAGGTTAAACTCGAAAGATTGTTGAGAGATGACTAAATCTTGTGCAACTCGATAACATCCTTTGAATCAAGCTAAATGCTTAACGATGCGGCAGATGGGGAACCTTAGGGGAATGTGGCACATCTTGAAGTTGAGGAAACTAAATTGTAAGGTTTATGTTTGCTTCAAATCGAAGAATGAAACAAAAGATTGGTTTCTTGTTGTAAATTCGTTCAATGCCAGAACTGAACTAGTATGGTAGAGGTGGGGTGCAAACGATGACATTACGGATGAGGAAATGGTGGGAATGGTATGGGCTAGGGGTGGACTTGTTGCAATGCACAAGAAGGAGAACTTAGGTCGGATTGGCGGTGATTTCAGCATTATTCACATGGCCTTTCTTTTATTGGTAGGTTTTGGATCCAGCCCAAACTTCTAAGTCAATTTTAGAATGATGAGAAACAACAAAGAAAGTAATAAGATCCGTATAAAAAATGTTATAAAGAACTAAAAAGAAAAGTAGGCCCAAAACATTGTTGAGAGATTACTAATCTTGTGTAAGTCAATTACTTTCCTTACTTCAACCTAAAGGGATAACCACGGGTAGATGGGGAACGTTAGAGGCGTGTGGCAGTTGTTGGACCTGAGGGAAACTAATGTAAGGTTTATGTGGGCGTCCAAAGCGAGGAATGAAACAATAGACGAGTTTCCTTGTGTAAATTGGTCCAGTGCAAGAACTAAACAAGTATGGTCAAGGTGGGGTGTAAACGTTGAATTTTCTTGATAAAAACGGTCTAAAAGGCTTCGGGTAGGGGCCAACTTGTTGCAACGGCCAGGAAGGATCGCCTTGGTGCCGATTGGCAGTGATTCGAGCATTATCGACATGGAAGTGTGTCATGTCTTTGATAAATCCTAATCATCTAATTGAATCTTAGAATGTTGGAAACGACAAGAAAATCATTATGATCATAATGAAAAAAATGGTTATGAAGAACAAAAAAGGAGGTTAAACTCGAAAGATTGTTGAGAGATGACTAAATCTTGTGCAACTCGATTACATCCTTTGAATCAAGCTAAATGCTTAACGATGCGGCAGATGGGGAACCTTAGGGGAATGTGGCACATCTTGAAGTTGAGGAAACTAAATTGTAAGGTTTATGTTTGCTTCAAATCGAAGAATGAAACAAAAGATTGGTTTCTTGTTGTAAATTCGTTCAATGCCAGAACTGAACTAGTATGGTAGAGGTGGGGTGCAAACGATGACATTACGGATAAGGAAATAGTGTGAATGGCATGGGCTAGGGGCGGACTTGTCGCAATGCACAAGAAGGAGAACTTAGGTCGGATTGGCGGTGATTTCAGAATTATTCACATGGCCTTTCTTTTATTGACAGGTTTTGGATCTAGCCTAATCTTCTAAGTCAATCTTAGAATAATGAGAAACAACAAAGAAAGCAATAAGATCTGTATAAACAATGTTATAAAGAACTAAAAAGAAAAGTAGGCCCAAAACATTGTTGAGAGATTACTAATCTTGTGTAAGTCAATTACTTCCCTTAATTCAACCTAAAGGGATAACCACGGGTAGATGGGGAACGTTAGAGGCGTGTGGCAGTTGTTGGACCTGAGGGAAACTAAATGTAAGGTTTATGTGGGCGTCCAAAGCGAGGAATGAAACAATAGACGAGTTTCCTTGTGTAAATTGGTCCAGTGCAAGAACTAAACAAGTATGGTCAAGGTGGGGTGTAAACGTTGAAATTTTCCTTATGAAAATGGTCTAAAGTAGGGGCCAACTTGTTGCAACGGCCATGAAGGATCGCCTTGGTACCGATTGGCAGTGATTCGAGCATTATCGACATGGAAGTGTGTCATGTCTTTGATAAAGCCAAATCATCTAATTCAATCTTAAAATGTTGGAAAACGACAAGAAAATCAATATGATCAAAATGAAGGAAATGGTTACGAAGAACAAAAAAGGGGGTTAAACTCGAAACAATGCTGAGAGATGACTAAATCTTGTGCAACTCGATTACATCCTTTGAATCAAGCAAAAAGCTTAACAATGCGGTATATGGGGAACCTTAGGGGAATGTGGCACTTCTTGAAGTTGAGGAAACTAAATTGTAAGGTTTATGTTTGCTTCAAATGGAAGAATGAAACAAAAGATTGGTTTCTTGTTGTAAATTCGTTCAATGCCAGAACTGAACTAGTATGGTAGAGGTGGGGTGCAAACGATGACATTACGGATGAGGAAATGGTGGGAATGGCATGGGCTAGGGGTGGACTTGTTGCAATGCACAAGAAGGAGAACTTAGGTCGGATTGGCGGTGATTTCAGCATTATTCACATGGCCTTTCTTTTATTGGTAGGTTTTGGATCCAGCCGAGACTTCTAAGTCAATTTTAGAATGATGAGAAACAACAAAGAAAGTAATAAGATCCGTATAAAAAATGTTATAAAGAACTAAAAAGAAAAGTAGGCCCAAAACGTTGTTGAGAGATTACAAATCTTGTGTAAGTCAATTACTTCCCTTAATTCAACCTAAAGGGATAACCACGGGTAGATGGGGAACGTTAGAGGCGTGTGGCAGTTGTTGGACCTGAGGGAAACTAAATGTAAGGTTTATGTGGGCGTCCAAAGCGAGGAATGAAACAATAGACAAGTTTCCTTGTGTAAATTGGTCCAGTGCAAGAACTAAACAAGTATGGTCAAGGTGGGGTGTAAACGTTGAAGTTTTCTTGATAAAAACGGTCTAAAAGGCTTCGGGTAGGGGCCAACTTGTTGCAACGGCCAGGAAGGATCGCCTTGGTGCCGATTGGCAGTGATTCGAGCATTATCGACATGGAAGTGTGTCATGTCTTCGATAAATCCTAATCATCTAATTGAATC